>NC_053164.1:111690611-112028111 GCF_016835505.1 Polypterus senegalus | reverse complement strand
CCTGACCCCCTTCCCAGTGATTCTGGGACAAGACTGGTCTAAAAGAATCAGCGGTAAGCCATTCGCCGCCTCCCGGGCCTCGTTGGATCTTGTCATGAGGGGAAAAGGCACCCTCCCGCGGCCTCCACGCCGTGCACAAGGGCAGGCCCTATGGGCGCTGGTGTCTCGGGGACCTTCCGTGGCTACGGACCTTGACCCGAAGATTCCGCCGGAGAAGGGACTAGCCAGGAACTCTTCCCGGCCCAGGCCCCAAGACTCTCGGCGGCCTGGACCATCAATTTCGTCCACGCCGCCTCCTTTAAGAGGGAGCAGTGGAATGATGACTCCCTGCGCTTTGCCCGAATGCGATTGTTCTGCCTAACAGCTCACAGCGGACGGATCCACACCGCTGAACCCTTCTTTGTCCTTGAGAATGATCTGTTGTACCGAGTGGCTACCCATGAGGGCGAGGTCGGAAGTTGTTGCTAATTCCGCTGCACCTTCCGGGCGGAGATATGCGAGCTTGGCACATGCTCACCTCCTAGGCCCACCTCGGGGCGAAAAACACTGGAGAGGATTAAGCCCGCTTTTACTGGCCTGGGATCAATGAGGAGGTCCGGGCGGTTCTGTCAATCCTGTCCGGTGCCAGACCCGCCAGATTCCTAGGAGGGACCGTGCTCCTCTAGTCCCTATTCCCCTCGTGGACATCCCTTTGAAAGGATAGGGGTCGATTTGGTGGGACCCTGGAGCCCTCAACCCGTGGGCCACAAGTATATCCTAGTCATGGTGGACTATGCCACCCGGTACTCCAGAGGCGGTTCCCCTGCGCCCGCTAATACTAAAAGCATCGCGACGGAACTGGTTAACTTGTTTTCACGCTGGGCATACCCAAGGAGGTCCTCACGGACCAGGGTACGCCTTCACTTCGGATACGCTCAAGGAGGTAGCCAAATTACTGCAGATAAAGCACCTGAAAGCGCCAGTCTATCACCCGCAAACTGACGGGTTGGTCGAAGCATTTAATCAGACGCTTAAGCAGATGCTCCGCAAGGTAGTCAGCGCTGACGGCAGGAACTGGGACCAGCTCCTCCCGCCGGCTTTTTGCCTACCGAGGTACCCCAGGCCTCTACGGGCTTCTCCCCTTTGAATTACTATACGGGCGACAACCCCGGGAATCCTCGACATCCTAAAAGAAGGCTGGGAGGCCGAGGCTCTTCCCTCCTCTAACATTTTGAGTACGCGCAACTGCGCCGACCACTCACAAAGATCAGGCCCTCCTAAAAGAGCACGCGGACTCGCGCAAGCAGCGCAGGCCCGGTGTTACAACCGCAACTCCGCCCTCAGGGAGTTCCGCCCGGGGACCGAAGTTATGGTGCTCGCCCCGACCTCCCACTCGAAGCTGCTCGCCACTGGCAAGGGCCTTACGAGGTTAAGGAGAGAAAGGACTCGCCGACTATTTGGTGAAACAGCCCAATCGCCGATCGAAAGTGAGAGGATCTATCATGTCAACCTGTTAAAGCCCTGAGAGATAGAGAGGAGCTCCCAGCCCCGTGAGGTCACTCTCCCTTTCGCAAGCACAACTGCCCTTAACCTCGGCGAAGAGCTGACCCCAAGCAGCGGCAGGAGTTAGCCCAAACACTCCGAGCCATCCCGAGGTAGTGAGCGAGTCACCCGCCGGACCGCTGATTGAGCACGATATAGTCACGGAGCCCGGGTAATCGTCCGGAGAGGCCCTACCGACTCCGGAGGCAAAACGCCGCAGAGGTCGAACTGGAGGTGAAACGTATGTTGGACATGGACATAATTGAAGAGAGCCATAGTCCCTGGTCCAGCCCTATTGTCCTCGCCTCCAAGCCAGACGGCTCCTGGAGGTTCTGTAATGACTTTAGACGCCTGAATCAGATCTCCAAGTTCGATGCCTACCCCATGCCCCGCATTGACGACCTCCTTGAGCGGCTGGAGTGGCTCGATATCTGACTACCCTTGACATGACAAAAGGGTATTGGCAAATTCCTTTAACGGCATCCGCAAAGGAGAAAACGGCCTTTAGCACCCCTAGCGGGCACTGGCAGTACAAGGTCCTCCCATTTGGGCTGCACGGGCCCGGCGACCTTCCAACGCCTGGTAGATAGAGTGCTGAAGCCCACCAGTCCTATAGTGCCGCTTACCTGGATGACGCTGTCATCTATTCCGCACCTGGGAGGAGCATCTACTGCAGGTCGCAGCTGTCCTCCTAACACTGGCTAAAGCCGCCTCCGCATAAACCCCCGGAAGTGTTTTTTTGGATTAAAGGAGGCCAAATATTTAGGCTACCTCGTGGGACAAGGACAGGTGCGGCCACAGAGCTCCAAAGTTAAAGACATCTTAGAATGGCCCCGTCCAGTACCAAGAAACAGGTGCAGGCTTTCTTGGGGCTTGCGAGGTTACTACCGCCGGTTTGTTCCTCGCTTCTCCAAAGAGCAGCACCCTTGACTGACCTGACAAAAGGGCGCCCCTAACGTGGTGTGGACCGACAAAGCAGAACACGCGCTCAGTGACCTAAAGAAGGCCCTAACGCCGGCACCTGTGTTACGGACGCCGATTTTGGGCTCCCGCTTATTCTCCAGACCGACGCCGGACACAGGCCTGGGTGCCGCGGCTGAGCCAAAGCGCCGATGGTGTCGAGCACCCTGTGATGTACCTTAGCCGAAAACTGATGGACCGGGAGACCCGGTACGCGGCAGTGGAGAGGGAGGCCTTGGCCATTAAGTGGGCAGTGACCCACCTCCGTACTACCTGCTGGGTCGCGACCGCTCTGGTGACTGATCACGCTGCACTTCAGTGGATGTCCCTACACAAAGAGTCGAATCCAGCTGGGTCACCAGGTGGTTCCTGGACTTACAGCCGATAAGTTCACTGTCACTTATCGGCGGGCACCCTTCAGGCCAATGCCGATGCCCTCTCTCGTATTCACGACCTCTCGGTTAGGTCCGCCCGACCTGACGGTCCTGGGCTAAGGGGGATCGTGGTCACGCACGCGAGTAGGAGGCCGCGGATTGATTCGATAGCACCTGGGAAACCACTCGCCAGGGAATGGTGGGGTATTAACTTTCTCCCTCTGCTTCCTCATAGAAAAAAAGACCTTCCTGCACCATAGGCCTGGATTGACCGCAGTGCGATACTTCCGCCCTTCCTCCGCCATCTTGCCCTGACGCCATCCTTCCCATCCTCCCTTGCGTCCTTCCCGCATTCCTCCACTTCCGCTCCTCCCCAATAAAATGGCGCGACGCCAGGAGTCGGCGCCGCGATATGAACTGTTTTGTTTATGATTTTGACCTTTTGTTTTTGTATTTTACAATATACGGGGCCGGAAAACCCCAACCCTTGCTACTGTCTCCTCGGTCTATTACAATATATATATATATATATATATACTCGTGCTTGGCAGCGGAGAAGTAGTGTGTTAAAGAAGGAAAGAGAAAGAAAAGGAAAGATTTTGAAAATAACGTTACATGATTGTCAATGTAATTGTTTTGTCACTGTTATGAGTGTCGCTGTGAGATATATATATATATATAGCAAAATACCAAGGCAGCAGATGTCATGTGTTTAAGAAGTTATGAAAAAGAAAAGGAAACATTTTAAAAATAATGTAACATGATTGTCAAAGTAATTGTTTTGTGTATTTGGCGGCAGCGTCACGAAAGTTGTTTTCGGTAGCTGCATCAGAAAATGTACCACATCGCCTGACACTCCTTTTAGTGTTTTCTCACAGCTTGGATTGCTGCTGTCATACATACACACACACACACACACACACACACACACACACACATATATATACACATACATATCTTCATATCTACATATCTATATACATATCTACATATACACATATATATATATATATATATACATACCTATCTACATTTATATATATACATACATACATACACACACACAAATTATATATATGTGTGTATGTATGTATGTATGTGTGTGTGTGTGTGTATATATATATATATAATGTAGATAGGGGTGTGTGTGTGTGTATATATATATATATATACATATACTTGTGTGTATGTTTGTATGTCTATATGTGTGTGTATAACTTGGTCACTGAGTGCAAGGGAAAAATAATAAAATATAGTCTATAAGTTATTAAACAGTAAAACATTAACGTTTTAAGAAGTACAGGTACACTGATCACTACTGGAGTGGTTGCGGGTAAACTACATTTTAAAGACTGTGTAACACAACAGGTAAGTAACTAACAGCAGCTAAAATATATATGGATCATCTCTCGGTAGTAGATCCCTTTTGAAAGGCGCTACACACTGCTGTGGTATAGAAATTACATTTTCTATGTGAACGTTCAAATTTGTGCCTCTGGTAATGTGCCTTACGGCATTTAAAGAAAATTAGTTTTGTGTCCTCTGCACTGTTAAGAGAGAAAGGCTTTGGTTTGGGATAAAAGGTGTAAAGAAAGGAAAGTTGCCTTTTTCTTTTATATAGTATAGAGAGATGTGTTCGCTGACGCTATGATCGCTTTTGGGACAGTCAGTGGGTCTTGTGTAGACTGGTGAGACGTCCTCGCCATTAATCGGCTGTGATGGCACTGTCAGTCCTCCACTCCTGTGCGTGTCTTCATAATCCGAGGTGATGACATCATAATCGTATACGTGCAAAAGATAGTGTGAATCGCCTTAATATTATTTTTCCGTGGTGTAGAAAAGGGGTCCCGTGGTTTGCACTTGTCTGGGCTATAGCGCAGGGGAGGATGAAAAATTAAAAGTGCTCACTTTGACTTAAGGCAGAAGCGCAGTCAGCGTCTCAAAGGCCGGCACAGCTATGCTGCAGCTGGCTGCTCGACTTTTGCTGGGCAGGAGACCCAGTTTTGCAGACACGCTCATGATATCAAAAGTCTCAGCTCTTTGGAGGTCATTCATATATTATATATATAGCAAAATCCCGCCCTCAGCGGAGAAGTAGTGTGTTAAAGAAGTAATGAAAAGAAAAGGAATCATTTTAATAATACCGTAACATGATTGACATTGTCATGAGTGTTGCTGTCATATATATGCCTGCCTAAATAAGTCACCCTCGCTTTGCTCTTACTTTATTTGCATCGCTCATTTAATCATGGCTATTGAAAAATTATAAAATGGAAGGAGGATGGCTTTACCAAAACAATTATTGATGGCTTAATCGATTATTCATAAAGCTTGAATTGGTGATCTGTTTTTCTGTGTTAACCTCATATTTTTCATACTTCTTCTCAAACTAAGGTGGTGCGAGGGTAAAATGAATCGGATGCTTGATCAATGTAATCGTGTACCAGGAAATCATGCATTGACAAAAGCTCCCCTTTGCTTGTAATGCAAAGTGTGATTAAATGCATTATTTTTAAGCGTTATGGAGCACATGCATCAAGCTTCTCAGCTGTGCTTGTGCTAAGAAAAGGAAAGATTTTAAAAATAACGTAACACCATTGTCAATGTGACCTTTTGTAAGTAGTGCCTGGAGGATTCAGTGTGGAGAAACTCTAGAGACAGCGTGTGTATTAACTTGTGGATTTTTCTGTGAGTATTTGGTGGCAGTCTGACAAGTTGTTTCGAAGACGGCATTAGCTGGAGCTCAGCTCAGACCGAAATTAGATGAATGGGAGGGGAGATGATGACGTGACTCCCCCACCTGCCTTAACTGTCAATCCCCCACAAACACAGTCAATTTGCATACCCCTTCACCTACAATTTTAACTTAGTTACAAAGTGATCAAAACTCTCGTTTATATCCCTGCCCTCTCATTAAACTTGTATCCCGCGATTACCTGTGGGCATGTGAAACGCCAGCGGTAGCCTGTCTATGAACTTAATTTAAAGTTTAGGTTTACACCTTTCTTTCTTTCCGAGGCAGCAACACTCATGAATATGGTAGTATATGTCACTCGCCGCTTCTTATTGTTTTCGCTGCCTTCTCAATTATATAATGCATGTTTTCTTAAGCTTTTGGAGGTCTTCCTGGTTTTCTACGCACTGCGGCGTTGACAATCAGTTCACGGATTGGCGGGAGGCGCGATGATGTCAACCAAACTCCGCCCCCACGCCATTCCAGCTCAACTCCATTACAGTTAATGGAGAAAATACCTTCCAGTTATGACCATTAGGCGTAGAATTTCGAAATGAAACCTGCCCAACTTTTGTAAGTAAGCTGTAAGGAATGAGCCTGCCAAATTTCAGCCTTCTACCTACACGGGAAGTTGGAGAATTAGTGATGAGTCAGTGAGTGAGTGAGGGCTTTGCCTTTTATTAGTATAGATTGTGAACTTGGACCCGGACACAGGCAGACGGACAACATAATTCCACCACACAGTATTTATTTACAACTATTATATACAATTTTAATGTGCACACAAACCCCAGTGCCTCTTGCACCGATTCCCCCAATGTCCAGGCCACACAGTTTCTCTGCCTTTCTCTCGACCGCATCCCGTCCTCTCTTCAGTTCTGTCCTCTTCCACCCGACATCCACCGCTGACTGGAGGGAGGCAGCCCCTTAAATGGGAACCTGGATGGGCTCCAGCTGCTTCCCAGCAATCAGTCCTGGCCACACCCCAGTGTGGGGGAAGTGCCGGCTGCGCACCCGGAAGCCATCCCGGTGTCCCCTGTCGTTTCCCAGCACTTCCTGGTGTGGCGGAAGTGCTGGGCTCCAGGGTTCCTCAGGCACCAGGGCGCCGCTTGGCGGTGGCCACGGGCCCCTACAGGGTTGGGCTTCCAAGCCCCCTACCCGTGGCCCCCAATACAACCAGGGCGATCGCCCCCTTGTGATCTGGAGGAGGCACAAGCCCTCCTCTGGTCCTCCTGGGCGTCCCGGCTGGGCTCCAGCCCCAACCGGGTCCCACACGGGATACTCTGGCATTGAGGCATTGCCTGGCGGTGGCCACGGGTCCCTACAGGGCTGGGCTTCCAAGCCCTGTACCCGAGGCCCCCAACATAACCAGGGACGGATGCCCCCTCGCGGTCTGGAGGAGGCACAAGCCCTCCTCTGGTCCTCCTGGGCGTCCCGGCCGGGGTGCCACAATATATATAATTACATACACATATACATATATATACACATACTGTTTTGTCTTGGTAGAGTATGATATTGCTCTACTTTCCCTTTTTGTATTATTAATAGGTAGAGAGAGAAGAACCATCAGCTCAGTTGTGATCACGTGATACGGACTACTCGTATTACAAGACCTTGTTTGTTTATTAAGTCAAAATTTATTAAAAATTTTAGCTTGTCTTGCAAAACACTCGTAAACCAAGTTACTCGCAATCCAAGGTCCCACTGTATTTATCAACTTGTATGCAAAATTTCACATCACAACACATACATACATATATACATACATATACATACATATATATACACACACACACACACACAGACACACGGGCCCGAGATACTGAATTATTCTCCACAGTAAACAAAAATTCCAGGTCAATACATAAATCAAAACAAATACATATGCACGACACCGAAAATGGCGTCGATGGCCATTTTATGAAGGACGAGTCGGAAGTGGTGGAATGCTGGGAAGGAACCGTGGGGGAAGATGGGATCGATGACGTCAGGAACAATGGAGGAGGAAGGGCAGAACTAACGTGCTGCGGGAAAATGAGGCTTATGGTGGCGAAGCGTCTTTTTTTCTGTAAGAAAGCAAAGGAGAAAGGTTAGTACCCCACCACTCCCCTGCCGGCGAATGTCTTCCCAAGCGCAGTTAAGGTCCGGCCCACGGTCTTCTATTTGTGTGTGTGTGTGTGTATGTATATATATATATATATATATATATATATATATATATATATATATATATACACACACACACACATATACACACACACACACACAGTGGTACCTTAGTATATGTCCGCTTTGGAATAAGTCCAACTTGGTATACGTCCTGTCTGAACGCGAAAAATTTTGGTTGGTATACAACCTTTGTTTGGAATACAACTTGCGTGCTAGAACACCACGCACTACCCTTGTTTACCTCTCTCGAGACAAAGCTACAACTTCCCACGAGCGTCAGTGTGCCAGTTGCTAGCATTCAGTGAACAACCCGTGCTATAACTCTGTGAATTTTCACGTGTGTGGTATAGCGGGTCCACAGCTCTTGTGAAAGGCCAGTTTTAAAATAAATAATCACGCGCTTGCGGCTTGGTAAGGGGGCGTGGCGGTTGTGTGGCTGAAGCGGTTCTCAGGGCAATTTGGGCTGCCGATTTCAGCTGCCATGCCCTCTTGATAAACAGAAGCGCGAGTCAGCTAGAAGGGGAGGAAAAAGAAAAAAAGAAAGAACAGACGGATGGGAGGTTTCAGGAGAAAGGAGGAAGCGAGAGAGAGAGAGCGAGCGAGCAAGCGCAGGTTCGCGTTGCAGCTGAACAGGGAGCCAGGGAATAGTAGTAGTTGTCACTCTCACTTCGCACTTTTTCACCATTCCCTTCTTTGTTGTGCCTCACTACAAAGCTCATCGGTAACATTATCAACGGTGTAGGGTTAAGGGATCCCGGACAGCAGATGGGAGCATACAGCAAACCTGCATCGTCACAACGCGATTTTGTGTTTTTTCACGTAAATTTAAATCGATTGTTGAAAAGAATGAAGGTGTCATGCGTATCCGGGACATGGCTGCTGCATACCGTATGCCGAGAACGACAGTATCTACGATTGTGAAAAACAAAGACGTTATTAAAAAGTAAAGTGAGGTTAAATTTTCATTTATTTCATCTAATTGCTTTTGTATTTATGTATTTTAGTATTAAGCAGTGTTTATTTTATACAACCTCATCAATGTATAATATGCCAATAACAATAGGATTTTTTTTCATGGGAACGAATTAATCATTTTCCAATTATTTCTTATGGGAAAAATTTGTTTGGTATACGTGGAACGGATTAAGGATGTATACCGAGGTACCACTGTATATTTTATATATATATATATACATACAGTGGTGTGAAAAACTATTTGCCCCCTTCCTGATGTCTTATTCTTTTGCATGTTTGTCACACAAAATGTTTCTGATCATCAAACACATTTAACCATTAGTCAAATATAACACAAGTAAACACAAAATGCAGTTTTTAAATGATGGTTTTTATTATTTAGGGAGAAAAAAAATTCAAACCTACATGGCCCTGTGTGAAAAGTAATTGCCCCTTGTTAAAAAATAACCTAACTGTGGTGTATCACACCTGAGTTCAATTTGCGTAGCCACCCCCAGGCCTGATTACTGCCACACCTGTTTCAATCAAGAAATCACTTAAATAGGAGCTGCCTGACACAGAGAAGTAGACCAAAAGCACCTCAGAAGCTAGACATCATGCCAAGATCCAAAGAAATTCAGGAACAAATGAGAACAGAAGTAATTGAGATCTAGCAGTCTGGTAAAGGTTATAAAGCCATTTCTAAAGCTTTGGGACTCCAGCGAACCAGTGAGAGCCATTATCCACAAATGGCAAAAACATGGAACAGTGGTGAACCTTCCAGGAGTGGCGGCCGACCAAAATTACCTCAAGAGTGCAGAGATCGACTCATCCGAGAGGTCACAAAAGACCACAGGACAACGTCTAAAGAACTGCAGGCCTCACTTGCCTCAATTAAGGTCAGTGTTCACGACTCCACCATAAGAAAGAGACTGGCAAAACGGCCTGCATAGCAGATTTCAAGACGCAAAACCACTGTTAAGCAAAAGAACATTAGGGCTTGTCTCAATTTTGCTAAGAAACATCTCAATGATTGCCAAGACTTTTGGGAAAATACCTTGTGGACTGATGAGACAAAAGTTGAACTTTTGGAAGGCAAATGTCCGCTACATCTGGCGTAAAAGAAACACAGCATTTCAGAAAAAGAACATCATACCAACAGTAAAATATGGTGGTGGTAGTGTGATGGTCTGGGGTTGTTTTGCTGCTTCAGGACCTGGAAGGCTTGCTGTGATAGATAGAACCATGAATTCTACTGTCTATCAAAAAATCCTGAAGGAGGATGTCCGGCCATCTGTTCGTCAACTCAAGCTGAAGCGATCTTGGGTGCTGCAACAGGACAATGACCCAAAACACACCAGCAAATCCGTTTCAGACTCTACCGTGATAAATGAATTTTCGTGAAGTAGGATTCTTTATTTATAAATCAAATATTTTCGCAGTTAGAGTATAGAAAACCTGTTTACGACCTTCTAAATACGTTTAACATTATTAGAGCCCTCTAGACATGAAACAACACCCTTTAGTCACCATTACACTCGTATTAATCAATATATTAGACAAAATAAGAGAAAATAAGACATATTAGACATTACAAATATCATATTATTAGGCGACTCGCTTTTTAAGGCTTAATCACTTATCTTCAATTATTGTGCGCTCCATGTGTACATCAGGCATGTAAGTGTAGAGAATGAGAACATCAAAGTGCCCATTCATAACATCTTTTTTTTTTTTATCCCCTCAAGTGCCTGTCCAAAGTCGTATTAAATGTCAGCCCGAATCTGTACGCTAAAGACGGAGTTTCATGCACTAAATAAGTTATAGATGAGAATAAGCAAGCACCATCTCCCCTGATATTTACTACGCGGTGAGGCAATTGTACTCCATCAACATTAATTATTTCCAGAGACATAATTTTTTCTATTTTTCCAGCACATCGCGCACAAAAGCAAGGGAACGATGAGAGCACCAGAACTCTGCTCACATCGCTTCGCTTCATATCTCAAGCCGCAAGTAGTAAGTCTGTAATAAGCGGAATACCGCTACGCTTTGCACTCACGGGATGGAAGAACAATCCCGAACGCTTTTATATAGTAGATTATTGTACTGTACATTTAATTACACACAACCACTAACCTATGAAGGCACGACCTCAGTAGGAGAGTCTTCAGAGGTGGTGCAGTATCTTCAGCAGGTGCGTTGTTGTCTTCAGTGAAGAAGTACTAGGAGTAGGCAGTGGGTGTCTGGGTGCGCGCTGAAGAACATCTTGATAGGCAGTTGCTGGCTGTCTTTTCATATGCGTGAGGAGGCTTTTGTAGGGTATTGCCATCTTTAATCATATCCAAGAGTTTCACCTTCTCCTGGATAGTAAGCATCTTCCTCTGGCGTTTAGTTTTATTGTCAGAAGGCTTAGAAAAAGCAGCATGTTTAGGAGCCATCGTAGGGCTTAGATAAACGTTCTCAGAAAGCGCATGCGTAGTGACGTAAGCGTGTATGAGAAAAAAAATCGCGATAGAGTGAAGCCGTGAAAGTCGAAGCGTGATATAGCGAGGGATCACTGTGTATATATATATATATATATATATATATATATATATATATATATATATATATATATATGTCACACACGCATGGGAGGCAGCTAAAGGGCTTGAGTGAAGGCAGTTCGAGGCATGCCGGGTGTGGCAGAGTGCACTGACTCTTTTCTCCCTTGCCTGTAGACCATCCCCGGGGGATTTCACCTGGATCTCCTGACATCACTTCGGGACTGAGCCAATGGAAGTCGGCCACACCAGCTCCAGTCCCTCTGATGTCACCTCCGACTCTGAGCCAATGGTGGAAGACCACGCGCCAGATCCATACGACCTCACTTACTGTCTCCCCTTTAAAACCTGCCCCTTTTCCTTTGTTTCTTTAGTCTTGTTTTGGACTCGGTTGTATGCACTTCAGTGCTCTGTATTTTGCTAAGAAAAACAACTTTGGCAGCCAGGATACCACAATATACGGGTGGCTGCCCCAACTCTTTATCTGTCAATGTCTCGTTCTTGTGACAATATATATATATATATATATATATATATATATATATATATATATATATATATATATATATATATATATATTGTGGAACTAACCCGGACACAGACAGACGGACAATGGTTTCTCACCCACCACACTCATTTTATTATATACACTACTTACAAAATTCAGTGCACAGCCCAGTGCATCCAGCACCAATTCCCCAAAGTCCAGGCCTCACAGTCACCTGACTGTTGCTGATGAATGAAGGGAGTTGGCCCCTTAAATACCAGCCCGGATACGATCCAGCTGCTTCCCGGCAATCTTCTGCGGACACACCCCCATGTGGAGGAAGTGCTGGCTGCGCACCCGGAAGCCCTCCGGGTGTTCCCAGTCTTCTTCCCCTCAGCACTTCCGGGTGTGGCAGAAGTGCTGAGGTCCAGGGTTTTTCAGGCACGTGGTCACCCCCTCGTGGTCTGGAGGAGGCACAAGCCCTCCTCCGGTCCTCCTGAAGTCCCGGCTGGGCTCCACCCCAGCCGCATACCACTATATTATTTATATATATATATATATATATATATATATATATATATATATATATATATATATATATATATATATATATATATATATATATATATATATATATATATATATATATATATATATATATATATATATATATATATATATATATATATATATAAATATATATAAAATGTACCAAGCAGTTACAGTATATGGGAGTAATGTATTTTTTTTCTTTTTAACAATATTTTCATCTTGATTTTCATTCTACTTTTCTAGGTGTTCTAATTGTTTAATTAATCCATTATTTACTAATTAGTACACTAAAGTACTTGCAGCCTTTGATTATTTAGTGTTTGCCAGTGTGTCTGCTCTGCTCATTTTTAATTGTCATTCATAAGATACAACGAAGGGAGAAAACTGCACAGAGAAGCAGCAAAATATAATGAAATCAACAAAAGAGAGTTAAGCATTTAAATCTACAGCAAAAGCAGAAATATTTCTTAAATGTCTTATAAATGTAATAATCATGCTGCTGTGGTTTTCTGAATGTCGAATAAGGTAAAAAAAAAAATACCAGCTAATTCAATGAGATCAGTGCTATCAGATGTTGTCACTGATAATGAATCTTGTTGGAACAAAAACCTGCAGCCACAGTGGGACTCCAGGACCAAATTTGAGAACACCTGTTTTAGAACATAAGGGAGCAAGGTTAGTGCTATAGGAAAGGTTTTCAATATTACTATTTCAGAATCATCTGTTGTTTTGTAAAAATCAGGATTTGCATTAAAATTTTCTAAATCACAACATTTGGATTTTGCAAACTTTTTCTCAGCTTCATGTCTTGGTTAATGTAGCTGGTGTAGGATAGACTAATTGGTGACTGTAAACTGGCTTGGCGTGTGTAAGTGTTCAAAGAGATGGACCCTGGTCTAGAGTTAGATTTGGCTTTCTGCCCGAATCTGGAGGATTAAGGTTTAGCCTCAATTACCTAGATTCAAAAATGGATGATATGCAGAATGTATATACAGTACATCCCTCAATCATTCTATGAAGACTTTCTTATTTTCATAATATCTGTTTTGGAAATAAATTTTATAACTTACTGTACAAACAAAATAAATAAAATGAAAGATCTAAATAATGCATTTAATACATTGAAGCCAGGAGTGATTCATCCCCCTGTACAACAGGAGGCAGTGTCCCTGTAAGTCATCCCAGTTTGGACACCTACTGGACTGCATGTGATTTGGAGTGCAAAATCTCTGCCCTGTCAGGGTCCACGGGTGCCGCTGCTATGACAGGACCTCCCTGGTTTCTAAATGACCTAGGAAAAGCCATGATACCGAAAGAGTTTCCGGCTCCAGCACTCCAGAGTTGGGAGGCAGCAGGCGATACTCACATGGAGGAGCGCAAGTAGAACAAGAGCATTCACATAATCTGGACTTGTGTTGATATTGGCTATGTTCACTTGGAAGGTTGTGGTGACTAAAAAAAAAAAAAATATTTGAACCTGGGACTATACTGGGTGAAACTGTGTCAGAGGTTTGGGGCTCAGTGGTGCTCTCTTGTTGTTACAATATTAAACTAAAACATGAAAACATAATAAATGAACACAAACAGAAGCCATGGAACACAGCCTAGCTGCATCAAAACAACACAGGTGTGGCAAATTTTGTGTTGAAGTTTGCATGACTTATTTTTTTTTTTTTTTATTCGTTTGTTCATTTTGGGCATTCTTTAATATTACCATTTGTTACTTTTACAATATAATTTTGGATTTTTTTTTTCTTAATGACTGTCATACTGTTGTTAGTAACAGTATTCCACTGGACACTATTTAAGGTGGTAGACTGAGTGGGAAACCCTTCTGTGTATTTAGCTAATATTTAAACCAACTGAGGTAGCCAGGGTTTTCCTTGTTGTGAGATTACGATTTGGGTTTGCGTATTGGACATTGGTATTTGGGTTCCGATTATTTTTTTGGCTTTATCCTCAAGTTTTCTCACAATGATTTGTAATCTTCCCTTCTATTCTTAACTCTACCTTTGTAGTTTACCTTTTGCACAAGTGGCAGTCTAACTTGATTTGTCTCCCTATTGCTCTATTTGATGTCACCTGAAAAAGGCATGCAGTTTCTGGCATGTATAGCATGCATCTTGAAGTGAACAGCCAAAAAAGTTTTGTTCTAATAAAAATACTGTAAGGCCTTCTGTAATACACATTTATAGGAAAGGACTAATTCTTAAGGGTCAAAACTATCCTTTTACCATCTAACCAAAATGTCTAAACTATGGGAAGTTTATAAATGTTACATTCAAAGACATAGCAGATACGCAGGCAGCTTTAATTTTCACTTGCTATTTTTTTGTTAAGCAGCAAATCTATAAATGCAGTCAGCTATCGCATTTGATGCTCCTGGGTGCTAAGTTACCTCATAAAGAAGAAGAGATATCATGCTGACCATCTGGCACTTCTTATTCCTGCACAGCCTGTTCCTTGTGGATGTCAGCACTTATTGGTCTATACAGAAAATAGCACAGCCTGACACTTTCCCACAGCTTAAGCTCAGTCTCGAGCATTTCTCTTCATGTTAGAATGCTTTCTAGCCACATAACATACACAGGATATAATATATATGAAAACTTTCCAACCCTTACTTTACCAATGCAGCTGTAACATTTTAGATTAAAAAAAAAAGTTAGAGTTGAGCTTTAGGTAATGAGCCCTTTGGCAGAAGACACATTCTGCCTGCCTAACAGGCCTATTTAAAATTAATGCCAGTGGAAACTCTACTTCAAATTATGTTTGCGCTGTATGTTCAGCAGAACAGAGTAGGAGAAACTGTACAGTACTTTGCTACCTATATTCACTACTCCAACAAGTATTTCTCTAATATACCTCTTATTTTCAATATGCTGTGCTCCTTGGCATTAATATTGGTTTGGGTCTCCTCATTTACTTGGTGCAGTCTCACAGAAACATTCTGAACTAGGAAGTAATAGCTACAAATCAGCACAACTCAGTGTCTCCTGCAGCAAGTGTCTGCACAAAATGCTCACTATTGATTATAATCCACTCCATCTCCAATGAGCATAAACATGTCTTAACTGAAATTGCTCTTTCAGTGTGCCTTCTAAGTCAGGGGTCTCCAACATGCCGCTCGCGAGCTACTGGTAGCTCGCAACCCCTTTCCAAGTACAGTTGTGCTTGAAAGTTTGTGAACCTTTTAGAATTTTCTATATTTCTGCACAAATAGGACCTAAAACATCACCAGATTTTCACTCAAGTCCTAAAAGGAGATAAAGAGAAACCAGTTAAACAAACGAGACAAAAATATTATACTTGGTCATTTATTTATTAAGGAAAATTATCGAATATTACATATTTGTGAATTTGTGGCAAAAGTATGTGAACCTTTGCTTTCAGTATCTGGTGTGACCCCCCTTTGCAGCAATAACTGCAACTGAACATGTCCGGTAACTTTTGATCATTCCTGCACACCGGCTTGGAGGAATTTTAGCCCATTCCTCCAGGCAGAGCAGCTTCAACTCTTGGATGTTGGTGGGTTTCATCACATTACCTGCTCGCTTCAGGTCCTTCCACAACATTTCAATTGTATTAAGGTCAGGACTTGGACTTGGCCATACCAAAGCATGAACTTTATTCTTCGTTAACTATTCTTTGGTAGAACGACTTGTGTGCTTAGGGTCATTGTCTTGCTGCATAACCCACCTTCTCTTGAGATTCAGTTCATGGACAGATGTCCTGACATTTTCCTTTATATAATTCAGAATTCATTGTTCCATCAAAAAAGGCAAGCCATCCTGGCCCAGATGCAGTAAAACAGGCCCAAACCATGATACTACCACCACCATGTTTCACAGATGGGATAAGGTTCTTATGCTGGAATGCAGTGTTTGCCTTTCTCCAAACATAACGCTTTTCATTTAAACCAAAAAATTCTATTTTGGTCTCATCCGTCCACAAAACATTCTTCTAATAGCCTTCTGGTTTGTCCACGTGATCTTTAGCAAACTGCCGAAAAGCAGCAATGTTTTTTTTTGGAGAGCAGTGGTTTTCTCCTTGCAACCCTGTCATGCACACCATTGTTGTTCAGTGTTCTCCTGATGGTGGATTCATGAACATGAACATTAGCCAATGTGAGAGAGGCCTTCAGTTGCTTAGAAGTTACCCTGGGGTCCTTTGTGACCTCGCCGACTATTACACGCCTTGCTCTTGGAGTGATTTTGTTGGTTGACCACTCCTGGGGAGGGTAACAGTGGTCTTGAATTTCCTCCATTTGTACACAATCTGTCTGAATGTGGATTGGTGGAGTCCAAAATCTTTAGAGATGGTTTTGTAACCTTTTCCAGCCTGATGAGCATCAACAACTCATTTTCTAAGGTCCTCAGAAATCTCCTTTGTTCGTGCCATGATACACTTCCACAAACGTGTGTTGTGAAGAGCAGACTTTGATAGATTCCTGTTCTTTAAATAACACAGGGTGCCCACTCACACCTGATTGTCATCCCATTGATTGAAAACACCTGACTTGAATTTCACCTTCAAACTAACTGCTAATCCTAGAGGTTCACATCCTTTTTCCACTCACAAACATGTAATATTCAATCATTTTCCTCATTAAATAAAATGACCAAGTATAATATAATCTACAGATATATATAAGTAGATATATAATTTATCTACTTTTAGGACTTGACTGAAAATCTGATGATGTTTTAGGTCATATTTATGCATAAATATACAAAATTCTAAAGGGTTCACAAACTTTCAAGCGCAACTGTAGCTCGCCAAAGGTTTAATGAATCCTGCATAAATTTGAAAAATTGATTCATCAAAAAGGGGTGGGGGATCTTTCCAAAAAAATCATATCACGATCCATAATCTGAATTGCAATCTATCTTTTCAACGTAGCATTCACTTAAGAGAATATCCGGACTCAAACTCATCAAGACCTAAGTAACACTTTATTTTAAATATCAAACAATTCGCTAGCTAAGCGGAGTTAAGGACCACGCCCTGAAGCTGGTGAGTGAGTGAGGAAGGCTCCTCCCCTCGGCCTGCTGCGTGTTTCTCGGATTCGCACAAATAAATCGGTACCACAAGCGAACTATGATACATAGCGAAATGAGAGAAGTCGCAAAATCAACTGGAATGTTCAAGCAAATTATAGAAAAAAAAAGCCGATCTAAATCTGTTAAGTAGTTCTCTCGTGAAAAGCGGGCAGACATACAGACAGAGAGACATTGGATTTTATATATTATATATTAGCAAAATACCTGCGCTTCGCAGCGGAGAAGTAGTGTGTTAAAGAAGTTATGAAAAAGAAAACATTTTAAAAATAACGTAACATAATTGTCAATGTAATTGTTTTGTCACTGTTATGAGTGTTGCTGTCATCAAGGATTTGATTATCATTATTTGCTTCAATCAGGTTCGTATTTGGAGGATGTGTTGTGTTCAAGTTACATTCCGTGTTTGTCTAGTCTATCCCTGACCATCTCATCTTTGTTGTTAACCGTTGTAAAGATAACAGGTTTCATTCATTAAACTTGTATCTCGCGAATATCGTATTCGTCGTAGGCATGACAATTGCCAGCAGCAGCATGTTTTCAAGAACTTAATTTAAACTTAAGTTTTACACCGTGCTTTGTTTCCGCAGTAGCTGCACTTATGAATATGCTTGTATGCGAGACTCGCTTCCTATTCTTTTGCTGCCTTCTCAATTGTGTAATGCGTTTTTTGTTCAGCGCCTTTGGAGCTCTTGCTCGTTCTCTGCGTACTGCGTTCACAGTCAGTTCATGTGAGCCGCTCGGAGTACATGCATCGAAGGTTCTCAGCTGTGCTTGTGCTATCTCATGTGATCTTGCGATGTCCATGGCTTTATTTAATGTTAGCTAAGACCCGGCACTTAAAAGTTTCTCTTGCACTTTCGCCGAGTTTGTGCCAAACACTAGTCTATCCATGACCATCTCATCTTCGTTTGCATAAGCACAGTCCTTCAACCGCGAATATTTAGCGGCAGCATGTCTAATGGATTGCTGCTGACGGACGGCCTTATATGGGCAGGCACTCAATTACGTGGGAGGCGTGATGATGGGGGACGCAACTCTGCCTCACACGGCGACTGAGCTGCAGGCTATGGCCGTATATATGTACGTAAGAAGGTTGCAGTTATGACCGTTACACGTAGAATTTCGAAATGAAACCTGCTTATCTTTTGTAAGTAAACTGTAAGGAATGAGCCTGCCAAATTTCAGCCTTCTACCTACACGGGAAGTTGGAGAATTAGTGATGAGTGAGTCAATCAGTCAGTCAGTGAGAGCTTTGCCTTTTATTAGTATAGGTTAGTAAACCTTAAAAATAATGTACAGTTAAAGTCTCAATAGCATTCTCAGCATTTCTGGAGCTTAGTAGAGCCAGAAAACTATAAGAATCTTCACCAAGCAGCTCTGAAAATGTCTGCTTTGTTTACGTCAACATACCTCTCTGAGTCTGCCTTTTCTGACATGAACGTCATGAAATCAAAGTTCAGAATAAAACTGACTGATGAACATTTAAATGACTCCATAAAACTCCATAAGAGTGAACCTAAGTGGCTACTCTCCACCATACACCTGCCTCTCTTGCTGACTCCATGCAGTGCCAGTCATCTGACTACCTAAAAAACACACCACACTGGACATGTGAATACTCTTGTGAAGTGAAACAGTGACATGTAACAAATATCTGTGTATTTGGAATTGCATTGTTTTGTTGTGACAGCATTCATGTTTTAATTCAATAGTGTAAGATATACTAGAAAATGCATACAGACAAACAAAATGCACTTGCAGGTCAACTAAATATTTTTGTGATGTTTTAATACACAATGTGTATTGTGGACATCAACATTTTGTAAATGTTCAGGCAAAACAAGCTTATTCAGTTTGTTTGGGTTGAAATAAGCTATGAGAATAAGCGTTAGAAAACATGAGTAGCTCTTGGTCATTTTCATTTTGTAAAAGTAGCTCTCAGGGGAAAAAAGGTTGGAGACCCCCTGCTCTAAGTGTAGCCTAATTCAGGCAGATGAGTACATTCCAAAGAATTACAAAGCGGAAGCTCAGAGTCTCCCCATACAGAGTTAAATCATCCAGATCGACATAAACCCTCTATAAGTCAATAGAAATATTCGCTAATTGAGGCAAAATAAGCCTTCATAATAAAAATCATCTCACTCCAGGTTTGTAAATGCACTGGAACTTGATACTATGTGAAATACAAGTATATTGATTTGTGTGGGATTGAATCTTTTGCAAGTATAAAAATACTTGATTTTTGTGCCAGAGGCATGGCTAGCATCAGCACAGCTATAACAAAGGAACCCATCAAACATGGTGTCCCATTTAACAGCTCCAATACTTCCTCATCAAAATGGACATGCTTTACTGTATGTATACCCACCTAACCCGGTACAATCTACCAGACCATGTGGAGGGAAATGGAGGGGGAAGGCAATGGAGTGACAATTTACCTAGTAACAGCACCTGACAGTTAATTGCAATCCTGGAATTTATCCTACTAGCCTATTATTATAAAAGAAATTTTATGTAGGAGTTGACATTTTCTTGCGATGTGTGTACAGAATTTCATGCTCAATTAATTAAGTACAGGATGTTCTCCAGTGTTTGCTGTGTACCATTTTAGCCCATGAGAAGGGCTGATACCATTCAAGTTGTCTTCCTACCTCCACCTCCTTTATTACCTAATCCTGGTAAGGTAAACATTCTTTTGAATTTAGGGGAAAGAGCAGTCTTATTTTGCTAAGGTGTTAGATTGGAGGTTAATTGTCACCTCTGGAAGCCACACATAATATCCTTCACAGCATCTTACCCTTACATTACATTCCATATTCTGGACCCCAAAATCTTGGGGAAACCTATAAAACCACAACTAAACTTTCAGATTTATATTCTCTCAAGAAGGTTTTTGGGAAAACACTGCAGTTTTGTGATACAGTATATGACAGTTTTTAAGAGGCTTAGGCAATTATAAATTTTTGTTTCTGGTGTGACAAGAGACCAATATACTGTATTAGTGAAATGGCCAATTCAACTGACAGCCTTTCCAAGAAAAATGAGAATTTCAATCTTAAAAAGCTGTGTCCATTTCTATAAACATTGTAAGCAATTAACTCATCAAGTGGTTCCTTTTGATATGACAAAAAAAAATGTAAATACTGCAGTAACTGAAATTTAATAAGAAAACATGCCTTCTTTTTTCTAGAAAACAAAGAAAAGCACAGCAATATAAATGAAAATACACAAATGCACAGGTCACTGAAAGATCAAGAATAATCAAATCAAGTAATGAAAATAATTACAAAAAAAAAGAAATATCTATGCGTTGTACGCACACACGAGTAGAAGGCAGCTAAAGGGCTTGAGTAATTGTAATAAAAAATCTGACCAGGGGGCGGCAGAGTAAGCGGACTGTCTTTCTCAGTTCCCTACAGACCTTTCCCGGGAAAGCCTGAAAGGTTCCGGCGCCGACCCCTTTGCGGACATCACATCCGGTCCAGAAGACATCATTTCCGATTCCGGCACTTTTGATGATGTCACTTCCTTTACGGGCCTTTAAAGCTTCCATCTTTGTCTGTAATGATCGGTTCTGTTTTGGACTCTGTTCTATGCACATCGTGCTTCAAAAAACTCAGTTTGCAGCCAGGAAAATTATATACGGGTGGCTGCCCCAAATCTTTATGATGTCTGTGTTGTATTATTATCACAGCATCTAAACAAGAGAAGTGGATGGTCAATTATTTTATCATTCCTTTTGGATTATAAATAAAATTCTGCAGTAGGTCTATGCCACTCCTTTACAAAGAAGCAGTATGGTCCCTTTTCTGAGTAAATGAAGATAAGGATACTGCCACTTTCTCACAAGAAAATGCATCTTGTTCCTTTAAAAGCTTTTTGCACATTTAGAGGTTCAGGTACTGAGAACAACAGGCTATGCTTTGCAATAAATGTAGCAATATATCCTTTGGCAGTTGTGACAGATATCCAGGGATCTTGCCCCACCGGGATGCCGGAAGAAGGGAAGGACCGGGAAAATGGCAGTATCTTTCCTGGACAACAAAGGGGGCAACCTCCCTGGATTACATGGGGACCACAGAGCTTGGGAGCTCAACCCTATGGAGGGGTGTGAGCATAACCAGGGGGCCTGTACAGCTCCAGAACTGTGGTCTACAGCACTTCCGCCATGCCTAGAAGTGCGGCTGGATGTTAATTAGGGGGCACCTGGAGCACTTCCGGGTGCTGTATAAAAGAGGCCGCCTCACTCCAATCGGGGAGCCGGAGTCGGGTGGAAGTGGATGGAGCTTGCCTGGGAGGAGTTGGAGGCAGTAGTGAGGAAAGGAAGAAGTCTGAATGGCTATTGCGTGGCGATTGGTGCACTGTGTTCATTGGTGGTATAATAAACATGTGCTTTGGGACATTCTTTGTCTGCCTGTTTGGGTCCGGGTCTGAATAGTTCCACACAGTATATACGGTCTGGCATAGATGCAGCCACAGTTGTTACTCCTGGCAAGGTCAATGTAGAATTGGACAGCATGAAGCTGCTCCACTCATTGCCCCTGTGTCATGCCACAACAGTAACCATATCCCCACCTACTCTGCCCCTAAATGTATACTGCAGTGCACAGACCAACATTAGATTCTTTTAATTAGTGCTATCTCATGCTAAGGCAGTGTTGTTTATCCCTATTTATTTTTGGCACCTTATTCTCTTGCACTTACATCTTTCCCAGTCTTAACCAATGTGGATTCTACATTGAGCACAGTCTTTGAATCATGGCTACAGTATGCATGACTGGTTATTAGACTACCCTTCTCACATACTGTACCACTGTAAATTGCAAGAATACTTGTACAAAATAAGTTAAAATGCATAAAAAAAAATGTATTGCTTCTTTAATACACTGGCAAAACAGGCAGTGAATATTTTTATAAATCTGAAAAATCAGCCATACTATGGAAATCCAGCGTGTTGGCATAAAATGTTAGAAACTGCAAAGTGTAGCCTAGCAATAACTACTACCAAGTAACAAGCTCATATACACTTATGCTGTTTAATTAAAATTCATATCATTAACTTTAACAAATAAACCTCACATCTCTTGAGCCAATTTCAAAATCTGCCTCACCCAAATCTTGATAGCTTATGTCCCGCTTATTTAACAGAACTTGTTAATGCATATGTGATGTTCACAAAACATTAGCCTCCTAAAAGTTCCAGTAAAGAAATATATTTTGGAGAAACCAAACCTTAAACATTGGGCCCCAAAACAGAGGAGTGAACAGCCTACTTATTGTATATGTGAAACACCTTCTCAGTCAGTGTATGAAAATCCAGGCTGAAGACCCAGCACTTTAGTCTAAAATACTCGGGTTAGAGCTAAAGATTATATTGTTCGTTGTTTTCTCAAAAACAAAACCTAATCAATCATTATAAACTGTTACAGAGCCTTTTCTGTTTGGTTTTTCCTCTTGGTATCATGCTGTGATATTGGCTGGTACTGCTAAATTTCAAGGTAAATGCTGGTGTCTATTAAAAGTGGCAGAGATATATTAGAATTGTGAGTTTTAATCTGCTATAGTAGAATACCCTGAGGTGTGAAGGCAGCCATTTGTGTTTTATTAAAATCACCATGGCATCCTCAGAAGTTTGTTTTCTGTAGGAATGCTGTTTACCGAGGAAAGGAAAGTGAATGTCAGTTAATTGACCATACACAAAATCACTGCAGTACAATCACAGAGATTCAGTTCTGATGTACACAAGTAAATATTGTATTGTTTATTTTAAAAATAGTAGCACTACTAAACACTGTACTCTATCAAAAAACCCAGCCCCAGGGGATGCACAAACCAGTGTGTTTCTTCGTGCTGGTCCCAAGCCTGGATAAATGGGGAGGGTTATGGCAGGAAAGGCATTCAGTGTAAAATTTTGCCAAATCAATATGCGGACAACAATACAAATTTCCATACCGGACAGGTCGAGCCCCGGGTTAACAACGATGCCAACAGGGTGCTGGCGGAAATCGGGCTGCTATTGGCCGAAGAAGGAGAAGAAGAGGGGGAAGACATTTCTGGAGGCAGGAGGAGAGGAGGAAAGTAAAGAAAGTGAAACTGAGGGTAGGAACTTTGAATGTTGGCAGTATGACTGGTAATGGGAGAGAGTTAGCAGATATGATGGAGAGAAGGAAGGTTGATATATTGTGCGTGCAAGAGACTAAATGGAAGGGGAGGAAGGCACGCCAGGTTGATCGGAGGTGGATTCAAATTGTTCTATCATGGTGTGAATGGGAGGAGAAATGGGGTAGGAGTTATTCTGAAGGAGCAGTATGTCAAGAGTGTTTTGGACGTGAAAAGAGTGTCAGACAGAGTGATGATTATGAAGCTGGAAATTGGAGGTGTAATAATGAATGTTGTTAATGCATATGCCCCGCACGTTGGGTGTGCGATGAAGGAGAAAGAAGAGTGAGTTGGATGAAGTGATGAACAGTGTACCCGAGGGACAGAAAGTGGCGATTGAAGCGGATTTCAATGGACATGTTGGTGAAGGGAACAGAGGAGACGTGGAGGTGATGGGTAGGTATGGAGTCAAGGAGAGGAATAAAGAAGATCAGATGATAGTGGATTTTGCCAAAAAGGATGGACATGGCTGTGGTGAATACATATTTTAAGAAGAGGGAGGAACATAGGGTTACATACAAGAGTGGAGGAATATGCACAAAGGTAGATTACATCCTATGCAGAAGAGTCAATCTGAAGGAGACTGAAGACTGCAAAGTGATGACAGAGGAAAGTGTAGTTAAACAGCATAGGATTGTGGTCTGTAGGATAACGTTGGAGATCAAGAAGAGGAAGAGAGTGAGGGCTGAGCCAAGGATCAAATGGTGGAATTTGAAAAAGGAAGACTGCAAGGTTGAGTTTAGGGGGAAGGTAAGACAGGCACTGGGTGGCAGTAAAGAGTTACCAGACAGTTGGGAAACTACAGCAGAAGTAGTAAGAGTGGCAGCAAGAAGAGTGCTTGGCATGACATCTGGACAGAGGGAGGAAAAGGAAACCTGGTGGTGGAATGGGGAAGTACAGGAGAGTATACAGAGGAAAAGGATGGCAAAGAAGAAGTGGGATAGTCAGAGAGATGCAGAAAGCAGACAAGAGTACAATGAGATAAGGCGCAAGGTGAAGAGAGAGGTGGCGAAGGCTAAAGAAAAGGCGCATGATGAGTTGTATGAAAGGGTGGACAACTAAGGAGGAAGAAAAGGACCTGTATCAATTGGCTAGATAGAGGGAGCTGTGCAGCAGGTTAGAATGATAAAGGCTAAAGATGGAAACGTACTTTGCAAGCGAGGAGAGTGTATTGAGCAGATGAAAAGAGTACTCTGAGAGGCTGATGAATGAAGAGAACGAAAGAGAGAAGAAGTTGGATGATGTGGAGATAATGAATCAGGAAGTGCAAGGAGAGCTATGAAGAGGATGAAAAATGGAAGAGCCGTTGGTTCAGATGACATACCTGAGGAAGCATGGAGGTGTTTAGGAGAGATGGCAGTGGAGTTTTTAACCAGATTGTTTAATGGAATCTTGGAAAGTGAGAGGATGCCTGAGGAGTGGAGAAGAAGTGTACTGGTGCTGATATAGAATAAGGGGTACAGGACTGGAGTAACTACAGGAGAATAAAATTGATGAGCCACAGCATGAAGTAATGGGAAAGAGTAGTGGAAGTTAGGTTAAGAAGTGAGGTGATGATCAGTGAGCAGCAGTATGGTTTCATGCCAAGAAAGAGCAGCAGAGATGCATTGTTTGCTCTGAGGATGTTGATGGAGAAGTATAGAGAAGGCCAGAAGGAATTGCAATGCGTCTTTGTGGACTAGGAGAAAGCATATGACAGGGTGTTTCGAGAGGAGTTGTGGTATCATATGAAGAAGTCAGGAGTGGCAGAGAAGTATGTAAGAGATGTACAGGATATGTACGAGGGAAGTGTGACTGTGGTGAGGTCTGCAGTAGGAGCGACAGATGCATTGAAGCTGGAGTTGGGATTACATCAGGGATCGGCTCTGAGGGCTTTCTTATTTGCAATGGTGATGGACAGGTTGACAGATGAGATTAGACAGGAGTCCCTGTGGACTATGATGTTTGCTGATGACATTCTGATCTGTAGCGATAGTAGGGAGCAGGTTGAGGAGACCCTGGAGAGGTGAAGACATGCTCTAGAGAGGAAAGGTATGAAGGTCAGTGGGAAGAAGACAGAATACATGTGTGTCAATGAGATGGAGGTCAGTGGAATGGTGAGGATGCAAGGAGTAGAGCTGGTGAAGGTGGATGAGTTTAAATACAGTAAAGAGTAATGGGGATTGTGGAAGAAAGGTGAAAAAGAAAGTGCAGGCAGGGTGGAATGGGTAGAGAAGAGTGACAGAAGTAATTTGTGACAGACGGGTATCAGCAAGAGTTAAAGGGAAGGACTACAGGACAGTAGTGAGACCAGCTATGTTATATGAGTTGGAGACGATGGCACTGACCAGAAAGCAGGAGACAGAGCTGGAGGTAGCAGAGTTAAAGATGCCAAGATTTACACTGGGTGTGACGAGGATGGATAGGATTAAAAATGAGTACATTAGAGGGTCAGGTCAAGTTGGACGACCAAGTCGGAGAGGCGAGATTGTGTTGGTTTTGACATGTGCAGAGGAGAGATGCTGAGTATATTGGGAAAAGGATGTTAAGGACAGAAGGTTTATGGGTGTGGTTAAAGGGGACATGCAGGTGATGGGTGTAAAAGAACAAGATGCAGAGGATAGAAAGATATAGAAGAATATGATCCGCTGTGGCAACCCCTAACGGGAGCAGCCGAAAGAAGAAGACTGTACTCTATCAAAAGCACAATACAGGAATAAACAGAATTGAATATTCATGTACTGTATTTCTGCATTTTATTGTATTTACTTTAGGTTTGCTCTTAGAATTTGAAATAGTGGTGCAAAACTATATATGAACAGGCTGCACGGTAAGAAATCATATCAATTTTATCCAATCATTTATTTTCTTAACTTGCTTATAAAGTCAAGTTTAAGGTGTTAAGGATGCAGCTGAAATTTTCTTTTAAAAATGTATGATTTTTTTTTTTTTTGCTTATTGATGTCTTGATAGGGGCGGCACAGTGGATAGCGCTGCTGCCTCGCAGTAAGGAGACCCGGGTTCGCTTCCCGGGTCCTCCCTACGTGGAGTTTGCATGTTCTCCCCATGTCGGCGTGGGTTTCCTCCGGGTAATCCAGTTTCCTCCCACAGTCCAAAGACATGCAGGTTAGGTGGATTGGCGATTCTAAATTGTGCTTGGTGTGTGTTTCCTGCCCGGTGTTGGCTGGGATTGGCTCCAGCAGAACCCCCTTGACCCTATAGTTAGGATATAGCAGGTTGGACAATGAATGGATGTCTTGATATCATTATGTTGTAACCAAGGATGCTTTCTTCCTCAACTAACATAAGATACACCATATTGGAGGAGTATGGCTACAGAACAGACTGTGTACATACATGGAATATAAAAAATGCACCACCAACAACAAAAAACCACACCACATATTCTAAAAGAATTCAAGAGTAAGGTATTGTTTTATAAGCGAATTACAGACTTCCAAGTTGGGTCTAAAGATGATTATTTCTTGTTTGCTTCCTAAATAAAATTGCTTGATGCAATGAACTTTTGTTTCAAGACAATTATTTCTTTTAACAGTCTATCACTCAAGAAACAAACAATTTAACCTTGCATCCAAGCTATGATAAGGTGTGGGTAGAAGAAGAGCTTAAACCTTACTGTGATCATTGTCAGAGACCACGATAACACCTCAGTACTCATTTGCAGCTTCAGGTAGCATTGAACCTGGTTTTTAAAATAGTCTATCACCTTCAGCCAATCCTTGTTTGTCTGTCTGCTAAAATTATAAGTAGTGTTTTAGTACTGTTTACTAGAGCTACTAATGGCTGAAGTGTGAGGCATGATTCTTGCCCCTAACGCCTCTCTCTCAGTTGGGTGTCCCAGTTATATTCTACAGTTCCTCCCATTTTCTTACAATGATTATTAATAATTATTTACAATTTTAGAGCGCTTTTCATAGTGAGTGTGGAGCCTCTTCAACATCCACCAACATTTAGCATCCACCTGGATGATGCAACGGCAGCTTTTTTGGCACCAATACACTCACTACACAGTAGCTATTAGGTGGTGAAGACGGTTAGCCAGTGTGACAGATAGGGGGGAGCTGTCATCCCCTTGAACCCTCAGACCAGACACCAGATAAAAGTCCAATAATAATATTTATTCGGACCAAAATGTGCACAAAGCACCCTCCACTCCACAATATTCATAAACAATAAACAAATCCACAATAACAATAATCCTCCACTCTCCCAGACGTGTTGCCACCCTTCCTCCTGACTCCGCACGTCCGTTTGGAATCTCTCACAGTCTTTTATAGCCTCAGCCTATGTGAGCTTCCCTAGCACTTCCTTGTCAGATCAAAACTACTCTTCATCCGAGAAGTATGTCATTTCCCCTGTCGCTGTGACTAAGACGTACTTCCGGGTTATAGGATAAAATAACAGTCCCTCGGCCTCCCCTGGTGGCCCCAACTTTATCCAGCAGGGCTGTACAGGAAAACTCCATAGTCCATGATGCCCTGCTGGAATTCGGGGCATCTCCATGTCGCAGGGAGGGCTCCCTCTGCCTGCCTGGGGGTATTGGCCGGGATGAACGGCCGGCCATAGTCCACACCAGTTACAGACAGGGATTAGGTGGGTACAATGACTAGTTTGAGGTGGGCAATTGAGCCAGGACATCAGGTTACATCCTACTTTTTACGAAGGATGCCCACTGTGTCAGGATCTTGGTTTTATGTCTCATCTAAAGGATGTTGCCATTTTTACAGCACAATGTCCCCATTACCACACTTTGGCTTTGGGATCCACACACAGACCACAGGGTAAGCGCCCCCTGCAGGCCTTGCCAACATCTCTTCCAGCAGCAACACAACTTTTTCCTGGTTGGTCTCCCATCCAAGTACTGGTCAGGCCTAATCATGTCAAGGTTCAGGTTGGCCTGTTCTGAAGTGCATGTGGTATGGATGCTGGATATTGACAGGTCTTTTAGTTCTCATTCTTGGCATCATGTAGTCCAAATAAAACAAATTTGATAACAGGCAGTGGATTACCAGCATTTAAGCAGTAAGTATTATAAAAACATTTTTGGCATTAGCAAAATGTTTAACTTCTCTCTAGCTTTTCCCCCCCTCAATATCTTGTTCTTCTTCTTTCGGCTGCTCCAGTTAGGGGTTGCCACAGCGGATCAACTGTCCGCATATGGATTTGGCAAAATTTTACACCGGAAGCCCTTCCTGATGTAACCCTCCCCATTGATCTGGGCTTGGGACCGGCGCAAAGAAACACATCGGTTTGTGCATCCCCTGTGCCTGGGTTCCCCCGCAATATCTTGTTAAACAATTATATTTAGACAGCAAATTGTAAAAAAAAAAAAAAAAAAAAAAAAAAAGGTGAATCACTTTTGGTATGAAATTGTAGGAAGAAGGTACAGTATATTACACCAAACAGTACAGTACTTGAAATTATCTTACATATTAGCTGCAGTATGAGTAGATGTGAGAGACTACACAGTACCACACCAGTACAGGCAATACTTTCATGCATGAAACCCTTACCTATATCAGACATTGAACTAGAATGCACTTTTAATTACTATAAAATGATTTAGAGATAGATACTTTATTAATCCCTAGGGGAAAATTCACATAATCCAGCACAAGTATACTGATACAAAAAAACAAAATTAAAATTAAATAGTAATAAAAATGCATGTAAAAGCAGACAATAACTTTGAGTAATGTTAGCATTTACTCCGGGTGGAATTGAAGAGTCGCATAGTGTGGGGAGGAACGATCTCCTCAGTCTGTCAGTGGAGCAGGACAGTGACAAAAGTCTGTCACTGAAGCTACTCCTCTGCCTGGAGATGACACTATTAAGTGGATGCAGTGGATTCTTCATGATTGACAGGAGTTTGCTTAGCGACCATCGCTCTGCCACAGATGTTAAACTGTCCAGCTTCATTCCTACAATAGAGCCTGCCTTCCTAACAAGTTTGTCCAGGTGTGAGGCATCATTCATCTTTATGCTGCCTCCCCAGCACACCACCGCATAGAAGAGGGCACTCACCACAACCGTCTGGTAGGACATCTGCAGCATCTCATTGCAGATGTTGAAGGACGCCAACCCTCTAAGAAAGTATAGTCGGCTCTGACCTTTCTTACACAGAGCATCAGTATTGGCAGTCCAGTCCAATTTGTCATCCAGCTGCACTCCCAGATATTTATAGGTCTGCACCCTCTGCACACAGTCACCTCTGATGATCACAGGGTCCATGAGGGGCCTGGGCCTCCTAAAATCCACCACCAGCTCCTTGGTCTTGCTGGTGTTAAGGTGTAAGTGGTTTGAGTCACACCATTTAACAAAGTCTTTGATTAGCTTCCTGTACTCCTCCTCCTGCCCACTCCTGATGCAGCCCACAATAGCAGTGTCATCAGCGAACTTTTGCATGTGGCAGGACTCCGAGTCATATTGGAAGTCTGATGTATATAGACTGAACAGGACCGGAGAAAGTACAGTCCCCTGCGGCGCCCTGTATTGCTGACCACAATGTCAGACCTGCAGTTCCCAAGACGCACATATTGAGGTCTGTCTGTAAGATAGTCCATATCCATACCACCAGGTGTGAGTCTACTCCCATCTCAGTCAGCTTGTCTCTAAGGAGCAGAGGTTGGATGGTGTTGAAGGCGCTAGAGAAGTCCAAAAACATAATTCTTACAGCACCACTGCCTCTGTCCAAGTGGGAGAGGGATCGGTGTAGTCCTGGTATGCGAACTGCAGAGGGTTGAGGGCGTGGTGGACCTGTGGCCTCAGGTGGTGAAGCAGCAGCCGCTCCATGGTCTTCATCAGATGTGACGTCAGAGCAACAGGCCGGAAGTCATTCAGCTCACTAGGACGTGATACCTTTGGGACTGGGGTGATACAAGATGTTTTCCAAAGCCTTGGGACTCTCCCTGTTCCAGGCTCAGGTTGAAGATGCGCTGTAGAGGACTCCCCAGTTCCAACGCACAGGCCTTCAGCTTGGGATACTCCATCTGGACCCACTGCTTTGCTGGCACTAAGTCTTCTCCGCTCTCTGCTCACATGGGCTGCTGTAATAGTGGGTGGGGATGTCTCACCTATGCTGGTATCAACAGAAGGATGGTTGGAGGATGCAGTACTCGAGGTGAGAGTGGGTTAGGGTGATCAAACCTATTAAAGAAGTTGTTCATTTGGTTTGCTCTCTCCACGTCTGTCTCGATGGCGGCACCCCGCTTTGAGCTGCAGCCAGTGATAATCTTCATCCCATCCCACACTTCCTTCATGCTGTTATTCTGCAACTTCTGCTCCAGCTTTCTCCTGTACTGCTCTTTCGCTGCCCTGAGCTGGACTCGGAGTTTCTTCTGCACACACTTGAGCTCATGCTGATCACCATCTTTAAAAGCCCTTTTCTTCTGGTTCAAAAGGCCTTTGATGTCACTTGTAACCCATGGCTTGTTGTTAGCATAGCAGCATACTGTTCTTACTGGAACTACAATGTCCATACAGAAGTTGATGTAATCAGTTGTGCAGTCAACAGCCTCTTCAATGTTCTCACTATGTGACCCAGCAGTATATCCCAGTCTGTAGTTCCATAGCAGTCTTGCAGAGCCTGCTCTGCCTCAGGGGACCACTTCCTGAATGATCGTGTGGTTGTAGGTAGCGCCCTCACTCTTGGTTTGTATTGAGGCTGAAGCAGAACCAGGTTATGATCTGCTTTCCCAAGTGCAGGCAGCGGGGTGGCGCTGTATGCGTCTAACTTTTGCATACAGTAGGTCGATAGTCCGGTTTCCCCGGGTGTTACAGTCCACATACTGGGAGAAGGCAGGTAATGTTTTGTCCAGCGTCACATGGTTAAAGTCAGAGATTAGCACAAGTGCCTCAGGGTGCTTTTGTAACTTAGCAACTGTGGAATGGATGACGTCACTCGTTATCTCTGTGTTCGCTTGAGAGGGGATGTAAACAATAACAACAATCACGTGTCCAAATTCTCTGGGCAAGTAATAGGGACGCAGACTTTTGGCCAACAGTTCGATGTCCCTGCAGCAATTGGAGATTTTAACGTTTACATGTCCTGAGTTGCACCATCTTTGTATTGACATAGAGAGTGAGTCCTCCTCCTTTCTTCTTCCCACAGGTATTTGCATCTCTGTCCGCTCTAACTGTGCTAAACCCGGGTAGCTCCGCGTTAGCTTCTGGGATGGTAGTTAGCCACGTTTCACTAAAACACAGCAAGCTACATTCTCTGTAGGTTCTGAAATTTTTCACCGGCACAGCCAGTTTGTCGATCTTATTTGGTAGGGAGTTCACATTTCCCAGGATCACAGAAGGCACCAACGGTTTAGAACGTCATTTTCTCTCAAGTTGCCTGGCTTTTATCTTATATCTTTGCGCCGGCTCGGCTGCCCCGATATCGTCTTCTTACCTCGTCAGGTAAATAAGGAACCACACCGGCATAAGCATTTCTTCTCAGTGCTTTAAGCCGACTACTTGAATAGGCGATTCTCGGAGTGTAAAAATCCATGTCAAGTAGTAAAAAGTGTCCAGGGAGCGATTCCAAGTCATACACGGAGCTGCTGGAAAGGCTGCCACTCGGATGTGGCGCCGGAAATGAAATTCTTTCAGAAAAAATATTGAGACCAAATAATGAAACATTTCAGTTTAGCATAGGAGCCAAAATAAAATAGAGCTTTAATAATGCTTTATTGAGTTGTAACTGGAATTCAGGATTATTACAGCAAAATAGTACTTGGACTGTTCTCCTAATCTACCACTCAAGAATGCCAGGAAAGCCAGAAGTGGCAGGAGAGACTTAAAAAGGGAAAAGGACTTTGTATGAAGTACTTTATTTAAAAGGTGAGGCACCAACACAACAAAATGTAGAAGTCTGATCAAAAGAAGCATGGTGTGTCTCAGTCAGAAATGTGTCACATTCAATTACTGGACAACCACAATTGTCTGTAAATCAGTTCATCTCCCTCCTGAAATTCATATTGATTCTCAGTTTAGCTACCTGGCCATTAATATTGATCACTTTTTTAAATTGAATCGTGTTAATCTATTATCAAGCAAATCTCGCTCTGCCCATTTAATAGCCATTTTCTGGTTTCACTCAGGTTTGCAGATACCCGCACCACATCCCCCCAAAAAGCTTGTGTATTAAGACAGAAATTTATGAGCAGATACCCTTTACAAACATGCAAAAAGGATTATAAAACTGCATCACCAACACACAGTTAAAAAAATAAACTAAACTAATCTAATGAAGACTTGGGGAAAACTAAACTTTTAGGCAGAGCCCCAAGGTGACATCTTTCCACTCCTATCTAAATGGCATAACTCAAAGTTCTCACTTAAAATAAATAAAATGATCAGATCTGAAATATGATGCCTTTACCTGCTCCAAATATCCTTTTGGATTATGCCATTCGGATTTACACATGTAACAAATGGGCATTCATTATAAACTTCATTCAAATTTGGATTAACTATTATGCATCCCTTTAAAGACTCTTTTCGAATAAATTCAATGATTTCCCACCGATTCTACTAATACTAAGCTCTTAGTCCCTTCAAATCATATGCAGTTGATACTAACAGTTGAAAAAGTTGGCAAAGTCATTGGAATGTAATGGATTTAATTTTTTTTTTCCTTTCATTAGTATGAATTCTGCTTACTGCCTTAAGTCTTCATAATGAAGCAAGGACTAAACTTGGGATACCATCTCTGGAACTTTTTATAAGCAAAAAAAAAAAACACACCACACACACATACTCAGCTTTAACAGATATTTAGAGGTCAATTCCAACCTTTAATTTCAGTCTCCTCCTCGGGCCTCTTTTACAGTCGTCTAAAGAGGCATCTCCCCCACACTTAATATGTAATACTGAGTGTTCCTGCCTGGATTGGGATACAAGGAAAGAACGAAAAGAACACCTGTAAATGTAACTTGATTGAACTGCTGAAAAAAATGTAAATATGACTAACAACCCACATTAAATTAATAATTTGTAGATCAATTAGTAAATATGCATCTTTAAAGACACAGATGAAAGAAAAAAAAAAAAAAAAGTTGCATTATTCAGTAATGTAAGGGCCAGAACGTAAATTTATATTAAGAATATCTTGGCATCATCACAAGAACAAAGTTAATATTTCCTAAATAAAAGCTATCTTAACTTTCCTGAAAATAGGATTCAATGCTCACTCACTTAGCCCGGAGTCAGGTATAGATTACTAAAAGCTACTGAGGACCAGCAGTTCAATGCCAACACATTTGATGGATTTTAAAACTTAATTTTCTGAAATATAGTGGCAGTCTTCATAGAGATTTACATGTTATAATCTGTGAAGAGAAATTTAGAGAAAAAGTCTAAAGATAAGACCATTCGTTTATAATGCCCTATTACATTGGGGAATCCTTTTAAAATCTACAGTTAAGATCCAAAATTAAAAATAAGAGACTTTCTTCTAGACAGAAATACCTAGTACTTATTGGGCTGAAAATAATAATGGAATCAAATTTTCTTCTAACTTGGAAATGGGTATTAAAGACCAAAAGGATTTTAACAAAACAGAGAAAGAAAGAAATAAAGAAAGAAGTAAACTCAGAAGTAATATAGAAGGGAAAAGAAAAATCATTTTAAAAAAGTTATTGCCCCAATTTTCATCTTACTTTCAGAAACCTATTTTACTGTCTTTACCCCTGAGAATGTATCTTGGCAAACCTGACCAAGATATATAGAAATATGAAAGCAATAACACCATTTATAAATATGCTAGGACAAAATCGTTATAGCATAATTATATAAATAGCATAGTGAAATGCCTATTTATTAAAATGGGTACAAAAATGGTACAACATTAAGTGCGTCTCTTTCGATCATATTGCGCATTTAGGAAACACTGTTCAAGCAGTATGCTAGTCCTTATGTCTTTGGCTTCTTGTTGCCTTTGATCATTAGCCATAGGTACCCTCTCATGGGTAATAGATAGACAGATACACACATGCTCTAGATTAAGCATTGATCCTAATATTCAAATACTGGTCTCTAGGTTATGTACTGTATATGGAAACTTTATTAGCCTGTACTGAAGCTTTTATGAATGCCTAAACACAAGATGCTTTTTGACATTTCCAATTTCAAACATCTTGAGTTTAAGAGTTTACATACTTTGTCTTCAATGTTTTGCTTCTTTATTGCTGAGCGTTTCCAGCTTCACCCAGTGACACTCTTTTATTAACCATTGTGAATGTGGTCTCTACCATTTGAGGTTTGTTGGTTACATCCTGAGAGCCACTTCCCTTCACACGATGACTTTTAAAATAAAATAAAAAAAAAAAGAAAAAAGAAATATTAATCTCTGCAAAAGATAACCTTTCATAATAATCATGACTGACCACTCAGTTCTGCAAAGGATATACATCTACACATTACTCAGTGCACAGAAAATTAAACCCCTCATATAGGTTATAGCCTTGAAATGTATCTTAAAACATGCAAAAAAATACTTCAGCGGGTTCTTATCACCCTGTCACACAATTGGAGGATTTGGCACATATTGAACTAGAGGATATTTTATGGATGGCTGAATATAGATATACAGTAGATGCAAATCCATTATCAATACTGAAAACTCTTAAAAGTTACAATCCTTATGGTCTTTCATGGATTGACTACTGCACAGATTAAAGGCGGCTGACATCAGTGACTGCTAAGTACAGGGACAACACATAAGAGCTTCTTGGCCCTAATGTGTCCTGCATTAGTATGACATCTTTAGTAAAATGGTAAAACGCTGGGTTGCTGGTAAATGAAGGATAATTAGTGTTGACTGGAGCATACAAAGATTTAAAAAAGTATTTCATTTCGATTGCAAACCATGAAGGTGTAAATATAAACTTCTACCAATTTTATACCAAAAGTAAGAAGTTATCCTGACTGGTCTGAGATGCTAGACAGTTTACAGGAAAACAAGCATTTACACAATAAGGTAAATAGATACCCCCATTCAATTCTATGGTATCCAAGGGTTTTTCTGTATCCAACGATAGCAAAACCTCTGGAAAGTCAGATTCTGTCGGCAATTAAATGGCAAACATTGGAATTTAAGATATATATTGGCAAGCATTTCAAATTCCAAAAAGCAAATTCCATAAGTAAGAGTACTTCCAGCCTTCTTTGTTACAATATTTGAGATGGACAAAAATGTCCCTCAAAGTCAGCTGCTGCGATCCTTTCTAAAAGTTACATACAGGGATATAAACAATATCAAGTGCACTATGGATGTATACACAAGGAGGTATACAATGAAACATCCCTACCCAGAGTCATTTCCAGGTCTTGTGTTTTGCACAGCACTGCTGTGATAGTCTTTACCTCTTTGAGGAAACAAAGATACAGTGGCTTCCTGTTTCAGTAACAGAAAAAAGGTACAGTATGCATGTACATGCCTGGGGATATATTCCCAAACTTGACAAGATTCAGTCAGTTCCACAAATGCTACATTTTTCTCAAAAAAAAACCCACAACCACACCACATCAGTGGGAATATCTTTACCCTCAATTAGACCTGGAAAGTACCTCTCTGCTGGAAGGCTCTCCCTTTGAGAGACACCGTTCCCCATCACAGAGAGGCAAAAGCTGCATTCATAACTTTACCATTTTGTTTATTTATTATTACTAACTTGACTTGAATATTTTTCACACACACACGCACAAAAGTCATCCAATGCAAACTGACCTTTTGTGGACAAAGTAACTGCTCCCTACTGATTTCAACACACTTAAAAGGGATACCGTAGATCCCGGTATACAAGCCGACTTGGTATATTAGCCGACCCCCTTCTCTACCTACTAAATGACATGTATTTGCTGATGATTGGTATTTAAGCCGACCCCCTTCTCCAAGCAAAATTTTCTAAATTTCCTTAAAAGTGTCTCTTCAGGTATATCTATTACGTTTATCGGCGACAATTTGAGACTGCCGGCATTTTTGATGGAAACCAGGAAGTGATTGCGGAGAAGTTTGGTAAAATGAAACCTTTGTGTTGAAACTATATACGCAAATACGGTACATCGGCGAGTGGATTTCCGGAGACTCGTTATAAATTTGATTAACTTAAATACGCAATGCAGTGGACCCTTGACTTACGAACTTAATTCGTTCGCGAAGTCTAACCCATAATGCGTTCCGAACCTCCCACTGCAACACTTAACCTTTTCATAATAAAAAAGGGTTGTATAATGTGCACAATTTACCAAAACACCAATAATTTTTCTAATGTGCTAACCAAAAAGTTATAAAAAGTGCCTAGCCTACCAGAAGTAGGCTAGATTAAGCTAGGAGCATAGCGGCGCGCATGGTTGCAGCGGCTCAGGGCTCTCCTTTTCAGTGCACTTTTTTCTACTTTTTTTTCCCCCCTTGTTTGTGCACGATCGCTTCAGCAAATATCCGCTACACCCGTCAGAACCTTATAGACATCGGTGTCCTGAGCCAGACATCTATTTCGAGCGTATTTCATCACATGCACAACATCCCAGACAACATAGCGAGACCAGTGGGCTCTCCATGGATTGTTGTCGGGTCTAGGAGACGACACAGACGGAGGAGGGAAAGAAAGCAGAAGCAGGGCCGCAGATCCGGCGTTATGCTAAGGCTAAAAAAACAACCATACAAGCCCTATACATAACTTTTTTTTTTTCTGCACTGAAGGAGCTGCTTTTAATCTCATTGTAGATGTGTATAGTGACAATAAAAGCTATTCTATTCTAGAAACAATTTCATACTGTACTCACCATTTAATTTGACATCTTTGGGCTGCAGGAAGGGAGGAGGAGGAGAATGAAACGGAAGGTGGTTATTGTTTAGAAGGAGCCTCCTTATGCAAATCTTCTCTTTGTAAAATTGTCGATATGGTGGATTTCGACATGCTATACATATTATCGAGATCGGTCACATGAACTGCACTCTCATATTTCCACACAATTTCCATCTTCGTTTCGATTGTGATCGCTTTCTTTACCTTCTCTTCCTTAGCAATTATGTGTCTTGCTTACATGGTCTTAATTATATACTGTATATAGGTAAATCACTGCAATGACCGAAATTACATCCACAAACACATGTATCTGGGCTCCGACTGACGCTACCAACGCTCTCGGTTGTTCGTTTACAATGGCGCAAGCGGATACACGTGACTGCATCCGGGTTGTAACGCAAAATGTTGATCATAAATCAAAACAAAATTTTTTATTTTAAACTTCCCGATAATTTATTATAAATTTTATTAATAAAATTAAACTAATTCACTTTTTTGAATAAATTCTTTATTTAATTTAAAAGTACCAGCATGCAAAGTTACGTCTTCATCTGAAAGATGGCTCTGTGGTTTCGTCATTATTTACTTCTGTATTCATCGGCAAAACCGGCATTGCGCTGGAAATCTTGAATCTGAAACGATACTCGTTGCATAAACCGACCCCCAAACTCCAAGCCAAAAATCTAGGACGAAATTCTCGGCTTATATAACGGGATCTACGGTACATAAATTCAGCACTTCTAACATCTACAGTACCAATTACAGCCTGTCTTGACTGATGGTAAGGTTTATATGAAGCAAATTGTCATTGTCAATTCTATCATCAAAAGGATTCCTGAATAGGCAGGTGTTCATATCTGCAGGTAGGGAAAGGACTACAAAGCCACTTCTGGGATATTATAGCACTCATATTGATTTAGTAATCTGCAAAACTGAACACAACTGGAAATGGAGCTAGTCTTCTCAGGAGTGGCCAGCTTGAAAGGGCACAGAGTAAAATCCAAAATGTCATACAGGACCCAAAAAACAATCCAAAGAGACTTCTCTAGCCTCAAAGTTCAATGAGCAAGACTGGACAGTCAGAAATATATCAAGCAATAAATTGGCTTCACTGGAAAGTGACAAGGCATAAACTGCACTTAAAGTACTTCTTTCATTTGCCAGAAAGCATCTTAATGTTCCTCAAAGCTTCTGGGAAAATGTTCTATGGATAGAAGAAACAAAAAAATGCAACTTCTGAATGATATGGATCCTATTTTATATCCAGCATAAAGCAAACAATGCATTCAAGTAAGAACATCATACAAACAGTGAAACATGGTAGTGGTAGTGTGACATAGGGATTTTCTGCTTCAAGGGCCAGACAACTTGTACTAACTTAACGATCCACAAGTTCTACTCTGTATCTAAAGTTTTTATGGCAAATATGAGCTGAAGTGTAATTTGGTCATGCAGCAAGATCCGGAATTCCAAACACCACACCAGAATGAGGCAAATATAAAAGGTTTTGGATTTTTTTACTCATTAGGAATGCTGCGACTGGGCTCAAAACAAGTAATTCACGCCAATAACCCTTTCAAACATTCTGAATTAAAGCAGTGGTGCAAAGTGTTTGATTGCAGTCACTGTAACTAAAAATGGTGAAACCAACATAGAGTAAGGGGCAATACTTTTTTGGCTTACAAAAGAGTATGTAAAAATCTAACAAACACATTTACCTATCAGTACACAGAACAAAATGTCCTTCTCTTGTATATGTCAATTAACATTAATGGATTACAACATAGGGCGGCACGGTGGCGCAGTGGTAGCGCTGCTGCCTCGCAGTTAGGAGACCCGGGTTCGCTTCCCGGGTCCTCCCTGCGTGGAGTTTGCATGTTCTCCCCGTGTCTGCGTGGGTTTCCTCCCACAATCCAAAGACATGCAGGTTAGGTGGATTGGCGATTCTAAATTGGCCCTAGTGTGTGTGTTAGTGTGTGTCCTGCGGTGGGTTGGCACCCTGCCCAGGATTGGTTCCTGCCTTGTGCCCTGTGTTGGCTGGGATTGGCTCCAGCAGACCCCCGTGACCCTGTATTCGGATTCAGCAGGTTAGAAAATGGATGGATTACAACATAAAAGCCAAAAATTAAAGAATACATTAATTTGTCATAAAACTTCACACAGACGACTTACACTAATTCATATATAGACATTGGAATAAGCAGGCAAAGCAGAAGAAAGGTGACTGAACTAAGGACACTAGCAATGACCACTGTACTCCCAGTCCTTTTCCCAATCCAGGTGTCCAAGTCCACAGGATCCAAAGCTACAAGCACAAACAAAAGGAATTAAATTTAAAGAAGCTTAATGTTGAACTAATTTTACAAGTAGTAAACACAGATCACTACAGTGACATACACAAGCCTTATCATTTGCACATCTTAATGAATCATATACAAATGAGAAAGCAAAGGTTTCTTTCAGTATGTTGTTGCATTATGATAGCTAAAGGTCATCAGAAATGAAAAAGTATAAATAAATCAGGGCATGGCTCAGTGACTGCAATTCTGATAAATCATTTCATCACTAGAGAGAAATGAACAAGTTTTCCCCCCATCTGGATCTGAAAATAAATACAATTCCACCTGACTGAGACACTACTTCACCATGCCACCCACCAAGACTGGACTGGGTCAGAGACGTGGGCTGTGCAATCTGTCATGAAAGGCAGGATGCCTCTCTCAAGAATTGATATGGTTTTTTGTAGGCAATGGAATAGGAAACAACTCACCTTGCCTCGTGAACACAGGCTCAGACCACGATGTCTCTCCTTTAACTGTGGCACCATCGATCAGCAAGAATTTAAACCTAACAAAACAGACTGGTTCAGAATAAAAGTGCCTTTATGTTGCACAAACAGCAATGCTAAAACTTATAGGATTTCTCAAATAAACTAATCAAACAGAAAAAAACCTTGCACAGACCAGAAAATAGTACAAAGTATTATGAAGTAGAAAGACAATTTGCACAGGATATAAAACTAACACAAAACACAACACAAAAAAGTAACTTTCAGAATCTGTCATCACTTGTATCATATTCAACATCTATAGGCAGCTTTGGTTTAATCTGGGATGACCATACGGAATTTACAGCATCATTCAGGAAGCAGTGTAAATTAAAAAGGTTCAAGAACTATACCAAACATTTAGGAGTTGCCTGAATTATACCGCTGTTAAGAATAAAAACAATCATATCCCATACACGACCACAAAAACACAACTCGGCCTCAACACTGATAATAGTCCTCATAAGAACATTTTGGATTTTTGTTAAAGAATTGTCTTACTGCAATACTGACTTAATATTTTTATTTCATTCAAACACAGGCTCCATACATAGGATGCTTCCTCTAAGAGAAAAACTAAAATGTATCATTAATACTTTATTCTTTCTCTCTAAAATAAAAACAGCCATGTTCCACTTGATGGATATAAAACACAATACAGCATTCTTCAAATGTCATTCAGTCAGTCAGTCAGTCTTCAAAACATAACTCTAAAAAAACGACTAATGGAACTCTGTCATTGCCATGAAGCTGAAATAGGTATACAATTTCAGGATATAATTCACAAAATAGAAACCATGCCTTGGCTTTCTGCCAATGATGCCAACCATTCTAGATTTTTCTTTTAATTAGCTGGGTTGGAGAAGGAGGGAAGAAACAAAAAACACCAAACAGATTTTCCACAAAGGTAAAATAGTTTCATCTTAAAGAAGCAATGTTTGCAGATGATCAATATTTTACTTAAGGTGGAAGTTAATATTTAAATAAATAAAAAAGTGATGCATGATTGCAAGACCCATCAATACTTTGTGTTGAGAGACCATTCAATTATTGTGGCTGCACTGGGGACCACGGATGCAGAGCTTGGAAGCTTAACCATGTAAGGGCCCGTGGTCACCGCCAGGGGGCACCCCGGTGCCTGGAGAGCCCGCCTAGTGTGGCGGAAGTGCTGAGGGGTGGCGGAGAGAAGAAGAGAGGGGACACCCGGAGTACTTCCGGGGATACAGCTGGCACTTTCGCCACACTGGGGCGTGACGGTGAGAGGTTGCCGGAACACACCTGGAGCACACCCAGGTGCTTATAAAAGTGGCCACCCTTCAGAGTCGGGCGAGGAGTGGACGAAGTCTGGCTGGAAAAGAGTGGAGGTGGCCTGAAGAAGGAAAGGCACTGAGAAGAGAGGCCTGGACTTTGGGGGATCAGTGTTGGAGGCACTGGGTTGTGCACCCTTGTAAATATCAGAACTGTAAATAAATGTGTGTGTTGGGTGAACAAACGATGTCTGTCTGTCTGTGTCCGGGGCTCATTCCACATTATAAAATGAATACAGGAAAACAAATGCGTTTACGGTCATGCAACCATTTCATCTTGTTAGCGCTACTCAGTTTCCATTGCATACTGGCAAAACACTGCACTATCAAAACTGTCCTGTGGACCTGCAATGGTAAAACAGGGGTCAGAGAGATATAGCATTGTACTTTGTTTAAAATAAACTTCCAAGGAAAGCTAAACAATATGCATGTTTTACCAATAACCTAATGACATCCAATATAAAAGACCAAACAAATGTGGACACCAAGAAATGCTCCTTGAGATCTATTAAAATTGACCATTTTGGAAGTGGTATTCCATTTCATGAAATTAATCTTTGTCATTCTTTAATATCTACCCTTCACAATTTCAGTGTAAGCCTACAGTCACAGATTCTAAGTAGGAGAACACCCATGTAGCAAAGTGTAAAAGAAGAATATATACACTAGTTTAGTCTGTGTATAGTACTGGGAGAAAAATCTTTACATTATATATCTGCTTTGGCCCAGTTGGGGCAAGCTTCCTAATTTTTTATTTTTTTTTGTTCTTTATTTTGCCTTATAGCGAGGGATCACTGTACAAGAAATTGTATATCGCGCTTCGACTTTCGCGCCTTCACTCCATCGTGGATTTTAAATGCAAGCATATCTAAATATATATTACGGATTTTTCGCTGGTTCGCGGATTTCTGCAGACAATGGGTCTTTTAATTTATGGTACATGCTTCCTCAGTTTGTTTGCCCTGTTGATTTCATACAAGGGACATTATTGGTGGATGGCTTAGAAGCTACCTAATTAGAGGATGTATTACGTATTAACTAAAACTCCTCAAAGATGTACGATATGCTTCCCGCGCGGTGCTCGATTGTTTGCTTTTCTGTGTCTCTCTCACTCTCTCTGCCTGACGGAGGGGGTGTGAGCAGAGGGGCTATTTGCACAGAGACTGTTTAGAGGATACGGACGCTCCTCTAAAAAATGCAGCTTTATCACGGTGCTTCGGCATACTTAAAAGTACAAAAGCACGTATTGATTTTTTGATTGTTTGCTTTTCTCTCGTGCGCTCTCTCTCTCTCTCTGACATTCTCTGCTCCTGACACACATTCTTTGAAGAGGAAGATATGTTTGCATTCTTTTAAATTGTGGGAAAGAACTGTCATCTCTGTCTTGTCATGGAGCACAGTTTAAACTTTTGACTAAAGGGTGTTATTTCATGTCTACAGGGCTCTAATAATGTTAACAGTGTGGGAGAGTTTATAAGGGCTTAAAATATATAAAAATAACCATACAAACATATGATTTCTACTTCGCGGATTTTCACCTATCGTGGGGGGTTCTGGAACGCAACTCTCGTGATACAGGAGGGATTACGGTATTAGGAATTTGTTAGTTTTCGCATACCCCTTGGGGTCAGAGCACCGTGTGAGCCATTGTACAGCACCCCTGGAGCAATTGCAGGTTAAGGGCCTTGCTCAAGGGCCCAGCAGAGTAGGATCTCTTTTGGCAGTGATGGGGATTTGGACCGGCAACCTTCGGGATACCAGCGCAGATCCTTAGCCTCAGAGCCACCACTCTGCCCAGGGTTTTAAGCAATACTATGCAACCATTTAGCAAGAACAGAACTTACAGGCAACATAACATGGTTAGTAGTAGTTCAGCTTCAGTTTCAGGTTTTGTTCCATTAAGTGCAGCAATATAATGGATGGATGGAAGCAAAATTAAAATTGCTTTTAAATTGCTGTTCAGCCTTTGCACATGCCACCTGATGAAATACTAACTTGTCTAAGTAACCTCCAAGCTAATCTGCATCAGAGTACACCATAAAAACGCTAATTCTGAGGGAATAATCCCAGATTCATGATTTTCATGGACCCTTAATAGGCCTGACTTTCTTTAAACAGATAGCAATGTTTAGGCAACCTTCTGAGAAAAACACAGCCTTGATTTTGCAGGACATAGCAGGATTTGTTATGGCCAAACACCCTTTTAATAATATCTTCTAAATCTACCATATCCCACAGAAGGCTCCACTTATTAGTATCCAGGATATAACAGAGTGTTAACGTTTCTGACAACATGTTTACCCTGATTGTACAATGTGCTCTTTAAAGGAATCTTGAATCAAAGAAGTTTTAACTTGCACAGTACTTTGCATTAAGCAACTAGTTACCTATAAGCAGCTCCCACACCAAGTGGACCATTGCAGAGATCTGTGGCAGCAGGATCATTAACACAGACAGAATTATTTCCAATCTGGATAAGGTACTCATTCAAAGTACTTAGCAATTTACTAGGAATGGACAGATCTGAAAGCTTTGGTGGAGATGCACAGTTGGGAAGATTGAAAGACGCAGCTCTGTAAGGTCCTGTGCTACCACCATTGGTCTCTTTATAATTCTTCCATGGCATAAACGTTGAAGAAGCTAGAAGAGGCAGGGGAAAAAAAAAAAAAAAAGTCTGGTGAGAATTTTGTAAATTAGAAGTCCCTCAGATTGCAAGGACACTACCTATTTAATTGACTTTGTTAGAATTGCTTGTGGTTTTTAGGTCACGACTGTAATTCGTTCCAAAACCCTGGTTGCAACCCGATTTGGTAATGACCTGAAGTAATTTCCCCCACAGGATTGTATGTAAATACAATTAATCCATTCCAGACCGTATGAACTGTATGTAAATATACTTTTTTTTTTTTTTTTTTAAAGATTTTTAAGCACAAAAATAGTTAATTATACCATAGAATGCACAGTGTAATAGTAAACTAAATGTAAAAACATTGAATAACACTGAAAAAACCTTAAACAGAGAAAACATCGCAAGAATTCATGCTATAGCCTTACGAACCGCTTGCTGTAAACAATTTTTTTTTTTAAAATGAATTTAAGCACAGGGGAAAAAAAACAAAAAAAACAAAAACGAACATTTGAAAAATCCTTAATTTATACAAAAACTAACCAACCAACTACTAAACCACCAAGAAAACTAACCTTGCATGAATTGAGTTCTGGCATGAAGGAAGTGAGAAGAAACTAGGTGGAGAGGAGATTACAGTTTTGAGGTAAAGTCTGTGACAATGCGGGTTTGCTGCATGCTCCCATCTCGCTTCCGGGAGCCCTTAAACCCGTCACCGTTGGTAATGTCACCGAGGAGCACAACAGTGAGACACTAAATTGGAGCAAGGGGATGGTGTAAAAAGTGTCAAGTGCTTTTATTAAAATCAACAAAACAACAAATCAAAAACAAAGTCCTAATTTAATAAAGTGCAGTGCTTTCAGAATCCTTCAATAAAAATATAATCCCATAAAAACAGAAGTGAAGTGGAGGTTAAAATCCAATAGAAAAAAAGTCTATTAAATACTAGGTTAAAACAATGCTGGAAGCAGTCTCTTTAAAAACAAGCCCGGTGCATTCTATAGCTGTGGACCCGCTAAACCACAAAGTCCCTCTGCCCTATGCACGTCTGACCGTGAACAATGTACTGTACAGGGAGAGACTGAACAAGTGCGTAAAATCACCAGCGCATACAAACCGAAATGGAAATGAAATAGAGCACAAAGAGTTCACAGCGAATGCACAGTGAGAGAGATCGAACACGTGCGGAAATCATCGGTGCATACGAACCGGAAGGGAAACTGGCTTGTTCGTCACCCGAGTGTGTGGTCGCAAACAGATGCAATAGTTTGGCGAAATTTTTCGGCGTAAACCGATTGTACGTGTTCAGAGACGTTTGTGACCAGAGGTTCCACTGTATTCAGAATCTGGACTGTTATTCTGTGCCCCCCACCCCAAACTATAAAAGGTATATTTCATCTAATGCATCACATAAAAGGGTGGGGTGGAGGATAGGGGGAGTCATTCCACATTGTTGTCATTTTGTAATTAAGTGTACTGTTATTGGAACCCATGTACTCAGAGTTACGTCACTAGTCTAGTGTTTCGGCAGTGGTTACATAAAAGTACACCATCCTGGGAGGCAGGGAAGGAAAGTCTCAGGTTCCTCACCAGGTACTCTGCGTTATTTAAAAAAAAAAAAAGTCTTATCTGGTTTATTAAAGTTTACTACAAAAAGTGTGCTTCCAATCCCTTTTTAGTTTAATCCAATTTTCACATGCTGAAATGAGGCCAAAGAGCTAAGATCCAAAACATAAATCAGGCTCATGTCACTCACCTTGTGTCCAGTGTGCTGCTTCCAAGAGAGAGAGAGAGAGACACACACACACACACACACACACAGGCATTCTAATAGCAGACGGGAAAACCATGCTGTAATTTTGAAATACCCACTTCCCAAATGGATAAGCAGCAACAAGTATAAAACAGGGAATGCATAGCATTCTTGCCATGACAGACATTGTAAAGCAGGAGTCAAATACTGTAGATGTGATGTGAATTCTTTGGGACAAATCCCACCCTAACAAAGTCCATCCCCTAAAATACACATGCCTTGAACACTTACACTCTGATCCAATAACCCATGTATCATCATCACACATACACGAAGTCCACACAAGATAGAGAATGGGGGGATTCAAAGAATATTATGATCATCAGGAACTCTCATCTCTCATGTTTTTGCAACTATTGATTTCCTTGCTTTTTCTGCTCAATGACCAAAAAGAAATACTGTTTAAGAGAATGTCTTAATCCAAGGCTCATAATACGCTAGTTGAAAGGAGCGACATCAGACACCATCGGCATGAGCTTATCCGCCACTGCAGCAGCTACTCCCCGTGTAGGCCTGACACCATGCCGGTTTTTACTCTTATGGGGGATGAGGTTCCTAATGACTGTCTCTTCATAATGTGAGCAGCCATCATTTCGGTGGCTGCAGCAGAGCAACTCCTACAGAGAGCAGAAAGGAGGCATGTCTGCCATTACAGAGCTGCATGAAGTTTACAGAGGCTGGAGTGCCAATCCTGCATCTCCACCAAGACTAGTAAAAGTTGGAGGACCACCTGCAGGGTCAGATGCAGTTTAACAAGATACCCAGGACATTTGCTCAGATGAAATTTATGCTTGGATCAGTATATGTAGGAATTAAACTATTTCACTGTGAATTCTCTCCCACACTTTAACTTTAGGAAAGCCTGTCATTTTTAAACTTTGCATTTGCCTACTTTTACCAAAGCCTTGGATTTACAAATTCTACATAATTTTAATATAAGTAAAAAATGAAATAATGACTTCGAGGATGACGGGTTTGGTCCTGAGAAAAATTGCACACAAGATGATTTTGGCCCATGGCCACCAATTGATGATCCTGCTCCTAATATGGGACATATTAACTTCCAATGCTCAGCAGAGTATGCAAATACTATTTCAATATTCTACTCTACCAATTTTGAGCTGCTGTAATTTGACATTAAATTCAGAATTCTGTGTAAAGTTCTATAGGTTTCTCATGCTTTACACAAAACACACCCACTATAAAAATCACTTGGATTTTAATATTCCTAGTGGCGTCCTACCTTTTATATAATCTGAGGTATAGAACCATTTTCATGTTTCAAATAAAAGCAATGAATCCACTAAATGTTATCATCATCAGGGAGTGCTTCCTCAAATTATTCTAAAGACACAGTTTTTCATTAATAAAACTAAAATAAAAAAAGCCTGAAGAGAAAAAAAAAAAAAAAAAAAATGAAAATGAAAGCGTGATGTAATTTAAAATTTTCACCATACTTGACTTTGTGCATAATGCATTTGTAAGCGTGCAGTTGCCGATATATTTAAAAACCGCTCAGCTGTAATCTTGGAGAAGAACATTAATGTGCAAGTACCCCTCACTGCACCAGTCTCGACCTCACCATCAGCCAACTTATTTTGTAGATATCATTGGTCAATTTTATCAGTCAGTTTTCCTCTCCAGACCAGAGAGAATACTGAAGCCCCATCACTTGCCAAGGACTTATTCTGTGGATTTCATTGGCCAAAATGGACAGTTCGTCAGATTTTCTAATGGTCATCAGTGAATGACAAGGATAATTTACTGCCCATCCGTACAGGTGTCAAGTGTGCATAACTGCAGATCTTGTTTAACAGCTGAATATTAAAAGTGTATTATTAAGCACATTCAACTACCATACTAAAGTTAATTTCTACATGTGCTCTTAAATTACATTCGCTCTGCTTAGGCTCACAGGGAGCTACCTTGATTTTGCATGTTTCTTATTGAGTGAATAATCTGAGACATTGCTGTAACAGAAGTTCAGTATTTGATGTAAATGTGCTCATAGAAATCCACTATATGCATGGACAAATCTCTATATTTCCATTATTAACACAGTTCAAGTAGCAGCAGTGGTTATTTTTTTGGAACAATGTCAAAGTAAGAATTCCCTGGAAGAAGTTGGCCTTTGTTTTTCAAATAAATATTCCTGCTGCTTGACTGGCAGGATAAAGTGGACTCAACCCATCTTGTTATTTTCAAGATAACTTGTTGGTGGCTAGCCACGCATACACTATCATCCCCAAAGAGGTTGGCTGTTGGAATCTCATTTGCAGCACCAGGAGAGATTAATAAGGACTTTTAGACACAAAGAACATGAAGAGGAAAGCAATTTATTGTGTTATAATAGTGACAGTTCTTCAAAAAGGCCCATGAGAGCACTGTAGTTACTAGTTCTACATACAACAGTGGCGATTTTGCACAAACTGTAAACTGACACCACTTCAACACCTGTATGGTATAACAAGGCCACTTGGCAACTTTATCCTGTCTTGTGCTCTGAAGATCATTGAAAGAGCAGATACAGATGATTCCTTACAGAATTTCAGTTGGTTTAGAAGTGATGGCATATTAGATGCATTCTGAATGAGCCCAACATATACGCAAAGAAACTGATCCAGCAACAGACACTGAAACCAAGCTACATGTGCACATGTGGTACTGTGTCAGCCATGACAATATGCTGGCCTTCTTTGCTCTTGCTTAATAAAATTCAAAATTCAGATGTTGAAACATACAAGGCATTTTGAAACAAAGCTTTACTGTGTACACTTCTCAGGGATTTGCATTTTATTACACATGACTTTGCACAGTAGAAAGAAAACCTTTTCAAAAATAAAATTGTTCTTTGATGCACTGATAGAAATTCTCTACACTTTATACTTGGGCACAATGTTATTATCAAATCACTTGTGACTTGGAAAGGGTGTTTGGCAATTAAACAACAACTTTAAGATTACTGAGGCTGTAAGATCTTTACTGAGCAATCTGTAAATTTTATTGGGTAGCGTGGGAAACAAATGTGACTAGAGTCTGCAAACTAAAACGAATGATATTTTTACTTTAATATTCTCGTTTTTCTTACTTTTACCTAAACTGCTAAAATACTGAAAATTAGGTGTCACAATAATGTTTTTAAAATAACCCAACCTCCAAATATGCACACATACCTTAAGTTCTCATACTAGTTTCACTACCATGATGAATTCAATGTTCTTCACTGGACTTCCCTGTCACCCGATCTGAACCCAATAGAACACCTTTGGGATGTTGTGGAACAGGCAGTCACAGCATGAATGTGCAGCTAAGAAAATGCTGAAAGTGCACGATATAATCATGTCAACTTGGATCAGAATCTCAAAAGAATGTTTCCAACACCTTCTTGAATCCATGTCACAAAGAACGGAGGCTAGTTTTGAGATCAAAAAGGTGGCCCTACTGGTATTTGTTTAGTGTTCCTAATAAGTTTGCTCAGCAAGTATATCAATCAGTCTCAGAAACTGTTTATATGGGTTTTTGATGTAACCCAAACACCTATTACATACTTTCATCCTACTTGTTCTCGTGTAGTTGTGTAGCACCCATTTAAGGTTAGACAACTCCACAGCTTTGACATTAGATACTCATTTTTCCCAGTGTTCCCCTAAGAACACCTAGGTGGGTCCCAAACAATGCTTCAAGGCCAGACGCTGCCAAAAAAACATCCACTCCAGATCTTGCTGCTCACAAGCTAAATCTCACCTCAGCACACAAAAAAAGCAGCATTTTTTTTTTTTAAATTAAATAACGGATTGATTATTGCATCTTTGATTATAGTGGAAACCTTGAAATATCACAGTAACATGAGAAAATCTCTATATATAATCTTCATTTGGATCTTGATCTTTGTCCGCGAATGAATTAAAAGAAGAAGCACTAGATGGCAGTAGAGAGACAGCTAAAACATAGGCATTGCATTAAGAATCTCCTCCAGGCTTATACTACTGAAGACTGTAGTACTCCAGTCACACCTCAAAACGCAGACATTCAAACTAAACAAATTGTTGCGCTTTAAATTAACTAATCTTTTCTTTATATATAATCTTCATTTAGATCTTGATCTGTGTTTGTCCGCGAATTCCATGCATGGACCACCTTTCAGTTTAGTATGTTGTTGTTACTCACGGATGTCAACAATGTGCTGGAATAATGAAAGGGTTGGTGGACAGTGTTATGCTGGTTAGCTCCTGAGGCCTGCTTAGAGAATGATTGCCGAAGATAAAAAGGTACGTGCCTACATAACATATGAATGAAATAGACAGTGGGTAAAAATGAATGACAACGTAACCGCACGTTCCGGAAATTATTGTTACGTTGTAGCCGGCGAGTGCTGGGCGTCTCACAGTTGTACCGTGGCTTGCTCACATGTCAGTGAAGTGATCCCTATTTATGCTTTAAAGAGCATGTATCCCCCTTTTATAACCATTGCTCCAAGTATATTGCCTCACTCTTTGAATTGCCACAAAGCAACCTGCGTGATTGGAGAAAGGTTGAGAAGTTAGTGAGAGGAAACGACAGTGTCATGAAAACGACATGGACTGTGAACGGACAGAAGCAGAAATGCTCCTACACCACCACATAAATTACTATTCGGACAGTGATTCCGAGTAGGCCGTTCCTATTTAATCAATGTCCAACGGTTTTCTTTTGTAATTTTGTTTCCCTTATAAAAAAAAAATCATAATGCTGTGCGACGAAGGGCCCAGTTCACGACTGGCAGCTGCGTTTAAACAGGGAGCCCTTCACAGACAACTTTAACATGCGCAACATAGTTGGGCGCACATGGCTAGTAAAACTATGATTTTTAGAGGACTGGCACAATCTGGACGGTACAGAAATTGTCTTTATAGGTGTTAAAAACAGTGATGCAAAACAGTGTCCATGTGGACATTTTTAAATGCACACTAGACAGCTTTACCTAAAAGGAATTAAAAGATGATGTGTAAAGAGAATATGTGCAAGCATTTAACATCCATCCATTATACAACCCGTTATACCCTAAATACAGGGTCACGGGGGTCTGCTGGAGCCAATCCCAGCCAACACAGGGCGCAAGGCAGGACACAAACCCTGGGCAGGGCGCCAGCCCACTGCAGAAGCATTCAACAGGAAAATACAAAAGTAACATTATACAGAATGTTATTTTGGGGTCTTGTTCATGAGCGAGGGAAGAATGGAGTGCGAGATCAACGGGCGGATCTGTGCGGCGTCCGCAGTGATGCAGGCTCTGTTTTGGTCTGTCGTGGTGAAAAAGGAGCTGAGCCATAAGGCAAAGCTCTCAGTTTACGAGTCGACCTATGTTCCTACTCTCACTTATGGTCATGAGCTTTGGGTAGTGACTGAAAGAACAAGATCGCGAATACAAGCGGCTGAAATGAGTTTCCTCCGCAGGGTATCTGGGCTTTCCCTTAAAGACAGGGTGAGAAGTTCAGTCATCCGGGAGGGGCTCAGAGTAGAGCCACTGCTCCTCCACATCGAGAGGAGTCAGATGAGGTGGCTCGGGCATCTGATCAGGATGCCTCCTGGACGCCTCCCTGGCGAGTTGTTCTGGGCACGTCCAACCGGGAGGAGGCCCCGGGGAAGACTCAGGATACGCTGGAAGGACTATGTCTCCCGGCTGGCCTGGGAATGCCTCGGGATTCCTGCGGAAGAGCTAGGATAAGTGGCCAGGGAGAGCGAAGTCTGGGCATCTCTGCTCAAGCTGCTGCCCCCGCAACCCAACCTCAGATAAGCGGAAGAGGATGGACGGACATTATACAGAATAAAATTCAGAGAGAGAGAGAGAGAGAGAGAGAGAGAGAGAGAGAGAGAGAGAGAGAGAGAGAGAGAGAGAGAGAGAGAGAGAGAGAGAGAGAGAGAGAGAGAGAGAGAGAGAAAAACCCTGCAGTGCTGCATATTAAAGCAGGCAAAGAACAACATGTAAAATGAATTTAATCAGAGTCTTAAGAAGCACTTCCTCCCCTTTATATAGTTAGAGGATAGAGTGGTCTGAATGATCTTTTAAGTTACACCACATCAATTTTAAGCAATGTGTGTTGAAATGGCAGCCAAATAAGATGAATGAGAATACTCCGAGTTATTGCTGGGATGGTGTGAAACGATGTGTTAACAGTGCTTTTTAGCTACATCAGTCAACAATGAAAACACTTTTTAAAATAGAATACCAACAAAGCATGTTGATGAAAAAGAAACCAGCCACTGTCCGTTAACTGTGTTGGGTTTTTCCAATACAAATGTCTTCATTTTTGGTCTCGCTTGGCAAATTGAGCATGAATATCGAGGGCATGGGAAAACCAAGCACAATTGCCAGAGTGCAACCCACTACCAATAAAAACAATGGCAACTTGCAAACCACCAGCAACAGCCCCATGACCGACTTTTAGGACAGTGGTAAAGAAATACTGTTTTAACACACAAATGAACAGATTTAAAGTGCTTTCTTTTGTTAGTTTAAAACCAATTATCAAGTGAAAAAAAGGTAAATGTAAAACTTCAACCCATTTCCTGCATGCCCCCTAACTATGAAAATAAAGAAATGAGTCAACAATATACATGAGTAATTGGAAAGCCCACTGTGAACTAACCATCCATCCATTATCCAGCCCGCTATATCCTAACTACAGGGTCATAGGGGTCTGCTGGAGCCAATCCCAACCAACACAGGGCGCAAGGCAGGAAACAAACCCCAGGCAGGGTGCCAGCCCACTGCAGTGAACAAACTAAACCTGTAATTAAAAGAACTACAAAACTGTCTCAGCATTTCATTGTGGGGTTTATAAAGAGTATGATGTGACCATGGACTACTATGTTTACTTTACCATGTACACATTCACTGGCATTTCCTGTTTAGCAACTGAAAAATACTGCATAAAACCAATACTAAAAAACTGAAATTCAAACATTATAGTGCCACAAGAATCAGTAAAGACCAAGGTTAAGATTTCATTTCAAAGAGCTCTTTAAAGCCACTTTTGGAACACACTTTTCAAATCTGATTTGTCAAACAGATCATCACCTATAACATTTAAGTTTCCATCAGTATGCGAAGAAAAATTACACTTACTGAAAAGTAACATTAATGAACAACTCTAGTTGAAACTACAGATATCACGAAATGCTAATGTGTTCATTTATTTGTTTTTCCTTGTATTGCATAAACACAATTCACCTTTACTATATGAAATCAAACTCACCAATTAAAGATTAACAGGAATTCTGAAGTAATGGCTTGCTTTCAGGCACTAGTGTGTATACATGGGGAGTGAGTGTGTGTGGGTGTGCATGGGATTGTGTATTTTTCCTGTGATGAACTGGTGCACTGTCCAAAGATTGTTCCTGCCTGGTGTCCTATGCTTGTTGGGATAAACTAACTTTCCCACAACTCTGTTCAGGATAAAGTGGGTTTAGAAAATGGATAAGATGGACAGATATACGCAATCAGACCTTTGCTACTTCTGGATATGTACACAGGCATAAGCCGTAGCAGATACTCCAAACATATGTTCTTTAATTTCTGTGATAGCAATTGTAATTGGTTTTCTGCAATGAAGTATGCCGTTTTAGCAAGATTGCTAACAGCAAATCTGTTTGTCCATTAATGCATTACATTTCATTTTAGAAAGAGAATTGCATGGTGCTTCAAAGCACTATGAAATGAGCCACACAGATGCCTCGCAAACGTTTAAGTATTTAAAACACAACAATTTTGGAGCATCTTTTTTCCATCGTAATTGTAGACCTGCCATGGATACACATAAGCTAATAAGAGAATGAAAAACTTCTGCCAAGTCCAAGTGATAAATACAAAGCCTCTGCTGCTTTACTGGGGCTATGTATAGTAGTGTATTCAAGATCATTAATCTCTTTATTACAGTGCCTTTATAGAAAGTATTCACCCCCTTGGACATTTTGAGATTTCATTGTTATACAACATTGAATCACAGTGAATTTGCCTCTTAAAACGTCAAAGCGAAAACAGAACTCTGCAAGTTGCTCTAACTTACAAATATAAAAATTGTGATGGTGCAGGTTAGTTCCATGATCCTACTGCTATTTTGGGAAACTGTTGAGCCCACCACCGTTGATATTGTAACTGAGATGAGCTGGGTAGATAAGGACACATGTAGCGTGGGGTAGGTTCAAAAGTGGCAAGTACACTTAAAATCCAACAGTCAAAAAACAAACACCGTCCAAATAAATTGTGCAGTGCAAAAGTTCAATAAATAACCCAATTTAAAAAAAAAAAAAAAAAAAAAGCTACATATTAATCCAATAAATACTTGATAAAAACAAAAATTTCCTAGGCAAAAAAACTCCTTTAAAATCATGTCCCTGATGCACAACTTTAAAAGGGATGTCTACTCAGCTTACCTCCAAAATGGGACCTTGCAGACGAGGAGACACCTAACCAACAGTTCAACCAACCTTCTCTGTCAGGTTCAGGTCCTGGCAGTGCATGGCTTCCAGCAGGACACCACACCAAAGCACCTTGTTCTTGGGCTTGGACCCCTGCAGCCATTTGACTCCTACTACCAGGCTCACTACCCTGCAATCCATGGCTTCCACCACAGGACATCATACAGAGCCTTCCTTCCCCTGGCACTCATGCTGCCTTTCTCTCGGACATAAACAGCAAGTCACTCCATCAAGCACAGCATCACTCCAGCTCCCTAATCGCTCAGCTGGAGTGACCTTCTTCAGCCCCAGAGTGTCAGCCGCACACTCCCTTAGGGTCATCCTACCGGCTGCCTTTCTCTCATCTACCTTCTCTACTTTAACCTCTGCTCTCTCTTCTGATCTTTTCTCTCATTCAATTTCTTGAAACTTTGTTTCCTTTTTTCCCCCCGTGCCGGCTCATGCCTTATTTGCCTCAGTGGGCGCAGCTCTTCAATTGCAAGCAGCAGAAAGCCAATGCATCAATCAAGATAGGCCACACCCTCACGCACAGGTGCACTCCACCTCAATCTCCACACCAACCTCCTACAGCCGTGCTAGCATACACACCCACAGAGATCGAGCTGGGTATTTAATTATTTAAAACAGACTCCATGCTGCTGAGCAATAGACCCACTATTCAACAAATTGATCACATAAGTATTCACCCCCTTTAAATATGACATACCAAAATTTTTGCTGGTGTAGCCAACTGGTTTTAGAAGTCACATAATGAAATCAATTGCTACAACAGGTTTGTAGTAAAGGGGCTGGGTTTCAATTGACTGCAGCATAAAAGCATTTCTATCCATGAACAAAATTGACTAAAAAGCATTATGAAAATATCCAAGTCCCTGAATAGCTCTAAGAGTACAGTAGAGGTCATTTATAAATGGGGAATATGACAGATATAAATCTTGAAAAAGCAGGACATCCACAAATCCTGAGTGATTGAGCAACAAGATAACTATCGAAGGAGGCCACCAAGAGAACTATGTATACAACTGTTGCCTGGGTCCTCCACTAGTCATAGCTTTATGGGAGGCTGGAAAATAGCAATTTTTAATTAAAAAAAAAAAAATTAAGGAAACCAAAATTGAGCATTCTGGCAAATCATACTAAAACAGCATGTCAAACACCACACAGACACACACAATTCTCACCACAAATCATACAGAGGGCATCATGCTGTGGAGATGCTTCTTTGCTGCAAGCCCAGAAAGGTCTGTGAGCTTGGAGAGTTACATGAACACAGAAAAATACAAGTAAATCCTGGGAGAAAAATCTGATGCAGGCTGTAATATACATGTATCTTGGGAGATTGGGACTAGACCTGGGAGACTCAAATGGATGCCATGGCTTCCAAAAATACTTGAATCATGTGCCTACTTATGTGATGAATTATTTGGTGTTCTACATCTCTAATTTACACCACTTTGCAGAGGCCGGTTTTCACATTAAAAAGTCATCTGTTGACTAGTGTCAAAATGGCAAAATTATATCCACTGTGAGTCAATGTTGTTCAATAAAAAGTAATACATGTATACTTCGAAGGAAATTAACACTTTTTAAATGGCCACTGTATTTCTAACGGCTCTATTCAATAAGGGCGCGCACAAAAAGGCGAGCTTCAAAAGGGCGACCTTAATTGAGCGCGGTGAATAAAGGCATTCGTAGATAATTTAGTTCAAATGTCTCAGGAATATGTGAAGAGCAACAAAGGTGCAGATCTACTCGTAGTCGAAGGCTACACATTCAGAAAGGAGAAAACTATCAACAGGAAACACATCTGGAAATGCACTGAATATAGGATTGGAAAAGGTTTGTCTCGCTGTCATACCAAAAATGGATTATTTGTCAAGAGACCATCTACGCAAAACCACGTCCCAGATGTGATGAAGATCAAACAAGGTAAGCAATAGTGGACATCAAACAACTTCTACTGACGAACCACAGGAACTCGTGGCTACAGTAACCCAAGGTCTGTCATCAGCGGTTGTGGGACAACTTCAAAGGCCAAGGAAGACCTACAAAAAGACACTTCGGAGTGAATTAAATCAAATTGTCCTCGATTATGCTAATAGACCGCATTTCGAATATCTACATGGCAGTGCACATAATCTACACCTTCAAGTGTAACACAACAATGAGTAAGAGCAGAAAACAATGAAGTAGAGAGCTTTATAAATAGTTCGTTAGAAGTTCATGCATTAATTAATTGGATGTTTTAATATTCTTGCTTTCGCCTTTTTATACGTTCAATCATTGCCTTTAATAAATTTTCTGTAATAATTTTGTTGCGTTTGCCTTTATTCGCTGAGCCCAATTGAGGTCGCCCTTTTGAAGCTCGCCTTTATTTACATGCCCTTATTGAAGGATACCATTTCTCTAACTACCACATTCAAAATGTGCAATACTAACTTGAAACTAATGAACCACAGCGAACTGGTCAAATCATTTTGTCAAAGCAATTTCATATTTAATTTTTGTTTCTGAACCAGTTACATAAGTGGCAATAAAACAGTTTCTTTGAAACACCAGCAGTATTTTACACTTTATTAAGTTAAACCATATGAGATCTTTATGTGCTTGAAACCAACAAGCCCATGCTGAAATTCAAGCCCTGGCACTTTATTTCCTCATTCAAGATCACAAATTAAATCCTGTATCTAATCTAAGCCACTACTTTTCTAGTTACTGACTCTTTTCAGAATAGATGAAGGGAAAGGATGCAACCTCTTCAGAACACTTTCTGGTCATCCAACAGTATTTATACAAGTCAATGAGTGACACATTTATTGCAAACACAATAAATGAGGCAATGCTAATTTCTTTGGTTGCATGCACAGTCTGGCATTGAAGCAGCAGCAGCTGTGATGGCAGTCACTCCTGGCAACTGACAGGAGCTGAACATTACTTTTAACACGTGAAAGGGAATAAAATTGTTCAAAAGTGCCTTGTGGAAGGGCACGATTCCCTAGAATGTGCCTTTCAGTTATACTATAAGCTAACCAAACCAGATCGGAAGACATACCATAAAGTCACATTGTGTGACCAGAGTTATACAATACTGAAATTACCATAATATAAAAAGGTCAATACCTTTCTTACATCTTCAAATGACAGTTTGTCTTCAAATAAGATCATAAATTCAAATTATAATCTGCTAGTGAAACAACAACATTTATATAGCACATTTTCATACAAATAATGTAGCTCAAAGTGCTTTACATGATGAAGAAAAGATAAATAAAAGACAAAGAAAGAATTAAAATAAGACAACACGAACATAAAATAAGAGTAAGGTCTGATGGCCAGGGAGGACAAAAAAACTCCAGATGGCTGGAGAGAAAAAATAAAATCTGCAGGGGTTCCAGACCACGAGACCACCCAGCCCCCTCTGGGCATTCTACTAGACTTCTGGCTTTTAATCCATCAATGTAGGAACATCACGGAGCTTTGATTAGATGGTGGTGGTGCAGATCGCCACCATAGAAAGCCGGGAAAAGAAACAGAAGAGAGAGTAGGGGTCAGTACGGATTTTAGAGCCACCATGAATAGTTATTATAATGAACTGAATATACAGAGTATCAGGATATAAAAATTAAGGTGAAGTTATGAGAAAGCCAAGTAATGCGTTTCCAGCCATTTTGTTTTTGTTTTTTTTAAAATAGTGCTCCACTGTATTAGCCTGGCGAATTCCTTTCGGCAGGCTATTCCAGATTTTAGGTGTATAACAGCAGAAGGCCACCTCACCACTTCTTTTAAGTTTTGCTCTTGGAATTCTAAGCAGACAATCATTTGAGGATCTAAGGTTATGATTTGGAATATAAGGTGTCAGACATTACAATATACAAGAGAGATTATTTAAGGCTTTATAAACCATAAGCAGTATTTTAAAGTCAATCCTGAATGACACAGGCAACCAGTGTAGTGACATCAAAACTGGAGAGATGTGCTTGGATTTTCTTTTCCTAGTTAGGATTCTAGCAGCTGCATTCTGCATTAGTTGCAGACGATTTGCTTTTTTTTTTTGGGTAGTCCTGAGAGGAGTGCGTTGCAGTAATCTAGAGGACTGAAAACAAAAGCGTGAACTAATTTCTCAGCATCTTTCAAGGGGTCTAACTTTTGCCGTTTAAGTGAAACAATGCTGTCCTAGTTGGGCGATTAATATGCGATTTAAAATTCAGGTTACAGTCAACAGTTACCCCCAAGTTCTTTACCTCCGTCTTGACTTTTAATCCTAATGCATCAAGTTTATTTCTAATAATCTCATTGTATCCATTATTGCCAATCACTAAAATTTCTGTTTTCTTATTATTTAACTTGAGAAAATGACTATTCATCCAAATAGAAACACAAGACAGACATTGTGTTAGTGACTAAAAACTTCTTGGTAAATATATACATAGCATCTGTTGTTGGAAACATACATTTATACAATTTCCATGTAATGATTTAAAGAATGTAGTAAGATGGCATCTACCCCAGTCCCTTTCATAATTAACATTTAAACCATGTTTCTTATTTTTTATTTTTTTTAAACTTTAAAAAGTAGATGAGTCAGTCTTTCCATCCAACTCACTCATCTTAGTATCACTCAAACAGTTAATTTCTGACCTTGTTGTATAGACTTTATGTAGGTATTTATATGGAGAAAATATTCCTGAAGAGGTCTCACAAGTTGTAAATGTTAATTTCCCATAATGTATATTTTAAATGTGCCTTGCAAGCTAATTGCCTATTAGTAGACATTGTTTACCCGGTCCGGTTTTCCAAAAGTCCTTGTAATCCATATGGTATACTTGTACATTTATTGCAGGGTTTACATTTGTCTAATTACTACTCCCTCTGAAAAATGTATACTTACATGAAGCCATTTGCCCAGCTCTGAATCCAAAAGTAATAATTTGCCAGATGGGTGACATTAAGAATACTAGCGGATAACTTATGGTTCACTGGCAACCGTCTGCAACTACTTACTGCTGTAACAAAATGCTTTGTAAGTCAACTGGAGAAAACCACTACAGTGTTACGTATGGATTTTGGTGCCCATGTGTTATATCAACCTGTTATTCTGCCTGCCCCAACAAAACACATTCATCATGCTATTCAAACATAAAAAACATACCACGCTTTAAAAACATGAAACTTCTTCCACATTGCTGAGAGTGTACATTTCTTTTAGGGATCATACCCTAAATTAGGTAACATAGCAAGAACAGCTTGATTCTACCCAAATCTGTGTTTCTGGCTCAGAGTAAGCCAGTATTATGCAATTCATGTGGCCAAAAGATAGATAATTAGCAAACCCTTCTTTCTGGAATGAACTCCAAGACCAAGTAGGGCAATCAAATTTACACAATTATGGCATTTCTGAGCAATAAACTGATAATAGATGTGCTTTTGAAACAAATGACCCACATTCATCCCTTCTGTGAAGACCCTTGCCTTTAAAGACTTTCCCAATCTGCAAATATCTACGTACCCGTATTAATGCAGTTTCTGTAATGGAATAAAGCAACAATAAGACTTTTGTATCGTATCCTAGTTCATTAATGTGTCAGCTTTTACTACGGATGTTGGCTTTTACTATTGCTTATAGCACTCCGGACTACTAAATTCTTGTTGCCCCTCTTGCTTTTATCAGTTTAATTGACTGTTTGGAGAAAACACACATCTTTATCAAAGCAGCACAAACAGAATCAGGATGGAGCTCTCAACTTGGTCTTTATTATGCGTTTCTTATTTTAAATATTGCAAAAACAGACTACAATGTTTACTTTAAGGCATATACCAGTTCTAGTAAGGGAAGATCATTAGTGATACATTTTTGAAGATCTGCTTCTCCCCCTTCAATCATCGGTCAAGAATTCTGAGCATGCAAATGGATAACTGACATGTGGATTATGCTACATGAGATGTGTTAGAATCCCCTCCATTGTGTAGCGCTGGTCACTATTCAGTCCTTTTCTGTAATCTTTGGTACTTACTTTCGCCATGAAAACAGGACTACATTTTTTCGGCTGCCATTACAAACTACATGGGTTAACTTTTTTGGGATTGAGTATTCCTTAAAATTAAAATTTACTAAAACACTCACACAAAATACATACAATGCAATTCACACATATGGGCAAATACTCTGAAGCTTCATTCCATGTAGGATATCAAGCACTTCAAGTAGAGTTGCTTCATCTTTAAAAGTGGCTTCATTTGACATTCCAAGTCTGTTGTCAGATCACCAAAAGTTATTGATGGCAGCATTATACAGTACAAACAATGGATTTGTGCAGAGATTAAAAGGACCCCAGCAAGCCCAGCTCCCAGTACAAACTTTATTTTAAAATTTATCTACTACTGCTAATGGAGCATCCTCTAAGCGATTAAACTAGCAGCCAAAAGATTGAAGTCAAGGAAAAACACACACACACACACACACACACACACAGATGCAAAGCTAGCATATGACCAGCTAATTTGTGGTTCTCAAATTCAGTACCCAGATAACCACCATTTCTGGCTGCAACCAGTCCCTTATATAGAAGTCTGTTCATGGATCACATTAATTCAAATGCATAATATTGCTGTCATTCTGAAATACCACACATTTCTCAACATATTGCTTTTCTTTTTTCTTAAGACCACCAATATGTTTCATTGCTCCGGGCTAATAAATATTTCTCGGACCGTCACTCACCTACAGGGCTGTCTTAACAGTATTATAGGCTCCAGGGCAAAGCAGTGCACTGGGGCCCCTACCTACACTACCACTCAGCAAGTCACAACATACATACTGTCCACAACTGCCCAGCGTGCCCATGCCTTAAGACGGCTCTGCTCACCTCACTCCAGATATTTTATTGAAATACAGTATATATTGTTATGGACACACAGTGTCACATGGGATCATGTTAGCTGGTTATCGATTGGCTCACTTTGGATCATATTCTTGTTTGGCTGCTGGAAATGTACTACTCCTTAACATATAAATAAGATCTTTACTGGTTTTCCTCACGAATATCTTTATATTCATACATTCATCTTCCAAACCCGCCGATCCAGAGATGGCAGACTGGAGCCTATCCCAGCAAGCATTGGGCTACTCGTGCGCACGGCTGGAACAATCCCAGTATAAGGGGGGGATCAGTGCATTGTAAGGTGAACACACAAGAACCAGTTTAACACCAGTTCACCTAACCTTTATAGTGACTCAGTGCTACGTGAAATCTGTACTTACCCGCCGAACTCAGCACGACGTACACGTCCACGTTGGCGCTACTTGAAGGATTCAGAGTGTCGAAGACGCAGAAGGGCTTCTCCAGCGACACAGTGGTCTGCGTTGGATTGTAGGGCAGCAGGAGCGGCGAAGCCAACTGCGGTTGTACCAGCACTACCGGGTTATTTGCTAAAAGTGGGGGTTAAGAAAAAAGGTAAGAAATTACTAAAATATGATTTAACGCCACGAATTGGGGAAGTCTTCGAAGTACTGGTTTCTGGCTTTACCTTAAAAGCGTTTCATCATTTGAAAACTAACGTGATTCACACGGGCGGCTTTATTCAAGTACCAGTGTGAGTAGGAGGCCTATCATGTGCCCACACTTTACTTTGACCGTCTTAAAGTAGATTAACGCCGAGGATCCCCGTCCACATGGCTTAAAGTAGATTAACGCCGAGGATCCCCGTCCACATGGACGCGTTCTTAAGTCTTTCAGTCTTTGTTGGCACCCCAAGTAATCGGCTCAGGTCAACCGAGATCCAAAAACAAATTACCCAATAAATGCAGCACCGTGCAATAAAATGGTTAAAACCATACCTCGAAAGCGCTTAAAATATAACAAAAAGATTTTACCTGAATGGGAATCCTGACTAAACCATATCAGAATGATTCCGCAGATCAATAGTTGCATTTTGTTTAATCTAAATAACGGGACCAGCCCAGTTAAACAGAAACGAATTTCAGCGTACACATCAAAATAACAAAACTTCACTTGCTTTTGTTATAGTTAGGACTACGAAAAACATTGACGCTTACTTGTGTAAGACACTCAATGAGCATTTATATTAGTCGCGAATAATTACACTGTCTTATTGGGCACTGCGAAAGGAGACACCGCCTACTTGATGAATTGATTGCACGATGATGATGATGCTCTCTTGGCTGAAAGGTTTCTGTGACTTGCCTGCCTGAGGTATCGGTGTAAGTGTACCTCAGCAACTTAAAAAGATTTGCGTGTGGTTTGTGGTAATGTAGTACCCATTTACTATGTTTTACAGTTGTATCGTGATTATAAAGAAAAGTAAAAGAAAAACAAAAACTGCTGATTATATTTTAGTTTGTAAAATGATCGATTTTTATATTAGTCACCACATTTTTTAGACAAATATATTTTGAAGAACAAAACATTGTATAATATAATAATAAAGGTTATGCAGATCACAGAGCAGAACATTTTCATGTACTATTTCCTAGGTGGGGCACTTGTTAGAGTTAAACTTTTGTGTGAGTCTACACATGAGTGAGGTGAGCAGGCTAATCCCCTCCCCATCAGTGCTGCCAACATAGGCTCCAGCCTCCACATTCCTAAACTGGAGAAGTCCATCCATTGTAACCCCCTTTTCTTGAGCAGGGTCACATCAGACACAAGCCAGGAGCAATCCCTGGACTGGATAGCAGTGTATAATGTGAATTGGGTAAGTGGGTTATAAAATAGATGAGTAGATGTATTAATTTCCTAGATGTTAATCTAGAATCAGCATATTTTCTAGGTGTTCTACAAAAATATTTTAGGTTCACTTTGGCAACATCACAGAACCATAATCAGTTGCAGCACTAATTTCAGAGATGGTTTATATCCTTAGGACATGAGGTTACTCAACAACCATTCATACTGAAAATGGCATGAGTGCTTCTTGTATATACAATATATTGTATTGTGTCTGTATAGTTACAGTGGCACGTAAAATTATTCAATCCCCTTAAAAGTCATCATAATTTTCTGCAAGGCAAAAGATTTGTGATGTAAGTATTCTTAATGTGATCTCTCACGCTGTAACAATATTATTTTCTGTAGATATTTAACTTTGGAGTTTTTCTTTTTTAGTTAGTATTTGCATAAGTATTCAAACCCTACACATTAATACTTTTTATCAAGAACCCTTTTGCTGCAATAACAGCCTCAATTGTTTTGAGGAAGATTATGTACCAGTTTTGCACATTGTTCAGGAGTGATTCTTCCCCATTCTTCTTTGTTCATGAGTGATTCTTCCCCATTTTACTTGACAGAATTTGTAGAGATCCTCTAGATTGGTGGGGCAGTGCCTCTGAACAGCAGTTTTCAAATAGTTCCACAGATTCTCAATAGGGATAAGATCAGGGCTTTGATCTGGCCATTCCAAAACATTCACCCCTCTGCTTCTGAGCCATTCCAGTGTCGCTTTGTCCTTATGCATAGGGTCATTGTCATGTTGAAAGGTGACTCTTCTCCTGAGCCGTAGGTTCATAGCAGACTAGAACAAGTTCTCCTGCAGTATTGTGTGGTATTTGTGTCTATCTACTGCCCCTTCAGCTGTGACAAGATTCCCAGCCCCAGCACCTGAAACACATCCCCATAGCATGATGCTGTCACCGCCATATTTCACTGCAGTTATGGTGCTTCTTGAGGCATTGGCACTGTTAGTTTTATGCCACACATACCTTTTTGAAGTTTGGCCAAGAAGTTCTATTTTGGTCTTATCTGACCATAAAACCTTCTCTCACACTGGGTCTTTCTCATGCTTTGTAACAGATTCTTAAAGAATGTTTCTTTCTCGCTACCCTTCCATATAGGTCAGTTTTATGGAGAGCTCTTGAAATTGTGGATCCATGCACCCTCTCTCCAGTTTCAGCCAAAGAGCATTGCATACTTCTGAGTAGCCTCTCTCACCAGTTGACGTCTTGCTGTGATTTTTAATTTTGAGGGTCAGACACCTGTTCTAGTAAGGGTCTGGGTGTTGTGATGAACCTACTACTTTCCGGTGTTGGATCCAACAGGGCTTAAATCGATATTCAAACTCTTCAACATTTTCTGTAGCCATTCCCTGCCTGTCTGCATTTCAATGACTTTATTTCTCACATCAGCAGAATGCTATGGCCCTTATAATGGGTGCTTGTGATATACAGAGAGAGATAAAGGACTCACAAGTAGTACCTAATTATGTTTAGTTTTCATCAAATGACTGCTACTGTGATTAATTTGTCATTTGTATAACCCTGAAGCTTCCAAAGCACAGAGATTTAAATACTTATGTAAACACTAACTTTTGGGTTTTTCCTCTTCAGTTAAATATCTACAGAAAATGGTTTATTTTGATTTTGGAAATGTATTATTACAACATAAGAGTCCACATTGAAAGTACTGAATGGATAAAGATGTGTACAAATCTTTTGTTATGCAGAAAATCATAATGAATTTCAAGGGGATTGAATACTTTTGCACGTCACTGCATGTGAAAAATTAAGTACACCCTATGAATTATTTAGATTTACCTTCATTTTAATAACGTGACATAAATAAAGGGTACATAACAATTATCATGGCACATTTAAATTTTTTATTATATTGTATCTAAATAAACAAAAATTTCAAATTTTGCATGTGGAAAAAGTAAGTTTACCCCAACATTTGTCACTGCCTTCAATATCTAAAATTAAAATCGGGTGCACCAGATCAGTTTGTCCTTGAATACCTAGCCAAAGACCCGGACTTTTGGAACAATGTGCTATGGACAGGTGTGGTAAAAATAGAGTTATGTGACCACAGTACCAGAAGGCATGTCTGCCAGAGATCAGCAGCAGCAACTGATCAGAAGAATGTGATACTAGCCGTAAGGCATGTTGTGATTTGTGGTAACTTTGCAGCAACAGGTCCTGGGCAGCTCCCTATTATAGAAAATCTACAAGAATTCTTCATTGTACCATAGGATGCTTGGGAATGATGTGAGACCACCTGCCATAAGACTGAAGCTCAACTGAAAGTGGACCTTGAAAACATAACAATGACCTTAAACATAGCAGTACCTCCACCAAGGAATGGCAGAAAAGAAAGCAATAGCGGGTTCTGGAATGGCCAAGTCAAAGTCTGGGTGTGGATTTCATTGAGATTTTTTGGTGGGATTGAAATGGGCCCTGCACAAAACCCATCCTCAGACATCACACATATAAAAAAAATTCTGCATGGAGGAGTGGGAAAAACTTTCTCCAAGATATCAGAGACAGGTAGCCAGTTGAAGGAAATGTCTGCTTGAGAGGGCAACAACATTTATTTATATAGCCTGTTTTCATACAAATGATGTAGCTCAAAGTACTTTACAAGATGAAGAAATATAAATGAAAAATATAAAAATAAGACTAGGTAGTACTAAGTAACAAAGAATAAAGTAAGGTCAAATGGCCAGGAGTGCTGCTGTGGCACAATTTAAGCAGGATGGGCTAGAACCTGTTTCAGGCAAAAGTATGGAAGCTCGTTGTGTGAATGTACAACATGCATGTACCTTAAAGCTGATGTTGTCTGCATGGGTTGAATGAGAAGTGAGGTGCTTGCATGCGCCATCTCATGAAGTGCAAGTCACACATTTACAAGGTTCTAAATCTTCTGTAAATTTACACCAACACAACTGCTGGTCAGGGTGACTTTTTCATGTAACTACTTTTTTTAACATTACAAAACAATAATTGTGTGTACCTAAAGAATTGCATATACGGTGGAACCTCGGTTTGCGAGCATAATTCGTTCCGGAAACGTGCTCGTAATCCAAAGCACTCGTATATCAAAGCGAATTTCCCCATAAGAAATAATGGAAACTCAAATGATTCGTTCCACAACCCAAAATTATTCATATAAAAATGATTAATACAAAATATAAAGTAAAAATACATAAAACAAATTAACCTGCACTTTACCTTTAAAAAGAATCATGGCTGGTGTGAGCGAGTTTCTAAACTGGGATTCCACCCAACGGGACGACATGCGGAAGAGTGTCCCAAAGCAATCGCAGTCTCCCAGCGCTGTAGCAGTTTGCCGTATAAGCGCATCCAAAAAGATCGCAGACTTGCTGTAAGCGCCTGCCATCGATGGGTGATACAAGGAACATTATAAAGATCCCGCTACAATAAATAACAGTGCTTTTACTGTTTCAAGCTGAATAAAGGTGGTGTTGTTAAAGTACTGAGACTCAGCTTCATGTTTTGGGGCTCAAGACGGGGACTCGCATTTCACAGCACACAAGTGTATGCGCGCTCACACACACACACACACACACAGTCACAATGCTGTAGTAAACAGTATACGCTCATACGGATGTTGGCTGTATGAGTGAGGCACACAGACTCAGACGGAGAATAGGAGACAATTGCCCTCCAGAAGAGAGAGAGAGAGAGATAAGGAGAGAGAGAGAGATGCGGGCGAGCACGCACGCACGCGAGAGAGAGAGAGGAACCATCAGCTCAGTTGTGATCACATGACGCTCAGCAGACAAAGTGTATCCATACTACTCGTATTGCAAGACATCGCTCGTTTATCAAGTCAAAATTTATTAAAAATTTTTGCTCGTCTTGCAAAATACTCGTAAACCAAGGTTCCACTGTACATCCTACATCATTTTCTTGATTTATACGTACTGACATAGGTGCATTGGAGTGAGAGGAAAGAAGGTGGGTAGTTTATGGTAATTCTGGTGCAATAGAGAAAATTACACTTTTTTATTTTGTTTCATGTTTCTGTAAGAAAATCAAATCAAAGTCATATCACATAAGTACTATATAAGTTATATTTGAGTGGCAATAAAACCCAAATAAGTCTCTAGTATCTCTGTATTTAACTTGCCGGTCTGTCAGGTAGCTTACACTGCTGACTGCCCTCATATAGAAGTGTAATGATTATCTATACCCATTATTCCAGTTTACAGTATCTTCGCTAATTTATGCAAAGCATGCAACATATCCATCCAAGTAATGCACAATGTCATTTTTTAAGTGAGATTTCAGCTATGGAGATCTTTTTTAGGTCTTTGTTTGTAGGTACAGCAGTGCTTTCCAAAGTTTTTTCTGTTTTGGCCACTTTTTGTAACCCAAAAAATCCCAAGGCACACCATGATTCTGCTAACTAAAAAATCATTATATATCTTAGATCTGCTAAATTGTCCAAATGGTTGGGACAAGGGGTGGCAAAAAAAGCAGCTAGGAAATTGCCATTCTCAGTCACAGCACTTAGTGAGCACTTTGAAAGACTTTCCCAGCTGCTTCATCCCTTGTAAACGTATAGAGACGGTCCTCTCTCTTCCTCACTCCACTGATCCATGGTCAGAGGCAACTTGTATGCCCACTGGTGCTCGGCATTGCGAGAGTCTCTAGTGAACATGCACCCAGGCAGATGGACCCCTGACACATCTCCTGACTGCTAAAGTGCTCTCTAAATGCCGTGTCTGCAAAATTGTTGATCACAGACCTGCTTTTATGTTGGCTTCTCCAGGTAGTCCTGTCTCACTCGGACATGTCTTGACCACCTGAGGAGCGTGTCTGGACTTGTGTAGAGTATAATTATCAAGTCATTGATGGTTATGAACAATTGAGGAACATATTATTTCTGGCAACCGGAAGTGGTGCTTTACCTGAACACATTTCAGATTTTTTCAAGTAAACTATGGCAATAAATAAAGGTATATAATTCAAATTTTGTGTGGATATTAGACATGATGAAAAATAAGTAGATATGAAATTTGAGAAAAAATTACTCAACCGGAAGTATTATTTTATTTAAACAACCACCTGCATTTTTTGTATCATGGAAATATAAATTTGTACATTATATTAAAAACTGCATTCAATATAATGCATATTCTTTCAGTAACTTATTAATTTTATTTTAATTTATACATCATCAATTTTACAGTAATGTGTAAACGGTGATCATGCCATATAAATTTAAAGGTGTAATGGCAACAATCAGCTGTTATGTCCCCATTGTGTTCCTCGTAATACTTTTAATTTTGATTTTTTTTATTTCCACCAGCATTATCATAATTATCATAAATGTAGCTGAATGCAGTTTTACCTATAGCAATTTATGGCAACAAATCTTATATATAAATGTCTACATGTAGAAGTCTGTTCAGCCCGGAAGTGTGAGGCTACAGCATGAAGCTCAAAGAAAGTGACTCTGTTGCCAAATTGAAACTGCCGAGAAAAGATAAACTCGCTTAGCCGCTAATACATAAGCAAGATGAGCACATCAGCAAAAGGAAATCTGAGGAGAGAGAAACTCGCTTAGCCGCTGATAGACAAAGGAGGTGAACACGTCAGCAAAATGAAACCGATTAGAAAACAGAACCTTGCTTAGTCACTAATGCACGACAGATGCGATTGATTGACTGAAGCGTCGGAATCCATGGTTTCTAGGAGCACGGGCTTTTTAGAGCACAGGCTTACACAGCTACTTTTTCTGTTTTTAGGTGACTATAACTCTTTTTACTTTGCACGTAATCAAAGTAATGTATATGTAATTATGAAAAACTTCCACCACCTTTTTTGACCTCCCTAAGTGCGAAAATATCATTTTAATATAAAGTTTGATTATAAATAGAGATAAAAAAATGTGTATTGATATTATCAGTTATGATGAGAAACAAAGATCTGTGATATTTGAGAAATATGTCGCAACTGGAAGTAGTTCTGATGACGTTTTCTTCTATTTCTGTATACGAGAAAGTCACGGGGAGCATGCTCCCGATTTTTTATTTTTTTTTTAATTACTTTGTGTTGATTCTACCTTCATTTTTTTGATTCAGTATGCATTTTCTTCATGATTTATGTATTCATTTTCTAATCACGTTTTAATGTCAGATACGATTAATTGTGATTAATTATAAACATTTATGTGATTATTATTTTTGTTTAATCAATTCAATGCTTTAATATTCATGTTTCTTTTTAGGAGATATGCAGGATACAACTATCCAGCTAAATCTTGGGTTGTTTTCAATGAAACTTTGGTGTTGTATGTATTAAAAAATATGTAGAAACTACCTGAATCATTCTCACCTTCAAGTCAACCTATTCTGATTTCAACTCCAAGCATTCTTGAAAATGCACATTTTCCCATAAGAAAAGATAGTCACTTTTAAATTTCATAGAAGAATGCTGTCAAATAACTTTAAGAGGTCATGGACATGTTGCTTCTCAACCTCCTGATGGCACGTAGTGTACATTGTAACCCCAGGTTTGACTCCAAGTGAGCTTGATTCTCAGTTTTAATTCCAGGTAAGATCAGTTTAGGACATGCACTACACAGTGATGTACATATGATGTACTGTATCTACATTTGTTTGTTATGTTGTTTGAAACTGAAACGGGCAATGGTGCATATCAAGAAAGTGTTTACAGAAAAAGAAAGTAGAAAATATCTGTTTTCCTGATGGCGAAAAGTTTTGGAACCAACAAAATGAAATGTGTGTAAATCATTTAAATTCCTCAATTCATTTTCTATGGTTTGCAACAGATAGTAATTTAAAATTCTTCAGTATTTCATTGACTATTAATGATTTTGGCCTGAATGACTATACACTAAAAACTCTTTTAAATAGTCAAATAATCAGGTCCGGCAAAACTGTTGTGGTTTTATAACAAATGTTTCATTAAGATATGCCTACATCTTTTTTTTTTTCTGCCCTCATTTCTCTTTAAACTCTGTTGTCTTTGTGGCCATCTTGAATATAGATGAGTTTAGTGCACAGTTAGGTTTGAACTGTTTTACCAAACCTGATGCACCTGCCTTGCATGGTATGCTTTTAATCACGAGCCTCAGGTTTGTTTTGCTCTGTTTGCTTGATGTTGTAAACTTCACTACCATACAGCATGTGTGAGTGAGTGTGCCCTGCATTGGTCTATCATCCCTTCTAAGGTTTTAGTTGCTGCCCTGCCAAACTGTAATAGAAAAAGAAGATTCACAGAATGAATTAGTGGGTTATGTCATGTCAATAAGCAATTGTGAGCAACATATACGGAGAAGTCAGGTGGAGAAGCTTTCAGACATAAAACACATACTGCACACTGTGATTTAACTTTGTCTGTTTTTATGCAATGTGATCATTGGTCTGAAATTTTGTTCCTATCCTAGAAAAAAGCCAAGACGATAAAAACTGAACAAAAATGTGTCTCGGTTATATGAAGAAAGCATACTGTACAGGCATGGGTAAACAAAAAGAATAAGATGCAAAAGAAGACTCAAACCCTGCTGCTTTTTTAGTCTGTTCCAGGATGGCAGCTGTAAACAACTTTCTGTAGACCCTAGCGGTCTACCTTAAACCATGTTCAGGGCAGCTGTATATCTGTAGCAAAGATGCCAGGTAAGAGCTCTCTCTAGGATTCTGTGGTGACCCTGCATTCTTGAAACACTTAAAAACCCTTACCAATGGTTGTGGGCTACCCTAGGTTATATGCTCTTTAGCAGGTAGGAAGCGTGTCTTTGCTGTTTATCTGCAATCTATAATGTGTAAGGAGTATGGGAGTCCGTAACCCAACATTTCTGAGTTTTCTCAGATTAATTGTAAGTACTGACTTTTATTTGCATACCAAACAGAATTTATTTTTTTATTGGGAAAGCCCCATCTGACGTCTGTCAATGTCTATCTATTAGGACAGTAAATGATAAAAATTCTACTGTTTATTGTGCTTGATTGTGCCTGCAATACCTTCAACATGCCCATAGCAGGTGGTGCCTATTCAGTTTAAGAGTCACAGATGATTATACTGAACAATGAATACACAATGGGAGGTCTGAAACTTGAAAATACTTTTTGTGAGAACGACGTATGAGACATAGTGAACTCCTCACTATCAACATCCAGACAGTGTGCATAAGTCAACAAAAAAGCTAACAGAAAGTTAGGTTATATAGCATGATGTGTAGAGTACAAGTGAAAGGAGGTTGTAAGCTTTATAATGTACTCCTCTCATCTTCTATGTGCAGTTTTCATCTCCAGGCTACAAAAAAGACATAGCAGTGCTAGAGAAAGTCCTGAGAAGAGCAATTTAGGCTGATTTAAGGACTCCAGGGTATGAATTATGAGGAAATATTAAAGAAGCAAAAGAAGCTTAACACATGTATTGATTGAAGAGATTCAAATTATGAAAGGAATAATTACAGTGTATCCAGGCTATTACTTTAAAATGAGTTCAACAAGGATATGGGTGCACTTGTTAAGAGTACCTTTTGCACAAAAATTATAAAGTTTTTCTTTTTGCACAAACATTTTCATCACAAAGAGAATCGTAGACACATGAAATAATTGACCAAGTTGTGTGGTGGAGAGTAAGACTTTTGGCAACTTGAGCTGATGTTATTTTGGAGAAATTAGGTAGATTGGATTGGTGTGTTTTGTTGGGCTGAATGGCCCGTTCTCATCAAAATCTTTCTAATGTAATAATTTGTTTCTTTCTTTTTCACTCTTTGTTTCATTATTTCTTTCTGAGATTGTTTAGGTTTTTGTTGCTGTTTTTATTTCTTTTATTTTGATAAATAACTGGATTTGTTACATGTTTATATTTTTCTTAGAAAACTTACATTTAAGAATTTCACATTTTGATTTCTGAGTTTAAATTTTCCCACTACTGAGAAAGATCATCCATTAGAGTATACCTAAGCAAGTTTTAACAAGAATTGTACTTGCACTATTCAAACCGCTGCCATTAAAACTAACTTCATCAGCAAATACTCTTTCGTTGTAATGAGCAAATTTACCAATTGATCTCGGATAATTTGAGCTATTTTACAGCCATATAAAAGGACATTGTCAGTGCTCAAATAAAATCTAGTTTATCAAGTGCCTACTGCCTTTCCATTTCTGACAAATTAAAAAATATAGGATTATGGGATCCACAGGACACTGGTATAAAAGCATAATTGTTTGTATTTCATTTATCAATGTTAAATTCCTTCTGCACTTCTAAGATTTTTGTTATTTCTGCCCAGGTAATTTTTAGTTCAGATCAGCTAATTTATAAAATTTAAATTGATGGACATATCAATTATTTCAGACACAAGGCAGAAACCAGTGCTGGACAGCATACCCATACATTGAAGTGCACATTCAAATCCACATTCAATCACAATACAGTGATCCCTCGCTATATCACGCTTCGACTTTTGCGGCTTCACTCCATTGCGGATTTTAAATGTAAGCATATCTAAATATATATCACGGATTTTTCACTGGTTCACGGATTTCTGCGGGCAATGGGTCTTTTAATTTATGGTACATGCTTCCTCAGTTTGTTTGCCCAGTTGATTTCATACAAGGGATGCTATTGGCGGATGGCCTAGAAGCTAACCAATCAGAGCATGTATTACGTATTAAATAAAACTCCTCAATGATATACGATGTGCTTCCCGCGCGGTGCTTGATTGTTTGCTTTTCTCTATCTCTCTCACTCTCTCTGCTTGACGGAGGGGGTGTGAGCAGAGGGGCTGTTTGCAGAGAGGCTGTTTGCCTAGAGGATATGGGCGCTCCTCTAAAAAATGCCGCTTTATCGCTGTGCTTCGGCATACTTAAAAGCACGTATTGATTTTTTGATTGTTTGCTTTTCTCTCGCGCTCTCTCTCGCTCTCTCTCTGACATTCTCTGCTCCTGACACGCATTCTTTTGAAGAGGAAGATATGTTTGCATTTTTTTAATTGTGAGAAAGAACTGTCATCTCTGTCTTGTCATGGAGCACAGTTTAAACTTTTGACTAAAGGGTGTTATTTCATGTCTAGAGGACTCTAATAATGTTAACAGTGTGGGAGAGTTTATAAGGGCTTAAAATATATAAAACTAACCATACAGCAGGGGTGTGGAAATCAAATTTATTTCTACTTGTCCACGGACAAGTAAACTTAGAAAATCCACTTGTCCGCCAGTTAAATTCAATTGCCCATAAACAAATAACAAAAGTGAAAAACAGTTTTTTTTCTGATCTCTTTTATTGATACCAAAACTGCCTTCCATTTTAAAACTGAAAAAAGTTCTTTCAGGGAGCAGGTCAGGGACCTTGCTCTAGAACATTATATAAAAGATTCCCTTATTTTAACTAGCTAATAAACAATACCTTCATTATAACTACACTAGTTCTTTTTTCATATATTACAGTTACATAACAGAACACTGTCCTGATTCATTTTCTGCCATGTTCTTCAGCTTTTGTCTTGCAACATCTTCTCCCCCAACAATCCTTACTATCTCAGACAGCATGTGCTGAATGCTGTTCATTTCTGCTTGAGCTGAACTGCATGGATCCTGGACTGATGGTCCTTCAGAAGTGGATGCTGATGACTTTTCAGGTTTTTTTATGAGTGATGTGCCTGTTGCCAGGTGACAGCCAGAATTCCACAGCTGGTCGTGGGTCAAACTCTTTTAAAGAAGCAGTATTGAACAGCCTAGCATAACGCACAACCTCCGAGCATTCAGCTTTAGAAAACGCTTTTTCAATTGAACCAACTTTTTTCTTACTTTTAGACTCATGTCTCTATCTGACGTACTAAACCCCAGTTCCTATCCTTTTTCTTTCTGCACATAACCAATCACCACACGATAAACGTATTTGTGAAATTAAAACTAGTTATAAGTTTAGACCTCTGAATGGATGGCATAATTAAACATGTATAACAAATTTTTTTTTAAAGTTCTGAAAACTCTGAGGTCTAGGTTTATAACTATTTTTAATTTCACATTTTTATTGTGTGGTGATTGGTTATATGGAGAAAGACAAAGGATAGGAACTGAGGGTTTAGTACGTAAGATAGACACAGCAAACATGCAATAAAGAAAGCCTGCTCAGAAAAACATCCATTGAATTCTGCGTTTGTGTCTCCGACCTCCATCCAGATCAAGAACCCAACATTTACACAATATTTCAGTTAAACCTGTGCGATACCCATTTAAATATGCAGTTTTTTTGGAACCTCGTCACACCTGCCATAAACTTCTCTACACTGAAGTAGACCTGAGGACCCCTTAATGCAAGGGAGCAGCACTACAGCCACGCCACCATGCCCCCCACCACCCATGTCTAATACATGCTTTAATGCATTTCATCGTGAAAAAGATATCAAGTATTTATCTTAGTATTCTGAATGTTCATTGAGTCAGTTTAAGAAGCGCGCAGAGATTAACAGCTGGGTTGGGGAACACTTAATATAAAGCATTTAATGTGCTACATTAATTTATGACGGGGTTTCAGAAAATCTAGTAAATGAACCATTCATTTTAAGATGAAATTTAGTTTGCAACATTCTACTGCTAAAATAAACTACGAGAATAAAGTGGAAATGTCGACTTTAATCTCGACATTTACAATTTTGTTTAGTCTTCACTGGGTCTGTATTTTTTTCACCATGGCCTTAATACGCTCCCGTAGGTTTTTCAGGGCCTGTTTTGCCAGTTTTAATCAAGCAATGATCCATTTCTCATCCACGATGCTACTTGTTTCAGTTTCAGCAACACGCATATAGCGAGAACAACGTGCTTACCGCAGTGCATTAGGGGTTATGCAGGTAATTCCTAATGACGTATTCAATATTCCGCAAGATGGTACATTTCCAAAGAAGTAAATATTACAGATGTTGTCGGGAAAAAAATAATCGTGTCTAAGTGAAGATTTTTATTGATATTTCATAACATTTGGAAACCGTTAGAATCTATTCCTCTTTATTTTTAATAAACCGACAGCGCAAAACCAACTTGTTTTGTATGAAAACTTCTCTAATCAAAAACGATCTATAGACAGCTCATCAGAATAAATCGGAATAAATTTCTTAACTCCTCAAAATATCATAACCTACGCGAAATCGCAAATAACCAGCTTTATGTGGAGCAAACAATTGCATTGCATGTGAAATTACCGCATTTTTATGTAGAAAAAATGAATTTTATCAATAATATATAAAAGTTATCGATTATAATGAAAAATCATCAAATTACATCGTAATGTCGGCATGAAAAAAATGACCGCATCCCCAAGTGTGTAAATAGTAGGGTAAAATACTTATGTAAGACCACAAGAGTAATTCTCCTTTGAAAAATCAGCCATCATTTTGTAAACAATATTGAATACCAATTTGAGACATGAAAAACATACCTAAACAGACTGTTTCCGCACGAAGTACGTACCCAAATGTTTAAAATTTGAAAGTAGTGGTAAAAATGTGCCCTGCACAGCACATATAATTATTTTTTCTCCAGAAAATTGCACTTGTCAGCGGACAACTGAATCCAGAAAAACACGCTTGTCCAACGGTCAATTTACCCGTGTCGGGCGCTGGATTTCCGCACTCCTGATACAAACATATGGTTTCTACTTTGCGGATTTTCATCTATCGCGGGGGGTTCTGGAACGCAACCCCCGCGATTGAGGAGGGATTACTGTATTCTCAAATATGCCTAATCCAATTCAGATTCACAGTGGGCCTAAGATTATCACCTTCATTGTGTCTCTCTATTATATTAAAGTTTTCCGTCGTGTCTGTGTTATTCAGCCTTGACCACTCCCCTCCACACCGCTCACCCAATCATTACTCCTAATGCACACATCCTGTTTCTGTACCACCCTGTGACACTCACTAACTCAAGGAGTAAAAGAACAAGGAGAATCATACAATGAAAAAGAGGAAAATATCCTGAACAATATGTGAACAGAAATACAAAAAAGCAACATTAATAAAATGTGAGTTAGAGGATAAAGTAATTCATAATATTGTTTTTGAAGAGGCGTTAATATAATTTAATCTTTCTATTATGTTTTTTAATAATAATAATAATTCTTTGCATTTATATAGCGCTTTTCTCACTACTCAAAGCGTTCAGCAATTGCAGGTTAAGGTCTTGCTTAAGGGCCCAACAGAGCAGAGTCCCTTTTGGCATTTACGGGATTCGAACCGGCAACCTTTCGATTGCCAGTGCAGATCCCTAGCCTCAGAGCCACCACTCCGCCTTTTTACTACATTTTATTATTCATTTGTATTTAAAATAGACAGTTGTAGTAAAATACTCAAGTAACTGGCTTTGTATCTATAATAACTAAGGACCAAGCTGTCTTCCTCATGTGCCCTGCATATTCTTCTATATACCATTTCTTTAAATACAATTGCTTCCAGTAATGGAGGAGCGCCCGGATACCCTTTTAGTGGCTCAAACGTGAGATAGCAGGTGCCTAGACTCGGGGTTGGCGAGCGTAGCAAGCGAGCAGGGGGAGAAGCCTACCTAGTATATTAAAAGAACAAATGCTGCACCAAATTTTATTGCCTTGTTTATGTAATGTTGGGTGACTCTGTACTTAATGGAACAGCTTGTTTTAGCCATTAGCACATGAATATTGTGGACATTGAGTTGATCAAACTCCTTTTATCAGTAGCTTGCTGATTTCAGATGGTCAGATGATTATTTAGAGGGTATATGCATTATAGTAAATAATATGCAATATTAAGGTCATGTGTTTTTTTTTTCCAATTAATAAAATGAATATATTTTTATAAAACCTGTATAGAATGCAAACTTAAGAGTATTTTAATTTCACTATTGTAATTACCTGAAGAGTCATCACCTCTCATAACTTCACATAATTAAAAATATATATTTTTATTAAAATCAAATAACATTCCATACAAATAACTTCAAAAGAAATCAGCCCCCACCCCCTGAGAAATAGAGCTAAGCCAGCAGAGTAAAACTTTAAGCTAGTAAAAATAAGTAAATAGATAAATTAATAAATGAATAACGATAAATGGAGTAAAAGATGGGAGAGAACCTGCTTCCTCAATTTAAATACTTATTCTAAATTGTTATTGATTAGATCCTTCCAGGTTTTGAAAATTTTCTGCACAGATCCTCTAAGTGAGAATTTGGTTTTTTCCAGTCTCTCTACAAATAGTATATAACATCAGTTACCCACTGACTTAGAATGAGTTAGGATTCTTCCATTTGAGCAAGATAAGTCTACGTGCCAATAACATAATTTAAAAATATTAAATAAACAAGTACAAGACTCAATTGGATTAAGAAAGTTTGAATTTGTAATGGGTGGGATGGAGTGATCTCATATTTTTATGTTTGGGGTTCTGAAAAAATTTTTAGGAAAACTTGATAAAAGAAACCAAATACACAGAACCCTTTGTCTGTGCATGTACAATGCTAATTTGGAAATAACAGATCAAATCAACATAGTTTTATTTGGTCGGTCTTTTAGTACTCTTTCTGACAATGGTCCAAAGGCTTTTTTTTTTTTTGTCCTTCAGATCGTCAGAGTAAACTTCAGGATCTTCCACCTTGGTTGTGTATTCCCATTTCTCTTTTCTAGTTTTCAGTTCTTCTTTTTTGTTCATCTTTTTATTGGTCAGTTGTTTGGTTAAAGAGTTAAGTACAATATGCAATTAGGTTTGATCAGATCTAAAACTGTATTCTGTCTATTGTGCAGTGGGTAACATGAGTGTCTAGTAATTATCACAATAATATAAAATAATTATCATTTCTATCTTTCTTCATGGTGCAGCTTTTAGTGGTTAAACTGTTATCCTAAAGAATCTGGACAAGAAAAAGAAAAATTAAAGATTTGGGCCCAGTCAGGCTTCTTGTTAATTGTAAAACACCTGACAAAAGGGAAAAAACACAAAATAAACCGTTTTTTTTTTTAATTCTAAGGTCATTGGGCTTGAGGGGGTGAAGCTTCATAAAAGACATTTATCCCTCTGTCTTTTATCTGTTCAGCTAAACTACCTTTTCTGCCTCCCTGGTCATAAGGCTCTTGAATGAAGGTGGAGGGTGAATTTTGAATCGGACAGCTAGGCTGTGGAGAGACCTGAATTTAACACATTAGTCCAAATGTAATGTATTACTGTTTTCACCAGGGAGAGAATAGACAGGTATACTTCTTTTTGAGAATTGTTTCCTGTGAAAATGGACATCATAGAAGACAGTTGCTACATTAATGATACTAAACAAATGCAAACTTTTGTTGGTCATGTAAAATTTCTGCATTTCATTAGTCTGTCCAGATTTCCCCAAGGCTTTTTTTGAGGGTTGTCACGCACGCGCGAGTAGGAGACCGTGGATGGATTCGAACGCACCTGGGAACAACATTCGCCGGTAGGGAATGGTAGGGTACTAACTTTCTCCCTCTGCTTCCTCGTAGGAAAAAGGACCTCTCTCCACCATAAGCCGGGTTTTGACCGCAGTGCGGTACTTCCGCCCTTCCTCCGCCATCTTGCCCTGACGTCATCAATCCCATCCTCCCTCACGGTCCTTCCCAGCATTCCTCCACTTCCGGATCCTCCCTAATAAAATGGCCGCTGACGCCATGTTTCGGCGTCGCGCGTTATGAACTGTTTGTTTATAATTTTGACCTTTAAATCGCACTGGATTGTGTACAATATACGGGGCCGGCAAACCCCAAACCTTTATGCTGTCTCCTGTTACATCTTTTACAGTGGCGTAGTCGGCAGGATAGAAGATCCCTGAAAATGACCGAGGGACAGGATCTAAATACGGTGTTGCAGGGGATGAATGCCCAACTCCAAGCTCTGCAGCAAGCGCAAGCCGCAACCACCTGGGAGTTGGAGGCTACGAAGGCCAGGCTGGCAGAGGCAAGTAGAGCAAGACCAGACCCGCCCAAACTGAAGCCTCCGCCCTTGGTACCGATGACCGACGCGGATGACGTCGAGTCTTATTTTGGCATTTTTGAACGGACGGCCACCCGGAGCGAGTGGCAGCGGTCCGAATGGGCATCCATTCTGGCGCCATACCTGAAGGGACCCGCGCAGCGCGCCTATTATGACCTCCCTGAGGAAGAGGCCGCAAACTACGACCTCCTCAAACCAGAGATCCTGGCCCGCTACGGCATCACTCCGGGCCAGCAGGCGGCAGAGTGGCGGAACTGGCAGTTTGACCCCGAAAAGCCTGCCCGTGCCCAGGCGTTCGAGTTCTGGGGCAAGATGGTGCGCTGGCTACGGCCAGAGGGACCCCAGGCTCGAAGAGTCATCGAGCAGGTGGCCTGTGAAGGCCTGGTGAACGCGATGCCCGGTTTCCTCGCCCAGCAGGAAGGCACCCTTATAAGGACATGCCGGGTCTTCTGGACATCCTGGAGCATCAGCTCGCTGTCTTCCGACTCGGGGGGTCAGAAAGGGTCTGCTCGGGGGAACCGACAGGGACGGGCGGCCACACCTGAGCCCTCTTGACGCACTGCAGAAGCACCGCCGAGACCTAAAGAAAAGCCGGCCTCGCCGCGCTGTTACAAGTGTGGCGAGACCGGCCATTTGCTGCCAACCTGTCCCCTCAACACCACGGCGGAGCCCATGGGCTGCACCTGGACAACGACGGAGAGGTACTGTACCCCGCCGCATCCCTTGGCGAGTCCGAACACGGGAGTGGTGTTGCTAAATGGGCACACGGTGGTCGCTTTGTTTGATTCCGGCAGCAACATAACCATTGTGGCTCGACGTTTTGTCTTACCGCGACAATGGCTGAAACAGCACCTGTTGGTCACTTGTGTACATGGGGGGACCAAGTCATATTGTTCCGCACAATGCTATATCACCTGGAAGGGGGAGTTAACTCAATTGATGGTCGCTGTGTTACCCGAACCCCCCTATCCGGTGATTTTGGGACAAGACTGGTCGAAAAAGATATGCGGTAAGACACCCGCCGCTCCCGGGGCCTCATTGGATCTAGTTATGAGGGGGGAAGGCGACCCCCCGCGGTCTCCACGCCGTGCTCAGGGGCAGGCCCTAGTGACGCTGGCACTTCGGGAGAAATCACCGCGGTGACGGACCCTGACCCGGAAGACTCCGCCGGGGAAGGGACCAGCCAAGGTACTCTTCCGGTGCCCACGCCACAAGACCCTCTCGGTAGCCTGGACCATCAATTTCGGTTCACGCCAGCCTCATTTAAGAGGGAACAGTGGAATGATGATTCCCTGTGCTTTGCCAGGAATGCTGTAGTTCTGGCAAACCGCGCACAAGCCGACGGTTCCCCACCGCGTGAGCCCTTTTTTGTTCTCGAAAATGATCTGTTGTACTGAGTGGCGACCGACAAGGGCGAGGTGCGGAAGTTGTTGCTGATTCCGCGTACCTTCCGGCGGGAGGTATGTGAGTTAGCTCACGCTCACTTCCTTGCCGCCCACCTTGGGGCCGAAAAGACGGAGAGAATTAAGCTCCGGTTTTATTGGCCTGGGATTAACGAGGCGGTCCGGCGGTTTTGTCAATCCTGTCCGGAGTGTCAGATCCACCAGATTCCTAGAAGGGGCCGAGCTCCTCTCGTCCCTATTCCCCTGATTGATGTCCCATTTGATAGAATAGGGGTCGACTTAGTAGGACCCTTGGAGCCCTCAACCTGTGGCTATAAATATATATTAGTCATGGTGGATTACGCTACCCGGTACCCAGAGGCGGTTCCCCTGCGCTCCGCTAATACTAAAAGCATCGCACGGGAATTAGTCAATTTATTTTCCAGAGTGGGCATACCCAAAGAAGTCCTCACGGACCAGGGTACGCCCTTTACCTCGGATACGTTCAGGGAAGTGGCCAAATTACTGAAAATAAAGCACCTGAGAGCGTCTGTCTATCATCCGCAGACTGATGGGCTGGTGGAACGGTTTAACCAGATGCTTAAGCAGATGCTTCGCAAGGTAGTCCGCGCGGACGGCAGGAACTGGGATCAGCTCCTCCCGCTTGTGCTTTTTGCTTACCGGGAGGTACCTCAGGCCTCTACGGGCTTCTCCCCGTTTGAATTGTTATATGGGCGACAACCCCGAGGAATTTTGGACATATTAAAAGAGGGTTGGGAGGCGGAGGCCCCTCCCTCCTCTAATGTATTGGAGTACATAGCGCAACTGCGCGACCGGCTCACAAGAAATTAGACCCCTCCTAAAGGAACACGTGACTCGTGCGCAAGCAGCGCAGGCCCAGTGTTACAACCGCAACTCCGTCCTCAGGGAGTTCCACCCAGGGGACCGAGTTATGGTGCTCGTTCCTACCTCCCACTCCAAGTTGCTCGCTCACTGGCAAGGGCCTTACGAGGTTAAGGAAAGAAAAGGACTCGTCGACTATTTGGTGAAACAGCCCAGTCGTCGACCGAGCGAGAGGATCTATCATGTCAACTTGTTAAAACCTTGGAAAGATAGGAAGGAGCTTCCCGACTTCCCTAGATCGCTCTCCCTCTTCACAAGCATGACTGCCCTTAACCTCGGCGAAGAGCTAACCCCCAGGCAGCGGCAGGAGTTAACCCAAACACTCCCAGCCATACCCGAAGTAGTGAGCGAGTCACCCGGCCGGACCTCGCTGATTGCCCATGACATAGTCACGGACCCCGGTGTAATCGTCCGGGAGAGGCCCTATAGACTCCCGGAGGCAAAACGCGCGGAGGTGGAACTCGAGGTGCAACGAATGCTGGACATAGACATTATTGAGGAAAGCCATAGCTCCTGGTCCAGCCCTATCGTCCTCGTGTCCAAGCCAGACGGCTCCTGGAGGTTTTATAACGACTTTAGACGTCTGAATCAGGTCTCCAAGTTCGATGCCTACCCGATGCCCCGCATTGACGACCTCCTTGAGCGGCTGGGTACGGCTCGATACTTGACTACTCTTGACATGACGAAAGGGTATTGGCAAATTCCCTTAACAGCATCTGCGAAAGAAAAAATGGCCTTTAGCACCCCTAGTGGGCACTGGCAATACAAGGTTCTCCCATTTGGGCTGCACGGGGCCCCGGCGACTTTTCAACGTCTGGTGGATAAAGTGCTGAAGCCCCACCAGTCCTATAGTGCCGCCTACCTGGATGACGTCGTCATCTATTCCGGCACCTGGGAGGAGCATCTATTGCAGGTCACGGCTGTCCTCGGAACATTAGCTAAAGCCGGCCTCCGCATCAACCCTCGTAAATGTTATTTTGGCTTAAAGGAGGCCAAGTATTTGGGCTACCTCGTGGGACGGAGACAGGTGAGGCCACAGTGTTCAAAAATTAAAGACATCTTGGAATGGCCCCATCCGAATACCAAGAGGCAGGTTCAGGCTTTCTTGGGGCTAGCGGGTTACTACCGCCGGTTTGTTCCCCGTTTCTCCGAAAGAGCAGCACCCTTGACTAATTTGACAAAGAAGGGCGCTCCCTTATACGTGGTGTGGACCGACAAAGCAGAACACGCATTCAGTGACCTAAAGAAGGCCTTAACGTCGGCACCAGTATTAAGGACACCCGATTTCGGGCTCCCTTTTATTCTCCAGACCGACGCTTCGGACACAGGCCTGGGCGCCGTGCTGAGCCAAAGCGTCGATGGTGTCGAGCACCCCGTGATGTATCTAAGCCGGAAACTGATGGACCGGGAGACCCGGTACGCGGCAGTGGAGAGGGAGGCCTTGGCCATTAAGTGGGCAGTGACCCACCTCCGTTATTACCTGCTGGGTCGCGAATTCACTCTGGTGACTGATCACGCTGCACTTCAGTGGATGTCCCTACATAAAGAGTCGAATCCGCGGGTCACCAGGTGGTTTCTGGATTTACAGCCGTATAAGTTCACTGTCACTTATCGGCGAGGCACCCTTCAGGCCAATGCCGATGCCCTCTCTCGCATTCACAACCTCTCGGTTAGGTCCGCCCGACCTGACGGTCCTGGGCTAAGGGGGGGATCGTGTCACGCACGCGCGAGTAGGAGACCGCGGATGGATTCGAACGCACCTGGGAACACATTCGCCGGCAGGGAATGGTGGGGTACTAACTTTCTCCCTCTGCTTCCTCGTAGGAAAAAAGACCTCTCTCCACCATAAGCTGGGTTTTGACCGCAGTGCGGTACTTCCGCCCTTCCTCCGCCATCTTGCCTTGACGTCATCAATCCCATTCTCCCTCACGGTCCTTCCCAGCATTCCTCCACTTCCGGATCCTCCCTAATAAAATGGCCGCCGACGCCATGTTTCGGCGTCGCGCGTTATGAACTGTTTGTTTATAATTTTGACCTGTAAATCGTACTGGATTGTGTACAATATACGGGGCCGGCAAACCCCAAACCTTTATGCTGTCTCCTGTTACATCTTTTACAGGGTATATCTTTTTATTGTTGATCCTGGAACCCAAGACAATTAAAACATTGTCTCTTTGTATGTTGGTTTATCTATCTACTATATGTAGATGTGTTCTTAGGCAAAATTGTAAGTGAGCCCATTTCCTTGGCTGAGAAGCAATGCCAAAGTATGCTTTACAGTTGGCATGACACAAGACTGGTAGTAGCAATCATCTTTTCTTCTTTGGATAATCTTTTTTTTTGGATGCCCCAAACAATCGGAAAGGGGATTCATTAGAGAAAATTACTTTACCCTAGACCTTAGCAGTCCAATCCCTGTACCTTTTGTAGAATATCAGTCTCTCCCTGACGTTTTTCTTGGAGAGAAGTGGCTTCTTTTCTGCCCTTCTTGACACCAGGCCATCCTGCAAAAGTATTCACCTCACTGTGCATGGAGAAGCACTTACACCTGCCTGCTGCCATTCCTGAGCAAACTCTGCACTGGCGGTGGTCCGATCCCACAGCTGAATCAACTTTAGGAGACAGTCCTGGCGCTTGCTGGATTTTCTTGGGCGCCCTGAAGCCTTCTTGACAACACCAGTGGAAATGGGTTTTTTGGGATTAAGTTAATTTTCGTGGCAAAGAGGGACTTAATTAATTATTGTCATTCTCAAAACTTTTGGCCATGACTGTACAGTATCTAACAGTCCATGCTAGCAGTAGTACTATTTCCTCACTGACTTAAGTAACACTGTTTTACAAATTTAGCTAAGAAAGTTCTACTTCTTGTTAACTTACAGGGTGTGAAAGGCTATACCATATTCTAGGTAGCTATAAGAAACTGATATTGAATAGAAATTAAAGATATTTGCTTTCTAAGATTGGCTCTTAACGTACTTTTCATTGGAACCAAGACCATTATCAGTCTTCCACAAAACTTTACAGTAGGAACTATTCAGGCGGCAAGTTAATGTTCTGCTGACATTCAGCAAATTCAGATTCATCCATAAGACAGACAGATGGTGAAGCGCAATGTTATCACTCCAGAGAACACACTTGTTAAAACCTATTGTGACATTCCTTATGTGATTTTTGGACTATACAAAAAATAAATTGTTGTTGTTCAGTTCAACCCATTCTACTACTAACAATGGGGAGGCTGAAATACCTTACTCTCCTCAGTAATTTAGAGGGGTGTGCACATACTTTTGGCCATATAGTCTGTTTCTGGTTCATACTGTTCCTGTTAAAGGGATAGGCCCTGACTACCCCCATCATATATTGAAAAAGATTAAAATGATTCAATGCTCTACAGCATGCGGCTTAACCTGAGTTTGATTCTCATTATATTTTTAACTAACTTGTTTACATGTTCAGTATGAGAAGAGTGTGAGAGACTGGATGGAGTGTGGAAGGTGCTGGAACGGAGACGGCCTGTCTTGGTGTTAGTGAGAGGGAGGAGGGGCTCATTGTGCAGGAGCAACAACTGTACGGACGAAGAAGAGCAGCACAGCACAGTGCTGTGCTCATTCGCTTTACAGCCACATATGCCCTCTGAAACTCTAGCTGGATCATTACATTATGATGTTTGGCAATCACAATTGGTGCATTGCTATTACCCCCATAAAGGAGTTTAGTTCTTACTTCATTTATTTACTGTTGCTAAGAGATAGAGTTTTACGGAATCCCTAAAAAAAAAGTCCTCTAAAGTTTAGTGTGCGCACATGAAACTTTCAGTTTTTTTGTTTGCCTATGACCCATTTGGGACTCCTTAGATTTGGTATAGCCGTGAAGCTAATTAAATTAAAGCCTGCAAAATCATTGACGTGTGTGCGCGCGTGTGAAATTTTGAGCAGGAGGCAATTTCAGCTCCACTCAGCCAAAACAGACAGGTCAGAATAAAGAACAGAGACAGACGAAGAACAGCAGACCGCCACAAAGCAGAAAAATTCAGGAATAGTTGACAATGAGGCAAAAAGAAAGTGTAGCTTTTTGGTTTCACTGACAGAACAATTTCCATGGCTACAACATGATAAAGGAAACAACATGATACTCTGTTGGGTGTGCTGTCAATTCACCACAATTTCTGACTCAACAAGCACTTTTGTGACTGAAAGCAGTAATTTTAGTAAAGACCCTATCAAAAAGCATGACAAATCTATGCACCACAAGAATGGTATGGGTGCCCAGTCTGCAGCTTCTGTTCCTGAACAAACACCAATAGCAAAGAATATAATAAAGATGAAAAAAGCACAACACGAAGTCCTGACAAAAATTTTCAGAACTGCATTCTGCTTTGCCAAATGTGAACTGCCATTAGCTAAATTTAACACCCTTTGCACACTTCAAGCAGCAAATGGCTTAGATCTTGGATCTACTTGTCTCAATGATCATGCATGCAGAGATTGTATTGGAGCAACAACACAAAAGTCAAGAGATCGGATTGAAAAAGAAATACAAGAAAGGTCTTATCTGAAAATTCTTATCAGTTCTTGCAGATGACAGCACAGACACTTGCATCATAGATCAGGTGTTGGTTCATGTCCGGTGTGTGAAAGGTAATGGTGTCATATGCACTTGCATGATGAAATGGCAGCCAATGTAGAGCGCAAATGCTCCTGGAGTTTTAGAAGCTATTGATGAGGTAGGGGACACCATGGGTATCAGTAAAGAGTAGAAAGTAGTGTGTGCAAATTTTAATGGAGCTGCAGTGGTGATGGGCGAGAAAACGGGAGTAGCTTTGAGATTGAAACAACTTATACCCCACATCATAATAATCCACTGTGTGGCACACAAATTAGAACTGGCAGTACTAGATTGTGTGAAAGGCTTGTGAGTACCTGGTCAAATCTGAGGAGTTATTACCCAGCACTTTCCCAATATTATTCTACAATATGTATTTTTGTGCAGTATTGTAAATAGAATCCCAAATTATGGTTCGCATATTTTCCTGCATTCAGTGTTGTTTTTTTTTTTGTTTGGTGGTGGTGTTACATAAAAAAAAAATCTCTTATCTGAACCTGAACCTTTCAAGGTTTTGCAGCTAAATGTGACTTTTTGAGTGTGTATACAAGTCTGTCTTGAATGTTCGCCACCTGCACAAAAAAATAAGAACAATTTTGTCCTCATAGATAGATACTGGGTGCTGCACAAGATCATATTCTAAGTGCCAAACATCTGCAAATACATCAGGTCATGACAGAAAAGAATTAGAAAATTGCCCTATCTGTATGTAGAAATCAGTGACCATGAGACTGGAGCCTGGTCTAGTGAGAACACGGTCTGTGTTTTGGATGCAAAACAGTGGTTATGAAAATAGAATAAATCCATTGTGAAATATTCTGATTTTGTGTTGTTTTCTGTTGATCATACTTCTCTGCAAAGTTCAGACTGGCATAACATGAATGAAAAAATGGGAATTGAGCTGCACTGTGAATGTAGTATTTTTTATTTTTTTACTTTATTTTTTTTTTAAATCAAATGTAAGGTTGTATGTGCTTCACGGCATTTGGGCTTTAGGTTCTCATGGTTGAGTAATAACATTGTTGCAATCAGTATAACACAGTGGCTTTTATATAAAGGAATAACAATCTGAAACAACAAAAAAGACAATACCAGTAATTAAAAATTTAACAGAACATGTTCAATTTGGATTATAAATAGTAATCACAAAAATAACTGCAGTGAAGCTATAAAAACAAACTAAAAAAAACTGAAAACACTGCAGTCCCATACCTGTACTAATTGGGTTTCTGACAAATTAGTGACAATATCCTTGAAACTGTTTAAATCAGTCCCTAGAAAAATGCTAAATGGGGGTTCAATTGTATATAGTGCTATCAGTTTATTTTCAATATTTTTGTTGTACTAGTTAAAGTACCCAGTGTTGCCTTAGGTGTATTTGTATAATGGATTAAGATAAGAAAGCAAATATTATGCTGATCCTTTTGTCATTCCTGGTTCATTTTATTTGTATTGGTTGTAGTGTTTGACTGCTTTAGTAATGGAAAGTGATTCAGTGCAGCACGGTCAATGTCTCTTTCGAAAAATGAAAGCTTGCACTTAAATGTCAAAACCTTTTTTAATAGTGAAATAGTTGTTTCCCTTGCCTTGCAGTTTCATGTTAAGGCCATTCAAGTGTGAAGTTACATTGACCAAAAAGCAAAACTCTGCCACCCAAAATGGATCATCAAAATGAGTGGAGGGGTACCTTCTTATATAGAACAGCTGTAGTCATTCTCTAAGCAGGTTTCAAATCGTTTCAGCACCTGTCCTTTGGAAAGCCATCGAACCCTAATGTGCATGAGAAGTTCAGAATATGTGCCGTTTCTCCCTCATGTAATTCACAGAATTGTCTGTGGTTTAATTCCACAGGTTTGTTTATAATCAATGCAGTACAGTATTGTTCATCACATCATGACACTCAACAGGCAAAATTTATCCTCAATTCTCTGTTTATTCTAGGTTAATTTTGAAGTTATTTGTTGCATAAATTGTGTAGATTTTATCTGTTTGATTGTACACTTATAATCTTGAAATATTTAAAAAAAAATGAAACTCAACTAGGAATGTTTTAGCAAATACTGATACAAAAACAATATTAAATTAAATTAACTTTTCAAATTAACTTTGAATAATGTTAACGTTTACCCATCCCCAAATAGGGTGGAATTGCAGAGTTGCATAGTGTGGGGGAGGAACGATCTCCTCAGTCTGTCAGTGGAGCTGCTCCTCTGTCTGGAGATGATACTGTTTAGTGGATGCAGTGGATTCTCCATGATTGATAGGAGCCTGCTGAGCGCTAATTTGCTGACTACTGATATTGTTGCCCATTTTTACAGTCTGACAGTGGTACAGTTAGGTCCATAAATATTTGGACAGAGACAACTTTTTTCTAATTTTGGTTCCGTACATTACCACAATGAATTTTAAATGAAACCACTCGTATGCAGATGAAGTGCAGACTTTCAGCTTTAATTCAGTGGGTTGAACAAAACGATTGCATAAAAATGTGAGGCAACTAAAGCATTTTTTTTAACACAATCCCTTTATTTCAGGGGCTCAAAAGTAATTGGACAATTGACTCAAAGGCTATTTCATGTGCAGGTGTGATCAAGTCCGTCGTTATGTCATTATCAATTAAGCAGATAAAAGGCCTGGAGTTGTTATGAGGTGTGGTGCTTGCATGGGGAAGATTTTGCTGTGAACAGACAACATGCGGTCAAAGGAGCTCTCCATGCAGGTGAAAGAAGCCATCCTTAAGCTGCGAAAACAGAAAAAACCCATCCGAGAAATTGCTACAATATTACGGGTGGCAAAATCAACAGTTTGGTACATCCTGAGAAAGAAAGCAAGCACTGGTGAATTCAGCAACGCAAAAAGACCTGCATGTCCACAGAAGACAACAGTGGTGTATGATCGCAGAATCATTTCCATGGTGAAGAGAAACCCCTTCACAACAGCCAACCAAGTGAACAACACTCTCCAGGGGGTAGTCGTATCGATATCCAAGTCTACCATAAAGAGAAGACTGCATGAAAGTAAATACAGAGGGTGAACTGCAAGGTGCAAGCCACTCATAAGCCTCAAGAATAGAAAGGCTAGATTGGACTTTGCTAAAGAACATCTAAAAAAGCCAGCACAGTTCTGGAAAAATATTCTTTGGACAGATGAAACCAAGATCAATCTCTACCAGAACGATGGCAAGAAAAAAGTATGGAGAAGTCGTGGAACAGCTCATTATCCAAAAAAAAAATATGGAGAAGGTGTGGAACAGCTCATTATCCAAAGCATACCACATCATCTGTAAAACACGGTGGAGGCAGTGTGATGGCTTGGGTGTGCATGGCTGCCAGTGGCACTGGGACACTAGTGTTTATTGAAGATGTGACACAGGACAGAAACGGCCAAATGAATTCTGAGGTGTTCAGAGACATACTGTCTGCTCAAATCCAGCTAAATGCAGTCAAACTGATTGGGCGGCGTTTCCTGATACAGATGGACAATGACCCAAAGCATAGCCAAAGCAACCCAGGAGTTTATTAAAGCAAAGAAGTGGAAAATTCTTGAATGGCCAAGTCAGTCACTTGGGGCCTCATATATAACACCATGCGTAGAACTCGCACTATAACATGGCGTAAGCACAAAAGCTGAAATGTGCTTACGCACAGAAAAATCCAGATGCAGGAATCTGTGCGTACTCCAACTTCCACGTTCTTCCGCTACATAAATCCCGATCAGCGTGAAAACTAACGCTCGTGTACGCACTTTATGTAATGCCCCAACTCCTCCCAGAATTACGCCTCTTTGAATATGCAAATCAATATAAATCGCCCTTAAGCTCAGCCTTCTGGGAAAAGCACAGGGGAAAAGTTGGAGAAACTTGAAAGCTCACGTTCACAAAGTCGCACAGTGCCGGAAATAAAAAAGAAGTCACATATCAAAGTAGCCGTGAAAAGGCAAGTTGTAGCCCACTGTCTGAGTGTCATATGAAAGCTTATTATGGTACAGAGAAAAAAAGGCACACAATGGGGGAAAAGGCACAAAATGTCAACTTCAATCTCGAAATTTCCACTTTAATCACGTAGTTTATTTTGTCATTAAAATAGAACATCGGACACTGCATAGCCGCCTCGTGCTCATGATGCAAGCGTTTAACTTTTGGCGAAATTTGCCACTGCGTTTTTAGCTGTGTTGTTATTTTCTCTTTCTGTTTTATATTCAATATATATTGACATGACCGCCCCTGCATTCCTTGCTTTTCTTTCTCCAAGTAACCGATCCCCACACAATCAGCTCTGTAATAGATGTTAAGCCATCTGTAAGCTTAGAGCGGCGATTCTTCAAAACGTTTAAGGAACATTGAAATATCTTTGTAGTACATGTTTAATTATTCTATCCTTCACGCCAGTTCCAGTGAAGAATATAGATTATTTAAATGAAGTTAAAGATTTATCTGTATAATATAAACATTTTGCTGCATTTCATTTTAAAAATGATATCGTCATCATATATAAATACGTGCTTTATAAAGTGGCTCAGGTTGTGCGATATTATAACTATATCGCAAGTTTTACAGTGAGGTAATTGTACTTATGAGTACAAACAGTTCTACAAGGAGCAGTTGATGGACTGATTGATTGCGTTTAGAGCTCTTGGGATGAAACTGTTTCTGAACCGCGAGGTCTGTACAGAAAAGGTTTTGAAGCATTTGCCATGTGAGAAGAGTTCAATAGACAGCATTGCTGAGGCAGCGTGTCCTTGATGCTGTATACCGATAAATCTCTTTCCGATCAGCTGCTGCTGTGATTCACACTCAGATACAGTGATATAAATACTCCGAGTGGTGCAGTGAGAGTAATATGGAAAAAGATGATCCGCTGTGGCAACTCCTAACGGGAGCAGCTGAAAGAAGAAGAAGGTGCAGTGAGAGTAACAACGCTAAAGCAGTTATGGTATTTGGAATACTATGGCTATTCCCTGGACCATTATATTGTATTACAACATTATTGTATTATAATCAGATGCATTACACTAATAAACAATATGTGGTTAGTTTCATCCATCCATCCATTTTCTAACCCGCTGAATCCACCGCATGACACACACAAACACACCAAGCACACACTAGGGCCAATTTAGAATCGCCAATCCACCTAACCTGCATGTCTTTGGATTGTGGGAGGAAACCGGAGCGCCCGGAGGAAACCCACACAGACACGGGAGAACATGCAAACTCCTCGAGGGAGGACCGGGAAGCAAACCCGGGTCTCCTAACTGCGAGGCAGCAGCACTACCACTGCGCCACCGTGCCGCCCTTAGTTAGTTTCAGTGTATTTATAAAGCAAGTAACCACACAGGAACAGTAGCATTGCTTTGACGCTGGGTGCCGCCAGTCTGCAAAACCGAGCGGAGAACTTGCGTACGACAAGGTATGAGGTACCGTGGAAAAGTGCGTGGCTTTACACTAAGTGTAGGTTTTATACGTTGCGATTTGAACGTGGAAAAGTTCTTACGCAACATTTCTGTGCGTACGAACCGTTTATACATGAGGCCCCTGATCTTAACCCAATTGAGCATGCATTTCACTTGTTGAAGACTAAACTTCGGACAGAAAGGCCCACAACAAACAGCAACTGAAAGCCGCTGCAGTAAAGGCCTGGCAGAGCATTAAAAAGGAGGAAACCCAGCATCTGGTGATGTCCATGAGTTCAAGACTTCAGGTTGTCATTGCCAGCAAAGGGTTTTCAACCAAGTATTAGAAATGAACATTTTATTTCCAGTTATTTAATTTGTCCAGTTACTTTTGAGCCCCTGAAATAAAGGGATTGTGTTAAAAAAATAATTTAGTTCCCTCGCATTTTAATGCCATCTTTTTATTCAACCCACTGAATTAACACTGAAAGTCTGCACTTCAACTGCATCTGAGTTGTTTCATTTAAAATTCATTGTGGTAATGTACAGAACCAAAATTAGAAAAAAGTTGTCTCTGTCCAAATATTTATAAACCTAACTATGTCCTTAATTTGCTTAATAATATTACTTTTATTTTTGAAATCTGCAAACAGATGATCCTTTTTGATATAACACTATTTAATGGACTTTGCATCAGTTTAGGGCTTTCAGGTCAGGTCGGGTTGGGGAGCATGCACTGGTACAGCACTTTGCCGCACCCAACACATGACAAACCACCTCAAGATCCCAGTTGACAACCACCCAGTCAGAAATGCGGTCCAGTCCCACCCTCTGGAAATGACCATCTATCTGCCACAGCCATGTGTTACATGGGCATCCCCTTGGCCTGGTCCAGCAGTTCGGGTCCTCAACAATGAGGATCCTGCAAGACGGATTACCCTCGGGGAATGGCGCCACATAGCCGTTGTGCCATAACTGACACTCGCTCACAATGCAGATAATGTGCCTCATTCAGGACTCCATGAGCAAATGTTAGTTCGACACAAAGTCAAACCAGTGGTATCCAAAGATTCTCCGAAGAGAGACAGTACCGAAGAAGTTTATTCTTCATCTCTGGTCACTGGATAGCATCCATGTCTCGCAACCATATGGCAAATCAGGGAGCTCCAGGACTCTAAGGACTTGGACTTTAATCCTTCTGCAGAGATATCAGGAGTGCCACACACCCCTTTCCACCTCATGACCCCCACATGCTCTCCCAATCCAGCTGCTGACTTCATAGGAAGAGTCATCAGAGACATGAATGTTGCTGCCAAGGTAAGTAAACCTCTCGATGATGAGGATGATGATGGCTGTGTCCTGGAGGTCATTAAAGGTCTTGTGATAGAGTGTATATATTGCAGAGTTCTTAATTAATGCAGACCATAAATAGAGATGCAACAATACCCATCAGATAGATGCCACACATTTTTATTTATCAGTTTCTTGTCTTCTCAATAATACAAACACAAGCCATAATCATGTAAAATAGGCACAGCACAAATATATAAGGAAAAACTGATTTAAAATACACAATGTAAAATACTGCATAATGGTTATATCAGGACTTAGAAAAAGTATAGGGCTTCTACAGTTGTCATGTCTACTTAAACATCTGTCTTATTAAAGAAGTAATCCAGGACTCTTGTAGTTTTACCAGATAATGTATGTGCTTTAATCTCAAACCGTGCTCTGCAATTGCACATTTTAGAGTATATTATGAACTCTGGTGCCACAGTTATGCTGTCTCTAATAACTCTTAATATGAAAAACTACACAAGAAAATGAATTGTATGCAGCATATTTTAGCATATTTCATAATTCTGTTTGATTTAATTAGGAGTTTCATGATTTACACTTAATTGAATGTTGCATTATCACTTCAAAAACAAACAACCACAACCATACTAAATATTAGATAAATTACACAGAAAACGTTAAATAACTCTTATACATTAAATAAGGAAGGAAGAATGGTGCAGTGGTTAGTTTTACCAGCTCACAGCTTCAAGTCCTGCATTCAAATTCTTACAAGTTTACTATCTGTGTGAAGTTCAAATATTCTCCTTGTGACTGCAGTACATGGGCTTCCTTCCAAATTCCCAAGACTTTAAGGTTACTTTGGTATCTGGCCCTGCCTGAATAACCACACCCTGTGATGGACAGTTGATGATGCATCCCAACGTCTGCCCTTGCCTGGTGCTGCCAAGGTAGGCTTTGGGATGCCTGTGGCATGGTACTATCTGAAATGAATGATTGGTTTCTAAAACCATTTAACAATTTTTATTACCTAATTAAGAAACAATTTGATTTAAGTATGTCATCTTATTACATACTGTATTGTTTCCTTATATTGACTATATTACAATATACAGTATGTTTTAACATTCGTTATGGAAAGAATGCCATGATCCTAATCCTTAAAATAACTGTTACTACATAGTCAAAACATGCAAAATAATGTTTGTATTAAAATTTTTATTTGCATTTTACTTTATTTTTAAAAGGAAACCAGTATAATCGCCACTGTGAAATATTTTTCATGATTAAATAAATTCAAGAGGTTTCACTGGTATAGACTTGGATTTCCTTGTATCTAATAAAAATGCAAAAGATTTGCCAGTAATGATATTCACAAAGGTCATCTTGAATTAAGCAGCAGCTGTGACACTCATTTCAGAATCCACTGGGTTTGTGAAGTCATAGAAATTTGGTAGGCAGAGGCCCTGGTATATGCGCTTATCTGCCTTTCTGTTGTTGAGATGTGAAGAAGGGACAGACACAGACAGACAGGCCATCTTCATATATGTATACATAAAACTGTAATTGTCAGAAAAACATTGGCACAATGTACAGGGTTTGTTCCTAGATTTGGAGGAGCTTATAACATAACACATTATAAAATACAAATGACATACGTAGCTTAGATAACATACATTATAAGCAGCTGCGGAACAGTGCAGTTCTAAAGGAGATGTGTGAGATGCTGTAAGGTATGTTTGGAGTGGACTGTCATTGAAACAAACCAGACAACAATGAAGAATGTATTCACACTAATGTACTAGGATTTGCTAGGAAATATTTAATTTCTTTATTGGCTTGAAAAGTACAACCACTGCTGAGTGTTAGTGATGGAGGTGGTGTTAATGTCCCAGCTGAGAATATTTGTAATAGCTGTACCCAAAAATCTGAAGGATTCCACCATATTGACTGCAGAATCTTTAATTACTAGTGGGAGAGGCTGAAACTGCTTTTACAAAATATCAATTACTATCTCAGCTGTCTTGGTGATACTGAGTACCAGGTTATTGGTAGCACACCAAGACAAAAGATGAATCATTTCCTTTCTGTAAGCTGTTTCATTACAATTAGTAGTAAGTCTGATGGTGGTGCCATCCGCAAACTAAATGATTTTTGCTGAAGATTCAGAGGACCTACAGTCTTTGGAGTGGGGAGAATGTACACAGCCTTGAGGGGCACCTGTGCTGATATTATGGAAAATACAAGTTTTTATATTCTTCTTTTAGCATAAATAGACATGAAAACATATACGCATTAAACTTAGTGTAAGCATTAACACAAATCAGGTATGCCAAGCAAATAGTTAAATAAAGGCACATGCCATATTTCTTTTTTAATTAAAGCTTAGCTGAAACCACCAATATTTTATCAGCATGAAGGACAGAGAAGGGGGAGAATATTGGTGGTTTCCATTAAAACTTGAAAGGGCCAGCTGCAGAAAGGAGTCAAAATAAGCAGCGAATGAGCTGTCTTGAATGAGGTCAGGATAAGATATGATTATATAAACTGTAACTTTTAGCTTGTTTGGGGCTCAGCTCAGTTTGACTTAATTGGGTTGAGTCCGTGTTGTTTATTGCAATAAACTAATTACTCTGTTTGCCTATCCTTTGACTCCTAGGGCCTTCTTTCAAGCTGAGAATGTGGCGTATTTTACGCTTCTACAATATGCAGGTAGTCTGAGAGGTGGCAGCCCATCCATTTACAGGTGGAAGCATTCAGTTCAGCTTTTAGAAGTTTAGTTAGCAACAGCTTGGAGACAATGGTGTTAAATGTTGATCTGAAATCTAGAAATCGCATTTTGGCACAAGTTCCTTTATAGTCTAAATGCTGTAGCACTAGGTGTGCAGTCCCTTGTTAATGGTATCGTCCACACATCTATTTACTCTATATGCAAACTGAAGAGGGTCAAGATGAGCAGCAGTAACAGAATTAATAGGGTTTAGAACTAGTCGTTTAAATATTTTTATTAGAACTGATGATGTAAGTGCAGAAGGGCCTGTAATCGTTGAGGCAGCTTATTTGTATCATTTTTGGGAACTGGACCAATAACGGAACATTTAAAGCAATCTGAAGACAATACACTGCGTAAGAGACTGGTTAAAGATGTCAGTAAAGAGAGGAACAAGCTGGCTTGCACAGTGTTTGACTGTTGCAGGCAAGACTGAATCAGGATCGCCAGACTGTCTGCGGTTGTGTCTTGTAAACAGTTTCCAGACATTGTATTCCTTGATAGATAAGGAAGAAGGGAGAGACTTTTGCAAAGAAGTGACTGGTGCCAAAACCCCTACAGAATTGGAGAGAGGGATTGTTGATACTCAGCACCTCCTTGTCCAAATCTGCTATATAAGCACTGGGAGATGTCTTTTTATAAACAGTAACAGATTGAAATTTTCTTCATACAGAGGACCTATTGTTTGCTGAAAAATGAAATTCCAGTTTACTTTAATGTTTCCATTTAGCATATCTGAATGCATTGTTTGGCCAATTCCTGGCCTGTTTGTAGGCATCATTACTACCAATTTCTAAACAGTTTCTGTTGTGTGATAAAGAATCCTTGGTTCTTTGGTGAACCACGGTTTTCTATTGTTGTAAATTACAATGGTTTTGATGGGAATGCTTATATCTTCACATAAGCTAATATAAGATGTAACAGTATTAGTCATACAGATTTTCTTACTGGTTTAGCTGATTTTAGCCTTGGTTTATAAGTGAGTAGCAACTGTATTATAACATGGTCAGAATTACCCAGTGGAGTAAGGGGCAGAGCTCAGTGAGCGTCAAGTATAGCGCAGTAGCAGAGAACCAAGGTCTTCCCGTCCCTAGTAGGGCATTTAACAAGCTGTTTGTATCTGGTAAGTTCAAAGGTTAGGTTTGCGTGATTAAAGTAGTCCATCACTATAACTGAGGAGTTGGCATGACTGCTTTTCAAACTAGTGATGTAATCTGCTAACTGCCACTGCACCTCATTTACATTCACCTCAGATGGGATATAAACTCAAATGAGAAATTGTTGAATATTCTCTAGGTGTACAGAATGACGTACTGTTAATAGAAAATATTAAGTCAAAAGCAAATAGTTGCAGATTGCCTGAGCAAGTGCCACGATAAGGAAACATAGTTGCACCAATTTTTATTGATATAGAGACTGACCCCATTGCCTTTTGACTCATTACAAAGATACTGTGTTAATGTCTGCTCTGTAAAGCAGGAGTCCCAGCAGTTCTAATGCAGAGTCAGGAACTGATATGTTAAACCACATTTCCACAAAGTAATATGCTGATGTCAAAAAAATAAACCTTACTTGTTGTGAGAGGATGTTTAAATATGATAAAACAACAACATACGTTAGTCAATCACAAGCCTAGCATACTTATTCTAAAGTAATGTTAATTCTTTACCCATTTTAAAAATGTTTTGCACATTTCCTCTAAGAGAGAATTTGATTTGTTCTAATTTGAAATAATACAGAACATCACTTACCCACTAAGTTATAGAAGGTGCTAGTGGTGCGGTATTGGCTATTACAATTGATTTCCCACTATTCACTTTAATGCCATCTAGGAGTACACTAAATACCATTAATTAATGAATCAGGAGTGATTGTAGCACTGAGGCTATTTGACAAGTATTTAAACATTTTTATCCAAAATTATGTTAATTTAGTGTAGACCCTAAACATGTGGCCTACTGGTGCCTGAGCTAGATGATATCTGACTCACAAGTTGGGTTTTACCCTGGGTACATTTAAAATTATATAAATGTGATTGATGAAAGACCTTTAACTGAAATATGGAATGCTTGGTACATATTGAACTAAAGTGTATTCTACTGTTAGGTCAATAAATATTTGGAGAGAGACAACTTTTTTCTAATTTTGGTGCTGTACATTACCACAATGAATTTTAAATGAAACAACTCAGATGCAGTTGAAGTGCAGACTTTCAGCTTTAATTCAGTGGGCTGAACAAAAAGATTACATAAAAATGTGAGGCAACTAAAGCATTTTTTAACACAATCCCTTCATTTCAGGGGCTCAAAAGTAATTGGACAATTGACTCAAAGGCTATTTCATGTGCAGGTGTGGGCAAGTCCATCATTATGTCATTATCAATTAAGCAGATAAAAGGCCTGGAGTTGATTTGAGGTGTGGTGCTTGCATGTGGAAGATTTTGCTGTGAACAGACAACATGCAGTCAAAAGAGCTCTCCATGCAGGTGAAAGAAGCCATCCTTAAGCTGCGAAAACAGAAAAAACCCATCCGAGAAATTGCTACAATATTACGAGTGGCAAAATCTACAGTTTGGTACGTCCTGACAAAGAAAGCAAGCACTGGTGAACTCAGCAATGCAAAAAGACCTGAACGTCCATGGAAGACAACAGTGGTGAATGATCGCAGAATCATTTCCATGGTGAAGAGAAACCCCTTCAAAACAGCCAACCAAGTGAACAACACTCTCCAGGTGGTAGGTCGTATCGATATCCAAGTCTACCATAAAGAGAAGACTGCATGAAAGTAAATACAGAGGGTGCACTGCAAGATGCAAGCCACTCATAAGCCTCAAGAATAGAGAGGCTAGATTGGACTTTGCTAAAGAACATCTAAAAAAGCCAGCATAGTTCTGGAAAAATATTCTTTGGACAGATGAAACCAAGATCAACCTCTACCAGAATCATGGCAAGAAAAAAGTATGGAGAAGGTGTGGAACAGCTCATTATCCAAAAAAAAAAGTATGGAGAAGGTGTGGAACAGCTCATTATCCAAAGCGTACCACACCATCTGTAAAACACGGTGGAGGCAGTGTGATGGCTTGGGTGTGCATGGGTGCCAGTGGCACTGGGACACTAGTGTTTATTGAAGATGTGACACAGGACAGAAACGGCCAAATGAATTCTGAGGTGTTCAGAGACATACTGTCTGCTCAAATCCAGCTAAATGCAGTCAAACTGATTGGGCGGCGTTTCATGATACAGATGGACAATGACCCAAAACATACAGCCAAAGCAACCCAGGAGTTTATTAAAGCAAAGAAGTGGAAAATTCTTGAATGGCTAAGTCAGTCACCTGATCTTAACCCAATTGAGCATGCATTTCACTTGTTGAAGACTAAACTTCAGACAGAAAGGCGCACAAACAAAAAGCAACTGAAAGTCGCTGCAGTAAAGGCCTGGCAGAGCATCAAAAAGGAGGAAACCCAGCATCTGGTAATGTCCATGAGTTCAAGACTTCAGGTTGTCATTGCCAGCAAAGGGTTTTCAACCAAGTATTAGAAATGAACATTTTATTTCCAGTTATTTTAATTTGTCCAGTTACTTTTGAGCCCCTGAAATAAAGGGATTTTTTTATGCAATCATTTTGTTCAACCCACTGAATTAAAGCTGAAAGTATGCACTTCAACTGCATCTTGAGTTGTTTCATTTAAAATTCATTGTGGTAATGTACAGAACCAAAATTAGAAAAAGGTTGTCTTTGTCCAAATATTTATGGACCTAACTGTACGTACAGGTATAGCTAAGATACTCTCGTCTTCTGTGATGCCATTTGAGAGATCCCTTTCTCACCATTTTCTAGGATCTTTGAAAGGTAAATTCTATGAAATATTTTATATATTGTTGAGATGCTCACCGAGTCGTCATCTAGACTAACCAGATGCGAGATATGGTAGGTTCAGCAGGTTTTCTTTTAAGAAAACTTCTACTTTGCATATAGAAAAAAAGTGAATAGCTGCAAATTTTACATTTGAAGTATAATTGTTCGTAAAATGCAAATAAATTGTCTATATGAAGATCTGTAAGTGTTTTAATCTTTAGTACATTCCATAATTTTAAATACTAAGTGGGTCTAAGAAAGTGAAAAAATGTGATTATCATGTTTAGGAGCAACAGATAAGAGCTTCTCTACCTTGACATGTGCTCTACATTGATTCTGCATTTTAAGTAATAGGTGGACAACTGGATTGCTGGTAAATTGCCAATAGTTAGTATTGAATGCAGTACAAAGCAAGGTATACAAGGAAGATTAAGAACAGGATTTGTTTTCCACTGCAAGCCAGGCCAGTTTGAATTCATGAATATGTGCCAGTTTCCAACATTTTATTGTGAAAGTGCCATGATGCCTTCTGCTTTAGATGGGGAGTTGCCATTAGAACACATGGCCATTTCAAGATCCAGATCAATGATGTTAAAATTGATTCAAATTCCTTGAAGAATTTTTGTTTATGTATATGGAATAGATAGAACAGCTTAGGGAGGATATTTATTTTGAAAGTATTCATTTTCCCTGCAAAGATGAGATGGAGGATGGACCACCTGTTAACATCTTGTTTGATTTTGTCTACAGCACTTCCAAAATTGTGTTGGAAAAGATCTTTAAACTTACTTGTGAAGATTAACCCTAGATATTTAAACTGTTTTGATATTATGAAGACATAGTTTTCTAATCTAGTATGGCATGCTAGAGACGTCACTGGGAAAAACACATTTATTTACGATTAATTTTGAATCCAGAAATCTTATGAAATTGTCTTAACATGCTATAGACTATATTGTCTGAATATAGTTGTATTCTTCAGGTCCCTTTCTGATAATTCCCTCTCTCTCTGGTTTCTTTTGGACATAAATAGTCAATGGCTAATGCAAACATCATTGGTGATAGGGGGCACTCTTATCAAGTACCTAATTCTAAGCTGAGTCTCTTTTATTAATGCAGACTGAGGCTTCTGGACTAGTAAAAATTAGTTTAATCAATACAAATATTGTGATGCCAAACACACATCTTTGCAGAGCAGCAAATGGATAATCCCATTTATCACTATCAAAGGGTTTTTCTGCACCCAAAGAGTATAAGAAACACTTCTGGCGAGTCAGAATTTCTGGATGAGTGTATTACATTAAACATGCGTCAAAGGTTTGAAGCTGTGTGTCTGCCTTTAATAAATCTGGTGTGGTCTTTGCGATATTACAGAGGGAACCCATTAAGACTCGTTTACTTCAGTTTCACTTCTAAATAATGATGTTCAAATACTAGCGGAGGTCTTAACTAGAACTAAGTACTTTCAAAAAAGCATAGATGTATGAATGTCAAAAATACTTTAGGTGCAGTAAACAGAACACAAATTGGGCAATTTTATAAATATTTATTTTTTAAATATTCTTATTACAATTTTACATTTCAAATTGGTTTTATTTCATTTTCATTACTGTCATATTACAAAAGCACCTTTTATAACCATGTGTTAAAAATAACTGTCCTTTGTTGCTATAATACCAACTTGGTGTTGCATAATTAAAATGCATACAAGTTAGTGTTTCTTCATCCATAGTGGAATATAACATACACGGGATGGGTAACAAAACAGCTGGTTTGCTTTTGATACCGGGAGTGTGTGTTAAATGTTATATACCCTGCATGGAATTGAAATCAAATGCTATTCAGATACAATTAAGATTATTAACAAAACATTTCAGAAAACTTTTAAATGTTTTTGTTTGTATTAAAAATATTTCAGACATTCCTTTACATGCCCAAATTTAACATAAGCCTGAAACAATGCTGAAAACAGGCCAGGTTTCCTGTAGTGGTGCATTTTTCAGAAGACGAAAAGGGAGAAGTGAATTTGTAAGTAAATGAATGCATTGAATTAGAAATGTATACCTCACTGTATTATTCATTACTGACTGACTCAGAGTTTAAATATACACTTCTGTAACTATGTCCAAAGCAAAATGACTGTATATATTGCAGTCCATCTTTCTATTAACTACTGAACCATCATTTTTCATTATAGGATTCTGAGGATCAGTAAGGATGTGGGTGGAAACCTGGGAAAAAAACAAGGAAGCACAGAGAACATTTAAACCACACATTGAAAGAAAAACATGCAAAAAATAAAGAGATTTACAATGCATTTCATAACAGTCCAAAATTCACATAATCACATAAAATAACTGAATAAAACTTGAATCTGAATCTGAATTGCTCTGGGTTATTTTTGCTTTAGTTGTGTTAAGTTGTCCAATAAAAATATATGTTAAATATAATGTTTTACATTACATGTGTGAAATTTACATTACTATAGTTAATGTAGTAATTACATTTATGTGCATTGCATTATTTGTTAAAAATACTGTTGCATTTATATTCTGCATTTTTTTTTTAATAGCTTTTCTCATTCTTCCTCTCATTGAAAAATCCTTCTGACCAATGTATTTTTTAATAGTAAGTTGGGGGTAATCTCAACATTTTAATAAAAAGGTCAGTTAAGATACTAAACAAGAATCTTGTTTTTGTTGTGGCTGAGGTGTTGGCTTTGGGTGTACTGGTGATGTAGTGCTAAACATGGTGGTTGAATTTTGTTGCCAGCTGTTTGATGATGAAGAGCTTGTTTGTCTAGTAGTATATGAGCGTTGAGATGCAAAATATGAATTTCCCCAGCTATTTTCAAGATACTCTATGAGGTATTCGGGGTATACCTGGTGTTTTTCAAAAACAACAAAAATGGAAGGATTCCGAGCATTGTTAACACAGCTGTCGTAAAAGTTGCAGTCTCCTCCATCTTTTGATGGGGGTCTGACATAACTGGAGTTTCCTACCACATAGTCACCCACTAATATTCTAGCAACAAACATGGTCCTGCGAGATGATGAACCAGTGTAGCCATGAGAATAATTTGCATCTCTTGCAAAGTAGCTTCCTGAAAGAAAAAAAAAATAAAATAAAAGCATATGCTGCATTCTAGTGGAAAAATATAATAAAAATTATTAAATTCAGTGTATACCTTTAATTTACAGTCAGAATATCTATGGTGATTCCAAACGACAGCACTAATATAAATGAACAATATCTAAGTAATGGTTGTAATGGACTGTTTTTAGAACGGCAATGCAGAATGGCGTGAGGAGATGAGTGTAATTGGGTGAAGCACAACAAGTGAATGCATTGGTCCACCTCACTCCAACCCATGAATCCCGTTCTGCCCTTTCAGGGTGACCACAAGGACAATCCCTGAATGTAGGGACATCATTTGGGAGGATGACTAATGTTAGGATTGAACATCAGCAACAGCTAAGCCCCGACCCCAAACAGCCAGCCATGCTTTGTTCCTTTTGCTGCAGTAAGGTATATTCGGAATAACTATGAAGATGATCAGGTGTTGGCACTAGCAGCATGTTCTGAAAAGCATCTCAACAACTGTACCCATTCAGCTTCATATCGGTTCATTAAAAAAAAGGATATTAAAAGTGTTTCTTTGTACCTGAAAATTTTCATAAAGTGGATATTCATAAAGCCCGGGAGGCCTGTATAGCTGTGTATGCAGTTCCACAGCTACAGCATCAGTACACAAAATACTTTTGAAATTTTGAAGTAAGGTACTTTAGCTGTGGAGCTAGAGTGGCAAAATGCTGCATTTAGATTAGCACATGCATGAAAGAATTTCATTTTGCTGTATTTACTTGACAATAATAACTTGTGTCATCTTTTGAATGAAAATTCTATAGACTGTCAGAAATAATGGACTATTTTAACTGGCTAGCCATAACAGCAGCTGCGTAGTGAGTGTGTGTGTGAGAGAGGAGATATGATCTAAATCACTTAGATTACACCTCTTGCCAGATCCAAACCTCTGCTTTACTCCATTGGACTGGGCACATAGCTGCTGGTGAGCCTCATGAAGCATCCTGGCATGGATGGTTTTAGATAATTTGAGAAAGGTGATGCCTCTGACTCCAAGTGAGCAGAGCTAGCATCAGAAATAAATAGGCAATGGAAGTGGAAAAAAATATATATCATTGGAGCTTTATTGGATTAACCCGTGGAAAATCGGAGTGGTCTTAGAGGGTAGTCAAGCAAGGAGACACCTTTCAGTAACACTCTCATGAGGGAATGATTCAAAATCAAAGAATTCACTTGCAGTTTAAATTTATGGACATTAATTAAAATATGTCGCATATCCTCATATGTGAACTGAAACAAATATGTTTAATGTAGATTTTACTTATTGTTAAGATTCTATATTGAATTCAAATATTCCAGGCAATGAACCAAAACAATAGAAAAATTGATAATTTTATCATGTTCTTTATAATTTTTAAATTCCAATTACTGAGCATAATTTTGGTCACTAGTTTTCATTTATAGTACTGGGCACTGTTACAACCTACTCTAAGTCTACTGTTGGGTAAACTAAGCTTGTTTTCTTTAATTTGGTGCAGATGACTTGTATTTGAGTCCTGCCCTAATTACCTGCCTATCAAGACGCCTGTTGTGATTAAATCACTTGGGTTTGTGGTTGGGGTGTAAGTTATGAAAAGAAGCTTGTTTGGGTTTTAGGGTAGAGAGTGGGAGGAGAAAGATTTGGGTTTAACAGAGCAAGGTATGGAAAGTTGAGGTCAGATGGTCTGGCTTTGGGTTTTTTTTTTTTTGTGCTTGTTAAAAGAAATGCAATTGTTTTAAGCTAGCCATCCAAGTGGTAATTGTGGAGTGTGAATTCTGTTTAGCTAGATAGCTAAGTTAATGTTGTTCTCCTACCTTGCTTCTGTTTTGTGTGTAACTTCCTCCATATTTTGTGAGGTTTTCTGTTTAAAAATAAATGGAGTCTGTTCTTTTTTAGATGGTTTAGTTTTCCTTGTCTCCTTTTCTCTCTGTCTGCACACGGCTTACTTACCGTATATATACCCGCGTATAAGTCAGGTCTTGAAACCCGAAAAATTAATCATAAAATCAGACCCCAACATATATGCCCGTTCAAAAATATATTTAATTTTTTTTTACATCTTCTTGCTTCCTCCAGTCTCGCATCAAATTTCTTTCGCCACTTCAACGACTTTTAATTTAAAACCAGCTTCATATTTTCTTCTGATCAAACACTCCATCGTAGATAAGGGATGCTCTTACGATAAAGATGTATGAGGGTGTGAGATACAAAAAACACTAAATAGTGCAAATGTCGCTTTGGAATAGTTCAGGTATTATTACCGTGTGGTCACATGGGCACAATACGTAGAAGAAAAAAAAGGCATTGTGCTCCGTTGTTACTCACTCAGATGGGCGTTTGCATATCATAATCTCTTAGACCAGTGGTCCTCAATCCCAGTCCTGGAGAGCCGCAGTGGCTGCAGGTTTTTGTTCTGACCTGGTTGCTTAATTAGAAAGCAATTCTTGCCAATAAAGCACTAACAAGCTATGAAATTAAATTAACTCTGCAGGTCTGTCAGGTCATTCTCATATCCTACATTTTCTTTCCCTTTCTATCATGCAAATGATTTGAAGGCTAAAATGGACGAGTAATTCTCAGTCCTTCACTTTTTTCTCTTCATTTTTCTTCCAAGTATTTAATTAAACCCAATAGTGCAGATAAATACACACAGGTGTAAATGTAAATAAGCTAAATGGAGAATTGCTGCTCTCTCTTGTCATTTGCATGTTATTGATAATAAGGAGCAATTAAAATAGCTGTTTAAGACAAAATTAAGCAATAAGGGCTCAAAATCACTAAAGTGAAGCAGAAGTGTTACTTTAGCAATAAGTGCTTTTTATTAAGCAACTGGGTTGGAGCAAAAACCTGCAGCCACTGCGGCTCTCCAGGACCGTGATTGAGGACCCCTGTCTTAGACCAATAGCATCAGTTTTCCACATTCGACTTGAACGACCGACATTATAAAATAACTGAAATTATATGGTAAAATCAAGCCCCAACTTATCTGCAGGAGAACTTAAAAACGAATATAAACGTATGTACACTTGGGCCAGGGATGTCCAAGTCCAGCTCTGGAGGGCCGCAGTTGCTGCTAGTTTTCATTCTAACCATCTTCTTAATTAGTGACCAGCTACTGCTAACTAACTTCTTTTGTCTTCATTTTAATTAACTTGACTCAGAACCCTGAATTGTTTCTTTTTTTTCATAATTTGAAGTCAAACAATAATGAGACACAGAACAAGCCGACACATGACCAGCTAACCTGTACCCATTATGAAATATCTGAAAATAAAGAAAGGTGAAGGTCTCAGTAATGATGATCTGTTTAGATCACCAAGGCCTTTAGTATCCTGTTAACAGGCCCCATTCATTGTTTGCACCCAACAGTTCTCTCAAAATAAGAATGAAACTCAAATTAGAAAAACTTTCGATCACTACACTTCTGTGATCGAGAGATTCAAGCAAAAACTAAATGTAGCACTTCTATAAGTGTTGCTTTAAAGGTATCATGCTTATTTCCACATTGCACAGGTAAATAAAAAAACATTCACAGCTGGAGAGGAACTAATATTATCTGCTGCAAAGGATATTTGCTTTGAGATGTTGGGGAAAAGAAGCAGCTGGAATGGTAAGTAAAGTCTCTCTTTCCAATAACACTTTTCATAATTTTTAATGGTTAGCTTGTTTTCTTCATTAGTAAAACATACAGCTAGACCCCTTCACAATTTAATTTTTTACTGTCCCATTATTCTGCATTTTGATCTACAAGTGAACTCGGAACAGTTTTTCTAAAAGCTTCTATGCTCCAAAAATATCCTTTTGCATCTGATTCGGTCCCATTCCTTGTTAAAATTAAATCTACAGGTGTAGACTGGCCTTTTATTTTGAATGCTGTGACACAGTTGGTACCCTGCTGCTACCCACTAGACATCTCCAAAATAATGACACAAGTTCGCCTTTGACCTGTCTTGCCTTTTGCCTTCGTTTTTTACTATGCTGGCTGTTATCACTCTGCATGCTTTGCATTTAATATTAAAAAATACGGTATTTTCAATTGAAGGGCATTTTAGAGTATTACAGTTACTGCCACTAAAATATATATATTGTCACGCACGCGCGAGTAGGAGGCCGCGGATTGATTCGATAGCACCTGGGAAACCACTCGCCGCCAGGGAATGGTGGGGTATTAACTTTCTCCCTCTGCTTCCTCATAGAAAGAAAGACCTTCCTGCACCATAGGCCTGGATTGACCGCAGTGCGATACTTCCGCCCTTCCTCCGCCATCTTGCCCTGACGTCATCCTTCCCATCCTCCCTTGCGGTCCTTCCCGACATTCCTCCACTTCCGGCTCCTCCCCAATAAAATGGCCGCGACGCCAGGAGTCGGCGTCGCGCATTATGAACTGTTTTGTTTGTAATTTTGACCAGTTTTTGAGTGTGTTTACAATATACGGGGCCGGAAAACCCCAACCCTTGCTACTGTCTCCTCGGTCCTTTACAATATACACAGTGATCCCTCGCTATATCATGCTTCGACTTTCGCGGCTTCACTCTATCACAGATTTTAAATGTAAGCATATCTAAATATATATCACGGATTTTTCGCGGATTTCTGCGGACAATTAGTCTTTTAATTTATGGTACATGCTTCCTCAGTTGCTTTGCCCAATTGATTTCATACAAGGGACGCTATTGCAAGATGGCTGAGAAGCTACCCAATCAGAACATGAATTACATATTAAATAAAACTCTTCAATGATATACGATATGCTTCCTGTGCGGCGCTTCGCATACTTGAAAGCCCAAACAGCACGTATTAATTTTTGATTGTTTGCTTGTCTCTGCCTCTCTTTCTCGCTGACATTCTCTGTTTCTGGCGGAGGGGATGTGAGCGGAGGGGCTGTTTACACAGAGGCTGTTAGCCTAGAGGATATGGACGCTCCTCTTAAAAAAAAAAAAATGCTGAAAGAATACCTTCACATTGCTGCCTTCTTTGTAGCTGCTTTGTCTGGCGGTGTGCCTCACATACTTAAAAGCCCAAAAAGCCCTATTGATTTTTGATTGTTTGCTTTTCTCGCTGTCTCTCTCTCTTTATCTGACATTCTCTGCTCCTGACGCACACTTTGAAGAGGAAGATGTGTTTGCATTCTTTTAATTGTGAGACGGAACTGTCATCTCTGTCTTGTCATGGAGCAAAGTTTAAACATTTGACTAAAGGGTGTTATTCCATGTCTAGAGGGCTCTAATAATGTTAGAAAATGTATTTAGAAGGTCATAAACAAGTTTTCTATGCTCTAACTGTGAAAATATTCGATTTATATATAAAGAATCCTACTTCGCAGAAATTCATTTATCGCGGCAGAGTCTGGAACGGATTAACCACGATAAACGAGGGTTGACTATACATATTATATATATATATATAATATATAAAAGACACTGATCCCTGTGCACTGGCAAGGCAGTGCGCTATGGCTAGTTTGCATGCATAATTAGACATGTGCTGAAGCTTCAATCCAGTTAGCAGTTAGCATTGATTCCTTATAGCTCAGATATCATTTTTGGCCACAAACATCAGTCCATTATACTTGGCAGATGTTTCCTTAGCCCTCAGTGACAATTAAAACACCATTATACCATTATAATCCACCCAAAGTCTAGGTCAGTGCTTCCCTGCTCCATTGACTTCAATGCATGTTGGTGAGTTTGGTGAAATTCCGGAACATTTACATGATTTCATCGAACTCATGGCGAAGTGAACACTGCTCATCAATATTTGTTACGTTATTAATAATTCTGAATGTTGTCATTATTTGGAATTGTAGTAATTCTTGCTTTGTAAAATGTCCCTGAATGGTGTCCCCATTCAAGGGTGCTATGTTATGACTTATTGCTGCTGTTAACTACAGAAACAAACTACAACTGAGAAGCTGACTGATCCTGACCACCTAATGCGAACAAATTCTTGCTTAGCCTTAAACTCCTACCACTGGAATTAACACTGGTATAACATGCATTATAAAAGACTCGCACATTACGTAAATGCAAATTAAAGTATTCAATCATATTCATCAAATTACACTTTTTCACTGAAATACAATATACTGTATATTAAGTGTATACATATATGTTTATACTGTGGTTACTAACCATTATGAAAAATACCTCATTTTACCTTTTATGCTGAGGATTTCGAATGTTATAACTCCAGTAATTTCAATTGCTGTTCCCAATGCAAAAAAGGTGTTGTATATGTTTTACGTAATACTTAGAGAGGCAGCTAAAAGCTGCTTTAAAATAACTAGAATGTTTAATAATTTTATATTGAAATCAATCAATATATAAATAAATGGCAGGCCTGTGAGCGTGTGGCATGATGTACACAGAATATTAAAGCAAGTTTGAATGCTTTATACAGAAATTATATTTTGTTCAGATATATGTTTATGTCAACCCCCAGATGTCACTTATTAAAGTACGCTGTAATTAAAAATACCTGTGATAATGTGCCCAGGACTGCCGCAAGGGGGGGACAAACGGGACTCTGGTCCGGGGCCCTCTTCACGCTTGATTTTTTTTGTATACGTATTTGAAGGTTTTGGCATGTGGGGACCAGGGGGAAGGCAGAGTGGCCCACACGTACCCAGTTCTCTGGGGCCCAAATATTTCTTGCGACAGGCCTGATGTGCCACGGAGCTTTAAAACTGCTTTTGATAGCCACATATTCTTAAACTGGTTCAACAATACATGATATAACTAGTTCATGCATTTGTTTTTTTAGGCGAATGAACCATGTTTAGGTACAATTTTTTCTACAAATCAGGGTACCAGGAAATTAAAAAAAATTTAACATAGTATACCTTTTCCATACGCTGTGCCATGTGTTCCACAAATTCTCCAGTCAAAGTTCTGCTTACATATGGCTTCAACATACTCTGAATCAGTCCCGTGGAACAGTTGTCTCTCATTGACTGGCTTCCCTCCTTTATTTTTTTTCATTTGTTCCTTTTGCCTGAAAAAGTGCAGTTTAGTTACTGCTACGTAGTTAAGGACAATACCTATCTCGGTTATATTCACAAAATATATTTGTCAAATCATTTTATACAAATCTAATCGGACATTTAAGTATTTTAAAGAAATTTTGATAACATTGCTTTAAATAATAATGTTTATTGGCAAATTAAAAAAAAAAGAGACAGACAACCTCTAGCTCACCAGTTATGTGTTACTTAATAAAAAAATAAACCTCCCAAAAATATCAGCGTGCTTAAAAAAAAAAAAAAAGGACTAGAAAGTTGACATAACATTAACATACCACTGAAAAACCTCCCAAAGCGATTTGTTTTGGATTCTTTCTATTTTCACTATGGTATATCCAGGCATGGTGTTTGTGAAGAGATTCTTGATTTTAGTGTACTCCTCACTGGATTCAAGCAGTTTAACAACCTGAAAGAGAGGTCATGCGAGCTCAGATCAATGCAGATCATAGTAACTACTTTTGATAAGCGCACATCTGAAATTATATGGATTTGTAAAAATGGATACCTGTAGATGTATATGAATGCATCTTTTTTTACTCTGTAATGGTTTGTCCCTTTACCCTCATCCACTTCATCCTGGGTTATAACAAACCACTACTTTTCTGGGCATACTAAAGTCAGGCTTAATTATATAGCAGATTTAAGAAAAGTGGCTTTTACTGGTTTTATGGAATGTGGCCACCAGGCAGTGCCCCAGCTCCCCAAACACCCGACACAATGGCATGTACACAGCACAAATATGCTTTTATTGTGGGAAACGCTTCCTTTAAGTGTTTCCCACCCCACAACCACAATACAATACAGGACAGCAACACTCTCATCTTCTTTTCTCTCTTTGCCTCTTCCTCAGCTCCTCCCAGCAAGCTGTGTCCACCAATTCCCAACTCTGGCTGCTAGAGTTGAGGCAAGCAGTTCCTTTTAAATAATCCTTGGAACTACTTCTGGTGTCCCAAAGGCTTGGCCAGGGGGCACTTCCAGGTAAGGCAGAAGCCCCATAAAGCAAGACTTGCAATTCCTTACAGCACCCACGGACACCAACACGGACGAGATGAAGAACTCCAGTTCCTATGATGCTCTGTCTTACTTGAATCTGGGGCACTGCTGCAACCCAGGGGGGCTGTCGTCTAGTGTTCCAGTGGTGATAATACCCTTTTGTATGCAGTCTACACACACACACACACACACACACACACCCTCACCCCAACCCCTAGTGTATCCTTGCCGGTTAGGGTACCTGGCTGTTCCACACAGGAGGTAAAAACATACAAATTCCATTCTCCGTGAAACTATTTTCCTACTATGAACACAAATTTCTTTTCTCCACCCATTTACAGGTGTCACACATTTATGCATAGGGGGTTACCTTCAAGACACTGACAAGGTATCTTTCCACACCCCGAAGACCTCCCAAGCCCTGCCCTTTCTGGCAGCAGTCGACATTTTTCATTCTAACCCTGAATGTGCAAGAGAGAAAAAAGTACAGCAGCGTCACTCATTGTTAAACAGCCTCCTTATTTGGCCGAGTATTTATTTTTGTATCATTACAACGCTGGTTTTTGAACTTCTATGGGGACTACTGGGTTGCTTCTTCAATAGTTTGAACCTGTGTTCATCCTTCCTTCCACACAGGATCATGGGAAGTAGGTGTTTATTCAGGCAGTAGCTAAAACATGACAAAAAGCAACTCTAGAAATGCTACCACTAAGAACATTTTCATTTACTGTTTAAATTTATTTATAGCGCATGATGCCAATTTTGGATTGTAGCAGTCAGGGGGATACCTTATTTGGAAGAACAACACCTGCTGGACACACTGCTTATTCCAGAAAAATAAAGGGGAACTCCCCGTGAATACCCTGTCATTATTGCAATGTATTAGAATTAGTTTTTCTCATGTACCTTGGACTGTTCTGTTTCAAAAGTTAAAATAGTTTGAAATGGAAAATGAAAAAAGACAAAAAGCTGCTTTAGGAATAACTGAAGTAAAAAATGTAAATGAAAAGCATTTACTGATTACAATGAAAATACATATTAATGGTACAACAAAGGGTGAAACTGATACAACAAAAATGGCTCTAAATAAGAAAGTGTATACTATGAGGTTGACAGTTCTGATGTTAGTGAAACGCAACAATTTGAATATTATATGTCATATTTCTATGCTTCTAGCACCATGAAAAACTGCTGTGTAAAACAATTTAAACACCTCATAGAAAAACATGAGCGCCATCTAGTGGTCATTTCAGAAATAGTGAGTGACTGATTTGGGAAAGTTGACCAATTAGAAAAACAAAGTTTACAGACTAATACATTCTGTACTGAGTCTTCTGCTTGGCAGTTTTAAGTTAAATAAAAGGGGAAGTATTATAAGGTCACTTAAAGTTTGAATGTGCACTGTAGATTCAATTTAACAATTAAAAAAATCAAATTTTGTGCAAGATCAAGATCACAGCGAAGTTTTTAAAAAATAAGTTAAAGAGCATCCCTACTTTAAATATGATGTCTATACAGTATACTAGACTCTTGGAGTCTTTATCACTGCATAATGCATAGGCTGGGTTTAGGCTTTAAAGAACTATAGGGTAGTCCAGATCTAATTATGCAATTTTCATTACGCTATAACTTATTAAGTTTATTACATAGAAAATCACCCGAACCATCGAGAAGTGTGCGCCAAACTGGAATCGTCCCCACATAAACCAAAGTCATCCAGACAATCTGGATCTGCATAATTAGATCTGGACCACCCTGTATATGACAAGTATAATGTTATTGTCTGCAGTGATATTCTTATACATACACACATGTGCATATACACATACACAAACACAATATATATATATATATATAATTTTTTACAAACAATGCAGAGATTTATTATAAAATTCAAGCAGACCAGTTTTTTCCCCTGCATTACTTGCATATGATGCTGACACATTGACTAATTAACTCCAAGACTTTTAATGTTATAAAACGAACTTTGACGCAAAAAGGCAGGTAAATCGTAAAATCTAACTTGCTGATTTAAATTAAGCCATTGTGTCTTTTATAGAAACTGGGTAAGGAGAATCTATTGAACAAAAAGCATTACTGTTTTTGTGAAATATGTGCAAAAACCCCAGGGCAAATCTTCTACTCCATTTCATATAACAAGGTAAGCTGCATGTTTCTAAAAATAACCAAAATATATCAAAATATAAGTGCTTATTTTACATTTAAATCAAGACAAAATGTGTTGCTTCTGAGGTAAATATTGGCAAAAAATTGTCACTTTATTTTGCCAAATTTGTACTAGATAATTAAATCTGATCAATTTAAGATTTACACTTTTTTTGTATGAATAACATAATAAAATATATATTATATAGTAAAACTTACTATTGCAAATAGACATAAAATAACAGAATTTTGTGTACTGGAATAACTTACTCAATAGTGTGCAGTCTCCAGCTACACTAAATTACGGTCCTCACTGCCACAAATATAAATTCATTTAGTATTCAGTTTCTTTCACTATTACATTCCCATAAGGCCACCTTAAGTAGCATGCCTATATATATAATATATATATATATATATATATATAGATATAATTTATGCACGTTACCTACTTCTTGCTGACTTTAGACACTATTACAGTCAACTAAAATCTATATCAATCCAGCTGTCACAGACAAATCCAAAAAGAATGATAAAATCTAGAAAAATCGAACAAGAATGACAAAATCTACCATCTTTGAACAATCCGTTTCTAACTCTACTTGGGAGCTTAGGTGTGTAACTGTGATGTTTTTGGCATGAAAAGTCTCAGAACAAACCCTCATGGATGTGGGAGAGAAATGCTGCAAAGTGTCCTGTCAAAAGGGGTAAAGTCATCCTGAGATGCCAGCCATAAAGAAAACCTGTTCAGATGGGACGTGTGTGTGTGGTTGGCATGATCAAATACTAAAAAAAAAAACACGGGCAGAACATATGAGAACCGCACCACTGTTTAAATCCATAAGCCTGGGCATATTAAAAGATGCTGGCTTGGATCAGCTGATGGAGTTGGGACAAATGAGTGCAGATGGTGCTGCTTCTGACCCCAAAGCAGTGGTGTGAGGTGATGCCAGTAGTTTAAATGTGAGGGAAGTGGAAGTGGCAAGGAAATGATCACATGAGCTAAATAGAAGGAGCTGTGGAAGATCAGAGTGGTAGAGGCGGTTTTTAAGGGCTGCTGAAGAAGGAAATTGGCTCCGGTAAACTTTGCATGAAAAAAAAGCGGCGTTTGACATCAGATTAGGGCTACTAGAACTAGTGTTAATAAACTGTCAGCAGATTAATACCACAAAAAAAGAAAGTAAATCATCACTCAAAATGAAGATCTATCAACATATTTTGTCATGCAGTACCACTATAAAAAGACAGTATTACAAGACATCTCAACATCAAATATTCAACACATAAAACAAAATGCAAATGAATATTCAGAAATTTAAAATATTTCTTCAACACACAAAGTGCTAACTTGTATCATTCATAAGTAATCAATATGATTTATGATAATGATGAAAACTACTCCAAAACCTTAAGACGCATGGTGACCACGTGTGTTTGTTGTAACGTGTGAGTCCCTGTCCATCCATCCATCCATTCATCCATTTTCTAACCCGCTGAATCCGAATACAGGGTCACGGGGGTCTGCTGGAGCCAATCCCAGCCAACACAGGGCAGGAACCAATCCAGGGCAGGGTGTCAACCCACCGCAGAACACACAAACACAGCCACACACCAAACACACACTAGGGCCAATTTAGAATCGCCAATTCACCTAACCTGCATGTCTTTGGATTGTGGGAGGAAACCCACGCAGACACGGGGAGAACATGCAAACTCCACGCAGGGAGGACCCGGGAAGCGAACCCGGGTCTCCTCTTGCACCCCAACACACGAAGCTGAGTCTCAGTACTTTAGTGGCCCCAGCTTTATTCAGCCTGAAACAGGAACAGTACGGTTATTTATTGTAGCGGGATCTGCCAGTAACTATACACAGACACAGCAGTCAGGCAAGGTTGGAGCCAGGTTAGTGGCCAAGTAATACTGTGCCCTGTGGATTTATAATGTTCCTTGTATTACCCATCAACAACAGGCACTTATAGCATGTCCGCGATCTTTTCGGATTCGCTTTTACAGCGAACTGTTACAGCGTTGGGAGCCTGCGGTTGCTTCAGGACGCTCTTCCTAATGTCGTCCCGTTGGGTGAAATCCCACAAGAGTTTAGAAACTCACTCACACCAGCCATGATTCTTTTCAAAGGTAAAGTGCAGGTTTATGTGTTTTTACTTTATATTTTGTATTAATCATTTTTATATGAATAGTTTTGGGTTGTGGAACGAATCATCTGAGTTTCTATTATTTCTTATGGGGAAATTTGCTTTGATATACGAGTGCTTTAGGCTGCTAGCAAGTTTCCAGAACGAATTATGCTTGTAAACCGAGGTTCCACTGTATTTCACAATATGGTAAATTATTGTGTCATGTCACCACCTATTTAATTTTTGTACAACAACAGCATTTGCTTATAGTTGGGGGTCAGTGTCCCACCAGCCCTTAATGTACAGATGCCATTATGTATAAGAAATACTAATTAATGACATTTGTGGCATGTTTACATGTGGTTTTCTTCAACTGCTGGCCTGATGTTACTTAGTCTGCAGCTAACAGACTACAAATTGAATTAGTTTCACCCAGGGGACACAAATGCAGATCCTTGAGGGTCACAGTAGCTGCAGGTTTTTGCTCCAGCCAATTTCTTATATGTCAATGACTTTCTCTTAATTATAAATCTATCTTTATGTAAGTGTGCTTTATTTATTTGTTGTATACTATTTATTCGTAATTATTCTTCCCTAATTTGAATTTTTCTTTGCTTGTAACGAATTCTTGCACATCTTGAGCTACATTCCGTGTACAAAAATGTGCTCTAGAAATAAATGTTGTTGTTGTACTGATACTAAAGGAACAACATTCTTTAATTGACTTGCTTTTTATGATTCAAAACCCATCATTTCTTTTTAATTTTTTTCTTAACCAGTAGCCAAACAATAATGAGCTGTAAAGCGAGCCAACAAATGACTTGTTTAAAATTCCATAAAACATACAAATATTATTGATTTGCTTAAGGTTGGATTCAGTATTTCACTTAATTCCATACATTTACGTGCTTGTGAGGTAACATGCAAGTAATCACTGCAATATGGTCTCACACATTAAAGTCAGCTAAACTGCTGTGATTTATTGGGTATGTAAGCTCTTTGCTGATTTTTAGAAAATTTTGAAGATTATAAAATGTATGGTTATTAGTGTCTTATTGTTGGTATAAAGCAAAAGAATAATTTTTGTACATGTATTTTAAACAAAATAAAAGATGTTATTAGTTATTTATATCTGTTTATAAACGTTGAGGCGCTAAAAGGGAATCTGGATAAAAGTAATTCCCTGAACCAATTTTTTTTATAGATTTTCCCTTCTTCCATTGACTAGTCCTCCACACAGTCTCTACTGCATCATCAACTCCTACCACTTCCACTTGTATGGACAGTGACGAGTGCACCTCTGAGCATTAGTATGATGACCAAGTGAGGAGACAACCCAAGAGGCTACACACAGAAAAAGCCATTGAGCCATACAGTATGAAGTCAGTCCTCTAATTCTTAAATCCTGTGCTGACCAAATTTGTGGTATCCTACCTGCTCAGTCTGTCACTAAGGCTCCAGACATTTCCACTGCTATGGCAAAAAGCCTGTATTGTTCCAGTCCCAAAGAGATGCCTCATTATCTAATCACTACCGGTCAGTGGCCCTTGCATACTATATCCTGAAGACTTTTGACAGGCGGATGCTGGTCTACTACATGACTCCTTTTGGGAAAGGCCACTTGGACCCACTGCAGCTTGCCTATCAGACAAATATTAGAGTGGAAGATGCAGTGATCTCCTCCACAAGGCTTATTCCCAACTAGACTAAGCTGGTAGTACTGTGAGGACTATGTTTTTAGATTTCGCCAGTGTGCTTCATTTAATCGAGCTATCCCTGTTAAGGAGTAAACTCAAAGATATGCATGTGCATAAGCCTGTGATTTCCAGAGCATCTGACCATCTGCCCAGTACACTACAGTTTAAGAGTTTCAAGGACTGTGTCTCTGATATGGATGTGACTAAAGCACCACCATGTACAGTGCGGACTATAAATATAACACAAGGCTGTGTCAATTGAAGAAATTCTCTGATGTACTAATATGTATTGTCATGGGAGATGAGGCAGAGTACAGGGGTCAACTTTGTTTCTTGGTGCGAAGAGATTTGTGTGCATCCTAACATCGGCAAAACCAAGGAAGTGGTTACTGACTTTCACCGCAACAAACATCCTCTGCGCCTGGTCACTATTTTGTCAGTGGATACAGAGGTGTTATACTGCTACAAGTACTTGGGGGTCCACATCACTGACAAGTCAGACTTATTTAGTAACATAAAGGTACTATGTAAGAAAGGGCAGAACATTACCTATTTATTAAAATGTGCCAACAACATAACACAGCAAAGCATATGCTTTATAATACACACAGTATATCATAACTGCAGGTGTTGAACAACATGGTTTGTGCTCAGCAGTAAACTACATTAAAATGCAAAGCCAATATGTACTGCTTACAATGACCAATCCATTTCACTGAGTAACATAAACAACATTAACAGAGCATGAATGGTGCGTCCAGCTTCGATCCTGCACGTGGCTGCTCATTTACCTGCTTGCAGCTTTCTTAACCAGTGACCACTTCCTGCTTTTAATTGACTTCTGCTCCCTTCATTTTAATAGACTTGTTTCTTTAAAGTCTTCTCAATTTCTACTTTTCTTCTTCAATGGCAGACAAACAATAATGAGATGTGAAATAAGCCAACAGATGACCAGCTAGGTTGGTGACTCAAATTCCAACCAATTTCACTCCAACCGGTTTCTTAATTAGAAGTCAATTCTTGTTGTTAATTAAACCAGCTATTTCTTTCCGTGGCTTGTTGGTGCTCTCATTCTGTCACAGCAGTATTTCCAAAACTGTTTGATTATTTTTTTCCCTCCAAGAGCGCCATCTAAAGGTTTTATGGGCATGAGCAGATTAATATTACTAAGATCTTTCTTTATATTCAGATATTGTATTATGGACATGTGTTGGCTCATGTTGTATCATTACTGTTTGTCTGTTAATGTAAAAAGAAATAATTAAGGGGTCTTTTGAGTTTTAAATAGCAAGTCAAATAAAATTAAGGCAAAAGAATTTGATCAGCAGCACAAACTGGTCACTAATTAAGAAAAGTGTTAGAATGAAAGTCTGCACTCATCATGCCACTCCATGTTCAGTGTTAAACACCCCTGACATAGCTAAAAAGGCCAGGATGTGCTTCATATACACAAGTGGAAGACAGTAACAAAAAGAACAATGAATGAACATGTGAACCATTGTTAAAGAATGCCCTAACAAAAATGTTATCAGATGGGGAGGCGGAATTGCTTGTATTCTATTGAATCAATTTACCTTGTATCCTGTTTCAGGTATAAGTGTCTTGTCCCAGTGAGGTGGTATTGCTTTGAAATTTGTGGTTAAATCTGCGATTTTTGGTGATTTTTTGCTGAAATACAAGAACATTCTTTTTTAAAGATCTGTGATTAAAGAAAAAGAACCTTAGCAAATTGCCATTTTTTTATTTGGCGCTGTAACTCACTTCCTTTTTATGCATATCCATACAATCCAACAAGTGTCAGTACCAAGGTCTTGTCAAAAAATATGAAGTAAGTTCTGAAACAGTAGCTGTGAAAGCTGTTCTATTTTTAGATTCCCATACTTCCACTTGGATGTATCAGTCCACCAAACAAAGGCAAATATTTCCACTTCTTTGAAAATAAAACAAAAAATAAATGCTACTAAATTGTAATTTAATAATACCTTGTTCTGATCTTCACAACATCTTGTTTGGAGACAAACGCTGGTCGCCTTCGAACAGTCCGTATGGTTCCATAGTGATGATTAACCTGAATCATTTCTTGTGCAATAATAAAAATTTTGATAGCTTTTTTACTTTATAAATAGAAATAATGACTTTTCTAAATTGTAACATAAGTAAAACATTTACAAGTTAACAGTTTAACATTTCAAAAAAATGAAAGTGAAAAGTTTACAATTTTTTGACTAGTTTTCATATAAAACCTTTTCTAAACAAGAAAAAAAATGTGTGTAGTATTGTTAAGACTAGTGTTTCTCAACTTTAATTATTTCTCACCAATGGGTTGCGAGGAGCTGTGTTTCATTATGGTAAAGGGTCACACTCTCCACTGATATACCAAAGTGGGGGGGTTGTAGCCAAAGGTCTCAAGTGTGCCACTGTGATCCGAGGGGGTAATTTAATAAACCACCAAGAAAAATAACATTGCAACAATGCACGCTACAAACTAATCACTGTAAACAGAAGTGAAGTGGACGTTAAAATCCAATAGAAAAAAGTCTTCATTAAATACAACAAGGTTAAAACAATGCTCAAATTAGTCTCTTTGAAAACAAGCCCAGTGCAATCTTTAACTGCCTTCTCGGCCTTATGAGGCCAGCCCTCTCTCTCATGCTCTCTCTCTCTCTCGTGTGTCTGTGTGTGTCGCTCTCTCTCTCTCTCTGCTCAAGGAATGCACAGGGAGAGACTGAACACTTACGGAAATCATCGGCGCGCACAAACCGAAAGGGAAACTGGCTTGTTCGTATACCGAGTGTGTGGTCGTGAACAGATACAAAAGTTTGGCGAACCTTTTGGTCGTAACCCAATTTGTACGTGTTCAGAGATGTTCTTGAACCAAGATTCCACTGTACTGCAATATTATATAGTAAATGCCACATGGGTTGGACGAGCATCCCAACCAGGAGAGAAGATGGAGCCAGACCTAGAAGAGATGGATGGACGACCCTTCAGTTGTAACAGACGGCGCGGGGGATACATTACACCCTCAGGACAGTAGATGGTAGCGGCCCCAGATATCAGTCCCTAGTAAGGAACCAGTAGGGCTTGCTGGGAAATGTAGTCCAGCAACACAGCCCTGCTGGGTTCCGTTGGATGCTGCAAGGGGGCGTTGCAGGAAGATGCTCTCCCCAATAAATGGGATTTCCGTATGACCCAGAAGTGCTTCCACCGGGCAGTAACTCTGGCACCGGAAGAACTCCTGGTGTTTAATAAAAGGCATCACACTCCCTTATCCAGGTGAGTCGTAGCTGGCAGGACGTGCATCAACACTCAGTTGGAGGAGGACAGTGTAGTGAGGAGAGGTATTGCGGAGAGAAATTATTTGTGCTTTTTGTTACTTTTGGAGGTATTTGTAATAAAAACATGTTTTATTTAAACCAGGGGCTATACGTGATCATGTTTGGGGCTTGATGATGTTCTGGTTTCCATCACAATATATATATATATATATATTTATTTTTGGTTTAATAAAAGCTGCAATCTCTAATGAAAACAATTCTCTGGGAGTGTGCACCTCTTGCAGGATACAGGGCGCTCTCTGTGCTATGATGTTCAAGCTCGATTCAGCAAAGTGCATATACTATGAAGACTGCATTAGATTCCCCCTGAGGACCCAATGTTGGGTTACAAAGATACTTGCTTTGGAAAAAAGCAGGTCACGACACCAGAAACGTTGAGGTTAAGACAACTGGAAAAAGTAGTTTCATTAGAACGTACAACAGATGTAGTGGAAAAGGTTTAATTCACTTGTTAGTGCACCAATTAAAGACAAAAAGTGTCCTGACAAAAGTGTGCAGTGACAAATATGTATAGGAAAAATGGCCACAGTGAAAAAGAGCCACAGCCTCAAGTTCTGCTCTTTTCATCTCAAGCAGGTCCTGTGGAGAAAAGTGCAGGAATTTAATTTAGTGGACTCCTACAAAAACAACAGATCCCTTGCACTTTAAAACATTAATAGCTTTCAGTTGTACCTTATTATGACATTCCTACGGATTTGGCAGAGCTTATGAATGCTTTTAAATGTAAATTATATCCTAAAAAGAAACTGGAAATGAAATTGTTATGATGGTGTGCTTAATGTCTTAAAATAATGTTTTAGCATATTACCTTTTTTGTGATCTATGTGTAATAAGTGAACCTACGTCTTTAAGAACACTTCCCATTGAAAAGGAAACGGGAAATTGTTTTTGTTATTTTATTAAGGGTAAGTCTTTGTGTACGGCCTTGTGCATGAATTGTGTATAATAAAGGAGCCTACTCTTTTAAGGAGTTTGCCCAGAATGCTATGCAATTCAAAGCAGAAAAAGAGAGACCAAAAACCTGCTATCCTATCCATTTGAGCAGCAGAGCATTAAGCTTTTCAACAGAAAAAGAGGTGCACAACTGATCATGAATACATGTGTTATTTATTTAAAATTTAAACAGAAAATTCACATTATCCCACTGAAACCGAATTTTGGCCACACAGCCAACTTCTACATTCTAATTATGATATTTACAGATTAAATACCTGCCTGCAACAGTTACTAACAGTATATGTACAGGTTTCACTTTTAAACTTGGTGCTAAGGAGTGCACAGTACACTTACATGGGTTTTGTAATTCCTGTGCATTTGTGTCAATGAATTTAATTACTAAAAATGTTTGTGATGCACCATCTTTTGGAATGACAAAGACATAGCAACCGGATGGACACAGACATTTATCCTTTTATTATTGTAATTTGTAGAAACTTTTAGAAAATAATCATACATTCTGTTCTAAGATTATTTTATGTTTGTTTTTATAAACAAGGCCCTTCATTGACAATTTCTGTACTTTGTCCTGCTACACGATATGAGTCAATTTTTTTGTTTTTTTAGTAGTTAACTTTGAGCAGAATTTACCAAACAAATACACATATTATTTTAAACCAGGCTGCTTAGAGTCAGTAACATCTTTAGATGTTGGGAGAAAACTCCAGTAAACACAGCGAGTGTATAGGCTAGTAGTCAAAACCAGGCCCCTGACACCATAAGGCAACACAACTCTTAGTGAAAAACTACTTCTCTTTAAAAGAAAAAACATTTCACCATCAACAGCATTCGAAAAAATGGGGACATTTCAGTGTATATATTGAAATAAAACACAAAGGACCATGCTTTATTTAAACTATTGTCTAATATGTTAATGTTTACTAAATACCTGGAAAAATAAGATTGTAATCTTGTCTTCCAGCCTTGAACTGTATAGTAGCATTGCTGTCTTCTATATAGCTCTTTTCCAGGTCTTCACTTTTAATAGTGGATGCATTATTACTGGCACTCTAGAAATTCCAACAAGTAAAAATGTTAAATTTATTCTTGACATATATAGATAACAGATGATTAAAAAGACTTACTCTAATTTAAAGGGGATACTAAAGGGATGCAGAAGGCCAAATAAAAAACCTCAAATGTCAAAAACAAAACTTGATTAACAAAACAGATCCATTAGAGAAATGAAATGAGGTAAACAGCAGTAATGCAACACAAAAATGGAAACGGAAAGAAGCCCTGAAGATGTGAATGGTACAAATTAGCTAATACGCTTCCACCAAAATACCCCAGGCTGCTAATTTCCTTGTAAGCTTAGCCAGTTCACTGTAACTGAAGGGGAACCATTTCATATTACTGATAAAACTGTGTGAAAGACTTGGGACTGATATTTTTTCTAAGCTTGTTAATCTCATGATTTATTTCCAAAGAGTCCCAAAGAGAGGAAGCAGGTAAGTGCAGTTCATGCGTCACGTCTGTCAGTGACAGTCTGTTCACATTAGCCAGGATAACTAGGGTATGGAAGTTTGACAGAAATGTTCAACTGAGACTGAGCAAGCCAGAATGTGGTTGTGTCTTTTAAAAGTCTTAGTCATCATGAGTCACTCTTCTGCTCTGTAACTATGTCACCAAGCACAACTTTGAACAGAGTTTTATTTCTTTCTGAAATTTTAGTCCAAAGCCAAGGCAAGATCTGAGGAAGTATGCCAGCAGAAAATACAGCTGTTTACATAAGAATTGACTTACAGCACCAGAAGCCTTTGGTTGTTTAGTGAGGAACCATGTGTTGTGTTGCTCAGTCTCTCTGGGTGATTTTGGCATCCTTTTGGTCACAGTATTTATGTCATTTTGATAAACTGTGGTGCACATCAAGGTAGCCCTTAATCACCAAGAGTGTTACCTCCACTAAGAAAATAATAATGTCAGTTTTGAAAAGGAAAACTATAAATAGCTTTGGCAGGAAACATGCTTTATTTCTTGCTGGTTATAAACCCAGTCATAACAGGGTCAATTCACACCCACCATTTAACATAAAATGCTGAACAGGAGGAGCCCATGTGTCTGCTGGATACAACAGAGACACTGAAAAAGCAAAGATGTGAGAAAACACAGTGCCAGGGAAAAAGTGATGGAAATTCTTGTGTTTTTTTTTTTTTTTTACTTGCGTCTGGAAACTTCTAGGTTTTCTCAGGGCAAGGTGATTGTCATCGGTGGCAGTTTGAATGAGTATGTTGAAGCCAATGCTGATGGCTATGAGGGAGTACAGAAATAGAACCATTGTAGAACATATATGTCTAAGTTATTATGCTGTTATGTAACAAAATATAATTAAGAAGTTCCAAAAAGAGGTAGGACTGACTTAACTCAACTGTTCATTTCAGTTACAAGTCAAATCCTTTAAAAAAATTTTTTTTGGTCCTGAAAAAAAAGAAAAACTCATTACAGCGAATCATGTTTTTATCTGCAAAATTCATTACAACCAAGTCATATTTCATTTTCAAAAAAACCTGCATATTTCTTCTGTATATGGTCCAAAAATCAAGATTCTGGAGCTTCCCTGAATAGCCAATTAGACTGCACTCAACAACTGGCACACACTTAAGAGCTGTGGAGCTTAAGAATGGTTAATGCAGACCAGAGAGAGGCATTGTGGGCGTATCTAGAGGCAGGATAAATGTCAATCAAATTTGACTTTAGCTGTACTTGCGGAGCTCTTGAGGTTAGCTGCAGTTAAGACTCTGTCGCTTCTTTCCATGTTTCTAAGGTACGGTTTGACTTCATTGAGCACATTGCTCAAACTGAGTATTCATTTTTGGCTCAGTATTCAGCAGAAGTGCTGTCTGCTGAGCTTCCCTTGTGTTTATGCCAGCCAAAATGTTTCATAAATTCACTGAGATTTTACCCTAGGAACACCTACACACCATAGTCTTTAAAAAGAAATGTTGCCTTTGAATGCGTCTTTGAATTTTGTGCTTGCAAATGTATTCATCCAACGATTCTTATTTACGAATATGACCTTCACTTTTTATCATTTCTTTTTTAAATTGTATTAATTTTATTGCAATCATTCCATACAAATCAATTTTTACAAAAAGTAGGATTAAGAACAAGTCGACCTCCACCCCTGAGAGAGAGAGCATGGCCAACGGAGTAAAACTTAAGGCTTGTAAACATACTTAAATTGATGAGTTTGATAAGCCAATAGAGATGAATGGCGAAGAAAAAGAAATACAGAAATAATTGCTTCCTCTGTGCTTTAAGAGCTTATTCTAAAATATTGCTGATAAGATCCTGCCATGTTTTGAAAAAAGCTGTACAGATCCTCTGAGTATTTGATTTTTTCCAATTTCAAATAGTATAAAACATCGGTTTCCCACTGACTTAAAAGAGGAGAGTTAGGATTCTTCCAGTTTAGCAAAATCAGTCTGCATGCCAAAACTGTATAGTTAAACCCATCTGGAAGAACACCAAATACAGCTGTTAATGGGTGTGACGGGAGGCTGGCGTCCATGCCCAGCCGAGACGCCCCTGCACACTGTATTCAGGGGGAGCAGCCTTGGACAGTGCAATACCTCCCCCTGGACGCTAGATGGCCGCCCCCTGGGCTGGTGTAGTGCCTCGGTTTTCCACAGGGCTCCCTGAGAATTGGAGTTGGGGGCAGCCCTGTTGGGTCCCGCAGGTACCGCCAGGGGGTACTGTGTTTGGGACTCCTGAGCCCGTGTGGGCAACAGATTCATCACACCTGGAAGTGCCGCCGGATCTTGGTGATCAAACACCTGGAGCACTTCCAGGTGACCTATAAAAGGGAGCTAGCAACCACCACTCATCGGCCAGAGTCGGTTGGAGGAGGGCAAGGTTGCGAAGGAGGAGTGGTGGTGCCAAGGAGAAGAAAGTGCTTGTGCTGTACTGGTGTTTGGGACTGTGTTGTGGCTGGGTGGAGTACGGGGAAGACGTGCCCTCCAGCTGAAGAGTAATAAAAGTCTTCTCTTTTACACGTGCCTCCCGTGTCCAATCTGTGTCAGGTCAGGCGCTATATAGCGTCTTTCTTACATGGGTTAGGAGGGATTGTGAGACCAAGGCTGTCTGAAAGGTAATTAAAAGTTTTAGTCCAGAATGATGTTAATTTGGTGCAGGACCAAAACATGTGACCTAGTGAGGCTAGAACTTGACTGCAGCGTTCACAGGTTGGATCTTGGCCTGGAAACATTTTGGAGAGTTTTAGGCGAGACAGATGTGCTCGATTATATAATGTTCAGTTGAATAATTGTATGCTTTGCACATATGGAGCTCGAGTGAATTCTTTGCATTGCTATTTTCCACTCCTTTTCTGATATACTGATTAAGAGATCTTTTTCCCAGTGTCCTCTTGGATCTTTGAAAGGGAGGGACTGTAACATAATTTTATATATTGCAGAGATGGTGTCTGAGTCCTTGAGATTGAGCAATATTTTTCCAGCATGGACGAGGGTGCAAGATGAGGAAAATCAGGCAGGTTCTGTTTAACAAAGTTCCTAATTTGAAGATAGTGAAAGAAATGTGTAGCTGGAATGTTAAATTTGGAATGTAATTGTTCATAGGATGCAAAGATGTTGTCTATATAAAGATCTCTAAGCAAGTTAATCCCAAATATTTTCCAGATATTAAAACTGTGTATGTTTGCAAAGGTTGAAAGAGGTGATTCTCTTGCAGATGTGCCACAGATAAAAGCTTCTCAATCTTAAAATGGTTCCATATTCTGAGTGAGTGAAGTACAATTGGGTTATTAGTATATTGCCAATAACTTGCATTTATTGGGGCACAGAGCAGGGAATATACAGGAAGTACTGTAGGATTTTAGTTCTATTGCGGACCAGGCCTGTATATGTTCATCTATTTGTTTCCAGGTTTTTATAGCTTGTATGTTTGCTGCCCAGTAATAAATTCTGCCTTTTGTCTTTGTAGGGTTGCTCTTTGGATACGCAGATGTTTTGAGTTCCAAATAAATGAGGTTACTGTTGAATCTAATTGCTTAAAAAATGATTTATTGATGTATATTGGAATGTTTTGAATAAAAAAAGGAGCTTAGGAAGAATGTTCATCTTAAAAGTGTTAATTCTTCCAGCTAGACTTAAGATGAAGGGTTGACCATCTATGCAAGTCTTGCTTAATTTTTTCCAGCAGAAGGCAAAATTTTGTTGATAAAGAGCTTTATGTTTACTTGTGATGTTTACCCCTAGGTATTTAAACTGTTCTGCAATGATAAAAGGTAGGGTGTCTAATCTAATATTATATGCTTGAGAATTCACTGGAAAGAGTACACTTTTATTCAGATTAATTCTGAGACCAGAGATCTTTTGAAATTCTGTGAGTGCTGTTAAGACTGCAGGCACAGAATTTTGTGGGTCTGATATATACAGTACCATATCATCTGCATATAGAGAAATTTTCTGTTCCAGTCCTTCTCTGATAATCCCCTTTATCTGATCAGCATTTTGACAGTGTATTGCCAGTGGTTCAATGGCAATTGCAAACAGCAGCGGTGACAAGAGGCATCCTTGTCTGGTACCTCGTTCTAGTTTAAAGTAGTCTGAACAAATGTTGTTGATACAAACTGAAGCTTCTGGATTGGTATACAGTAGTTTGATCCATGCACAAATGTTGGAAGCCAAACCCAAATTTCTCCAATGTAGTAAAAAGGTATTTCCATTCAATCATGTCAAATGCTTTTTCTGCATCCAATGATAATAATATTTCTGGGGTGTTTGATTTAGTTGGTGAGTATATTACATTAAACAGGCATCGAAGATTTGAAGATAAGTGTCGACCCTTGATAAATCCAGTTTGATCTTGTGATATTACCGAGGGGAGCACTTTCTCCATCCTTCTAGCTATGATTTTTGAGAGTATCTTAACGTCATTATTCAAAAGTGAAATTGGTCTGTATGATGCACATTGTAATAAGTCCTTATTTTGTTTAGGAAAAACGGTGATTAAAGTTTGAGGAAGAGTTTGATTGTCTCTGGTTTCTGTAAATGTTGCTATTAGGAGGGGAGCTAGCTGAGAGGAGAATTTCTTATAAAATTCTGTAGCCATCAGGGCCTGCTGCTTTCCCGCCTTGAAGTGACTTTATAGCATCTAGTAATTCTGATAATGCCAGAGGTTTATCCAGTTCCTCCGCACTAAAAGTATCTATTTGTGGTATCTGTAATGTATCCAGAAATGCATTAGATTGTGTGTTGTCTTCTTTAAACTCAGTAGAATATAAGGATTTATAGTAGTCTCTAAATGTGTGCATTATATTTTTGTGGTCGATAATTTTGTCTCCATTCGTGTTGGTGATTACTGGGATTGCATTGCGGACTTCTTGCTTGTGAATTTGTTGAGCTAAAAGCTTATTAGCTTTCTCTCCATGTTCATAGTAATGATGTCTGGATTTATAAATTAGTTGTTCAGTTTCTTTAGTTGTCAAGAGGTTTAGTTCTGAATGCAGAGCCTGCCTTTTCCTATGTAGAGCCTCACGTGGAAGCCTGGCATGTTCTTCATCTATTCTAGTAATTTGCTTTTTAGCTCTGCTACTTTCTTGGTTTCTAATTTATTTCTGTGGGAAAGATATGAGATAATCTGTCCTCTTAAGAAGGCCTTAAGAGTTTCCCAGAGTATTCCTGCAGAAATCTCTGAGGATGTATTTGTCTCTAGGAAGAAACTGATTTGTTTGGATATAAATTCTGTACAATTCTCATCTGCTAATAGAAGCGGGTTGAGACGCCATCTGCGAAATGAGTGTGTGGGGCATAGTGACTTTAGCTCCAAGATCAGAAGTGCATAGTCAAAAATAACAATAGCATCGTATTTGCAAGATTGAATCGTAGGCAAGAAATTGTTATCTATAAAGAATTCTTGAGTAGCAATGATGTACTGGTGAGTAGAAAGAATATGTTCTTGAGTTTGGGTTTAAAAACCTCCAGGGGTCTGATAAGTTGTGATCAGTTATAAACTTTGTAATTATCTTTGCAGTGTTAGATGTCGTCCCCCCTGTGGTAGAAGTCCTATCTAAGAGTGGATTTAAAACACAATTAAAGTCCCCAGCCATTATAATTTTATGAGTGTTCAGATTGGGAATGGATGCAAATAAATTTTGTATAAATTCCTTATCATCAACATTAGGTGCATAAGCATTTATCAAAATCATTTTACAGTTAGATAAATTGCCCATGACCATCACATATCTCCCTTCAGGATCCAATACTACATCTGATGATACAAATGAGACTGTTCTATGTATGAGAATTCGCACACCTCTAGTTTTCTTTGTAAAGCTAGAATGGAACATTTGGCCAGTCCAGTCCTTTTGCAGCCGGAACTGATCCTTGCTTAGTCATTTTATAGTCTTAACTGGAAGTGAGACAGCTTTAACCTTAATTTCCTATTTCCCCAAGAGTTATTGCCATGCAGCTTACTGTTACGTTGGTAGTTATAATTATAAAGATTAAAAGGACAGATTAGGTATAGATATAGCCTGCTCTCTTTGCCTCCCCACGTGAGGCTGGACCCCACTTCACGCAGTCCCGGTCCTCTGACATACTCAGAGACAGAGCACATCCAAAGCAAAACAAGCCCCCACGCAGCGGCGTTTTAGGATTAAAAAATAGAGATATCTATTGCCGATATAGTCTAAATACTATATGCCTAAAATATAATCATTGACAAACTATGAACCTAAAATGTATATAATCTTCAGCAATCATAATGTATTAAGAAAATAAACCGGGATAATAAACCCGGGGAATGGTGTTAGAACGTGGTCCAGAATAAGCATAGTAAGTCTTAATGCAATAATAACAATAACAATAAAACAAGGGTATGATGTTAAACAGTCTCCTTTAGGGTAGAGAAAAAATAAATAAGATAAAAAAAATAAAATAAAAAAATTTTAAAAAATGAAAAAAAAAAAAAAATTAAGCACAAACATCTATAACTGTAATTAAAACATAAACAGATGGCATCTGAGTAATAAAGAGGATATATAATAATAAAAACCCATATCTTAACAAATAGATCAGACAGTAGGTTATTGATCCTTGCCATGTCATAATAGGCTACGACTCACTATTGTGTTTCAGAATAGTGTCGGGATCAGCTTTCTTAATTCCTTTTCTGCTTCTTCTTTGCTTTCGAAGACACAGAATTGACCTTGCAATTCCACTTTCAGTTTGGCAGGATACAAGAGGCTGTATTTCATATTGGCTTGCCGTAACCACTGTTTGATGTTATAGAAGGCTGCACGTTTAGTAGCTGTTGCTGGAGAGAAATCAGGGAAGATACGAATGTGGTTATTTTCATATATAATCTCTTGCTTGTGTCTGAGGAGTGCCATCACCTCTAACTTAAATAATAATCTCTTGAAGCGAATAATAAAAGATCTAGGTCTAACGGTATTTGATCCGCGTACATGATAAGCCACTGCTATCTCAGAATCTGCTTTAAATTTCTCTCCAATTATTTTAGATAATAGTTCAGCTGCGAATTTCATTGGGTTTGGACTTTCTCGATTCTCAGGTAGACCTTCAATTCTAATATTATTCCTTCTGCTTCCATCATCCAAGGCAGCAAGTCTGTCTGCGAGTTTTTTTGGATTCGGAGTTGGCAGTAGTTGCTTTTTCTTCAGCACTGACAGCTAGATTTTCGGCTGTTTTAATCCGAGTTGTGAATGTCTTCTTGACATCCTCCAGTTGATCAGCAAGTGTGCTCAGTTTAAACGATGTTCCCTGAATGTGCTCTTAAAATTTCCCCATCATATCTTTAAAGACTGCCTCAAAGCGAACACATATGCGTTTCTTCAAGTCTTTATTATCCTGCTGCCGCTCCTGTCGCAGCTTCTCATTTGCCTTCTCGCTTTTCTTTATATCTTTCTTTATCTCTTGCATGAGCTCAGCGATCATCACCTTCAGTTCAGACAGATCGATTCTGCTTTCGTGCACTGCGGCGGGCTCTATTGTAGCCGTTGTTCCCGGCTCGCGTGGAGTAGTTGAAAGTGCGGACTGCAAGGCCTTTTCCAGTTTCAGATGATCTTCTCCAATTGACGAGCTATCGTGACCTGCGTCACTCAGGCTCGTACTTTCGCTCCCCATTTCGCTCTCAGCCGGAGACAATGTAGTGGACCGTGGTCCTGAGGAGTCTGGGCTTTCGTCCATCTGATCCAGGTCAGTCTCTGAAAGGCTGTACCTTGAGCTTGAACTTGGGCTTGCCGATCTGAGCTTGGATGTAGCTTTAGTTTTCGTTTCTTTTGTTTCTTTATGAACCCCTTTCTTGTTGGCCATGTTTATATATGCTTGTATATACTGTAGTAGTGGCCTCAGGTTGGATAAATACAGGATATCTCAGTATAATAAAAAGATAATATGAAAAATAACACCGCTGCTAGCGGAGCTCCACTTCAGACGTCCATCTCTCAAAACGGACGAGACCAAAGTCTTTATCATGATTTTTTATATAAAACTTTTCCAGGTTAAAAAAAAAAGTTTGAGGCACAAAAGAATAAACGACAGTCAGAGAGTGGATCAATCAATTAGGCAACGTCACCCAAGAGGCACCATTTATAAAAAGTTAAGGGCTATGTGATGGACACTGAGGGGTGCTGTTTATGTCATTCAAGCTGCACATGCTGTGAACACTGAGGGAGAACCCCGACCCCTCGAAGTCTAATAATTGTAACTGTGCGCTATGGGCATCAAAGGGCGCCTATGTAACTAAAGCAATTTATTTTTCAGAAAAAGTTGGTACTTCTCACTGCCATTGTATGCTAGGAAGAAGATACATGCTGCCAACACTTTCGGCATGCCAGAATGTGTTCTGTATGTGTTGAAAAACCACGCTATGTTCCAATTCCATTCTAACGAAATCCCCATTAAAACCAATTATTTTTTCAGCCCAAGCACTTCATTCTAATAGAAGTTAACCTGTATTCTAAAATAACTGTGTCAGATAAAATGTTTATTTTTTTCTCAACTGGAGTCCTTCTTTTACTCTCTTCTGTTATCAACTGGAAATGCCTTTAGTTAGTTTTTTTTTTCCAGCCCTAGTAATTAAAGAAACAATGATAGTTACAATAAAATAATACAATTCTGTAAAAGAATATGCCCTAGTAATTAAAGAAACAATGATAGTTACAATAAAATAATACAATTCTGTAAAAGAATATCTTCTTCGTGTACATAAATGGAAAAAGAATTACTTTTCATTTGATATTTCTAACCAAAAATAAATCAGCACCATTAACAAGCCACACAGCGCGTTTTGAAAAATTTTACACATTAACATACCGTAGAGCCATAATCAGTCCAATTGCCATATTCGTCTTCCCAATACCAGATCCACCGTGTTGTCAGAATTAAGTTAGGTTTTTCCACAGAAGAAGCTGTTGAAAGGCGCCGCACTTTTCTTTTTCCTTGTGTCATTGTATAAAAGTTTATTGATGGGGCTCCACTGCTGCAAAAAATGCAGAACTCACAAGTTTTATTTCTGCTTCTTCATTATTCATCTGTTAAAGTTAAGATGTCAGTTGTCTGCAATTCATTCACATAATTTTACTATGATATATTAAAAGTTATTAATTCCACTATTGTATAATGACAGCACACAAAAATTCAGATATACAAACATCTGGATCAATTTACTGCTTATTTGTCTTAAAGAACAAACACTAAAAAAGAAACAATAAAGTAAACAGTGTACAATAATGGCCAAAAGTTTTGGCAGTGACACAAATGTTGTCTTTTGCAAACTGTGCTGCTTCAGCATTTTCAGATTATTTTTTTTTAAATGTTTCTGTGGTATACTAAAGAACAATTATAAACATTTTATAAGTTTCAAAGGTTTTTATTGGCAAATTCATCAAATTTATGTAAATAATCAATATTTACAGTGTTGACCCTTCTTCATAACTTCTGCAATTCACTCTGGCATGCTGAATTATCAGCTTCTGGGCCAAATCCTAACTGATGGTGATCCATTCTTAACTTTTTAGTGTTTGGAGTTGATCACAATTTGTGGGCTTCTGCTTGTCCATCCACTTTTTGAGAACAGACCACAGGTTCTCAATGGGATTAAGGTCTGGGAAGTTTCCTGGCCATGGGTCCAAACTTTCAACGTTATGATCTCCAAGTCACTTAGTTACCACTTTTGCCTTCAAATATCATCACCACATTACGCCTGGATTGTTGGGAGAAGTTGCTCTTGGAGGACATTTTGATACTATTCATTATTTATGGCAGTGTTCTTGGGCAGAATTGTGAGTGGGTCTACTCCCTTGGATGAGAAGGAACCCTACACAATGATTGTCTCAGGATGCTTCACTGTTGCCATATGACACAGGACTCATGGTAGCATTCACTTTTTCCTTCTCCAGGCAATCGATTTTCCAGATGTTCCAAAGAGTCGGAAGGAGGATTCAGCCGAAAAAATAACTTTGCACCAGTCTTTGGCTGTCCAATCCTTGTACTTCCTGCAGAATTTTGGTCTCTCCTTGATGCTCTTCTTGGAAAGCAGTGGCTTCTTTGCTGCCCTTCTTGACACAAGACCGTTGTCCAAAGGTCTTGGCCTCACTGTGCATGCAGATGCTCTCACACACCCACCTGCTACCAATACTGAGCAAGCTCTGCACTGAGGGCAACATTCTGTAGCTGACTCCTCTGGAGGAGACCGTCCTGGCACTTGCTGGACACTTGTAGATGATGATTTTGTTTCAGGGCCAAAATAAGTGAAAATGGGTTTTTGTGATAAAGTTAACTTTTTATGTTAATAAAGCTGTTTGCAATGAATTCATACGCATGTGATCATTCTGCACAATAATATAAAAACAATATGAATTGCCACCACAAAAATCAGAAGCCACACATTTTACAAAACACAACATTTACTTCTGGCCACTACCATAAAATCAGTTAATACCACTTTTGGTTTAACGTGCTCATATCTGTGTTTTCCTATGGTAATAATGGGGCACGGCACTGTCTGCTATACTATAACTATCTTCTCTTCCAGATTCATGTGCTACATTCCTTTTTGCATGTTACTGCCTCTATATAGCACTTTATAGTTGCCGTCCTTTTACTTTGTACATAGAAAGTCGCAAATAAGACCACTCCAATGCAGCTCCACTGGAATTACACTTTATCCACTTTATGAAAAACAGTAACGTCTAGTCTGTGTTAATGCTTGCACTTTTCCAGTTATGAGCTCTCTGATCCAATAAGACCACTATAATTTTATAAATCTCTTAATGTTTGTCCAGTAAATAAAAAGATATTGGGTTTTCATGTATATTCAATGCTGCCAGCAACCCTAAGTTACCCACTACCTCCCTCCATAGTAGAATCCCATAATAATTTTTTGGGGGGGGAAACAGAGATCCAAACTCTATCTTGGCAGCACCTGACACATGATGAGAATTAACTCTAGGCAAGATGCCAGTTCACCGAATCACTGCCAGTACACATATACTCTTGTAAACACAAATGCTCCTTCCTATCTGACCAATCTAAAGTTGCCAATTGATCTAATATACATATTTTTGGGAGAAATAAGGACAGTGGAGTAAACTTCTAAAGAAAGCACATGTAGGCAGCATTCAAACTGCACTTAAACAATTGTAAAAGGAGTATGGTGGACAAAGGTTGATTGATCTGTGTCATAAGATTGCACACATATTGTAAAATAGTGTAGCCATGTTGTTTCTGAAAACATCATAAATTGTTCTGAGATTTTAAAAGAAGTCTAACTGTGGTTTTCAACTCATTGCCTTAAGAATGTCTTGTGATGTCTCACAAACTTTTTCTGAAGTAGGTGAAGCAGAGTCCGACGGTGTCCCTGATGGGGCCACTTTTTATGAATTTACATAAATTATGGCACCACTGATGAAACAAACCTGCAGTTGGTGGTTTAGCATATATCCTTAAGTCTGTAAAATAAATAAACCAAGACAAAATTTAAAAAATACTTTTAATACTATAAAGTATAATTTCAGGGCGGCACGGTGGCGCAGTGGTAGCGCTGCTGCCTCGCAGTTAGGAGACCCGGGTTCGCTTCCCGGGTCCTCCCTGCGTGGAGTTTGCTTGTTCTCCCCGTGTCTGCGTGGGTTTCCTCCGGGCGCTCCGGTTTCCTCCCATGATCCAAAGACATGCAGGTTAGGTGGATTGGCGATTCTAAATTGGCCCTAGTGTGTGCGTGGTGTGTGGGTGTGTTTGTGTGTGTCCTGCGGTGGGTTGGCACCCTGCCCAGGATTGGTTCCTGCCTTGTGCCCTGTGTTGGCTGGGATTGGCTCCAGCAGACCCCCGTGACCCTGTATTCGGATTCAGCGGGTTAGAAAATGGATGGATGGAAGTATAATTTCAGAGTGGATGCATGAAGTTAGAAAGTACAACTTTTGACAAAGACATGACTACCAGCAGCAAGATACTATATGGAAGGAATTAAAATTCTAAATAGTTATGTTGGGATATACTGTAGAGCATGGTGTATTAAAAATAAGCTAAGGTACCCATAAGGTGTGCAATGTACATCTGAGACCACACCTAGCTTACTGTTAATATTAATATTATAGGGAAAGTCCAGAGAAGAAATATTAAATACATTGTGGAACAGGTAGGAATTAGCCATGAGGAATGAATGAATGAAAGAGCTGAATATTTTCATTTTAGGTAGTGATGCTCCAATCAAAAGGCTGCTAATCAAAATCACTCAACTTGCAATCAGCTAAATGTCTGATCTCAAAAAACAATAACGTTTTACGCCCTATTTTTTTTAGTGGTATGGTAATGAAGATTTAGTGCTCCGCTAGGCCATCTATTATAGTACTTCAGAAAGTGGATGTGTACTTGTATAGCCAGCAGCAGCTTGTAAAGCGAAAGCAGTGGGGTAGTTTTTGGGATAAAGTAGACCAAAATCTTGACTTTCACACTAAGAAAAGTGGAGTAACAAGTTAAAAAAAAAAGTCAGGAAGCTGAGGAAGGGCAGATGCATATATTGTCCAACTAAACTTAATGGAAGAAAAGGGGCCCACAACTGACTGGGAAAAGAATGCCAACTGTGGCATACATCCTCCTATGATCAAAAGGGATGCTCCATGCTTCTATTTAGTATAGCAGCTCTGGTTTTCAATTAGAGAAGAAAGAGAAAGACAGTTCTACAAATATAGTAGTCTAATGGAAAAAATAGAATGTGGTCTTTTTGCTTTGTAAAAAACACGATTGTTACTTTAACAGTTTACTTATAAAGTTGTTAAGCCAGTTTTCCTTCTACAGTATATTCTGGTTAATATGTTAGAAACATTTTGTTTTTTTATTTATTTGAGGTATAATTAAGACTAGCTGTGCTACCCATCTAAGGCGGGATGAAATTGAAGTAATCAACGTAGACCTCAGTGTTAACATTTGCAGTGCACCATGCAATGTATATGTCTCTGTTATATGCCATTTGGTATGGGATTCGCATAAGCACTATTAACATCTGAATGTGCCACCAATTGTAATGACAAATGCAATGCATTTTATTACTACAAATGTTTGTGATGCGCCAACATTTAGAATGGCAAAGACATAGAAACCAGACAAACACACAGACACTTATCCTTTTATTAAGGTGGATAAGCATTTTATTTTGTTAAAGCTTTCCTTTTGGAAATGACATCTGTATATGCCAGATGCACATGTTTTATGGATACATTTTTGTATAAATGTTTTATTAGTAAAAAAAAAAGAATTTAATTTAAAAGGATTTCACTTTAGTAAAAAAAATGTATCCAATGGTCACGTAACAATTAGTCCACCATATTTCTTTCATTAGCGAAATGAGCAAATGGCACTTTGTGAGTACAGTTTAATTGTGAAAATACCAAGGATAACACTAACATGATACACAAAGCATTAAAAAAAGAAAAACAAAACACAAAAAAATAGATCAGAATCAGACAATTCAAATTACGTGCATATACGCCAAAAACAAACCTAATCAGAGTATTTCTACCTTTAAGCAAAATGAGATTTAGGGTTAATAAAACAGTGTTTTAAATTATTACAGGGGTGAGGAGGGTGAATGCCAGTTGTTGCTTTAGTTTCATTTCAAGATCACAAGGGAAGAGAAGGAAGACGGGCTAAAGGCAAATTTTACACAAACACTAAGATGCATGACAAAAGCGACCAAGAGGTATAGCCAACATTATCACATTGAGGACGCTGACATTTTAAATGGCCAGAATTTAGAAACCATGTTCAAATAGGAAAAGTGAAGCTATATTGGGTCGAACTGACTGTCTCCATCAGGGCATTCCTTATGTTCTTATGGAAAATAAACATAGGAGTTCCTACTGTTTAGACAGTTGTAGAACCAAGATCTGCTGCTAAAAGGGGGAAAAAGTAAATACCTGGGCTGGAGTAACATGAACAAGAAAACAATTACACACTGCTGAAATTGGAAGCAGAATATGAATAACAAAAACATATATGTTTTCTTGGTTTATAGGGAAATGATGGATAAGAGGATATTCACTTTTCTCTTCTGAAAAAGTGAACAAATCATTGATAACAGTTGTCACGTGCGTGTGCATGGGAGACAGCTTATGGGCTCTAGTAAATGTAAATTACCTGCCAAGCCAGGGGTTAGCACTACTTTCTGATCCTCTCACTTTCTCCTTCTGCAGACCGAGTGATTGATGACCCTACCATCACTGTCATTTACGGTGTTCATCTTCCTGGACCCCTGCCCCTTCCTACCATTATCCATCATAAACAGGTTACCTACGTGGGTTCTGTTTGGACTTGTGTCTGGAAAGACATCACCGCAGCTAACTGCGTGTTTACTCTTTTCAAACTGTCAAATTATATGGGATTACCAAGGTGCCACCCAAAATCTGTAGGAGACTGTAACATAGTTAGTTTACAATGCTAAAAACAGTAGTAGTGTAAATGATCTAGGAATCACAAAAGAAAGGTCGTATTCTATTAGATATATCAATTGGTGGTAACAAACGCACTTGTTAACAAGAAAAGGGTTTAGGCTAGCCTTGCCTATATCCCGTTTACAAAGCTTTGTCCTAGCTTCACCAGGTAGAAAAATAGCGCAAGAAAATCAAGAATATCCACAGAGTAGATCACAATTGTTTTGAAATAAAATTTACAGCAAGCAATATGAAAAAAATCCAGTACATTAACAGCACTGTGTTCTTTTAAATACGCGACACATTTCTGGCATGGAGAATATAGATTTCTGCATTATGATCAATGAAATTGCTTTCAAATACATTTACCACTAAGTAAATAGATTGTATATGAAATGAAGATGTACTTTCATCAGTGTATGTAAATTAGAAATATTTCTTTTCCCAATTCAAGCTGTTAAAATACGTAGATTGTTTACATGCTTTACTTTGCAGAAGGATTACAAATGTTTTTGGTATGTATTAATGCTTTCTACTGTACTTCATATGCACCATCAAGTTCTTTTTTGACTTGCTGTCTATTTGGGAATAAATTTAAAAAAAAAATGACACTAATTAACTAATTAAAATTAACTAATTCATATATAATAAAGATCTGAATAAATAGTGATGCTGCACTGTCAACTTAAAGTGTAGGCCACCCACTCTCTTGAAATGTTCTGTTTGAGAGCTGCCCTTTAAAACAGCAAAATGATGAGAGGAATCTATGTGGGAAATTGGAAGGTGTATACAGTAGGGCTGATTATATTTTTTCTGAGTGGGTCAAATTTAGACATTACACACATTCATGGAAAGGTGTATCTATTATGTAAACAACATTTAAACTGCAAGGTGCTTTAACAAATCAGTAACAATGTAAATAAGATCTGCAAGACAAAAAAGCTAACTCACATATTCCACAACAACTTGAGCCACCCTGCACATATTTGGGATGTAGGAGGAAACCTGAATATCTCAAAAAAACCACTGTACACAGAAAGTACAGCGACTGAACCCATACCCAAAGCTGTTGGGAAGCAGCTCTAAAAGCTGCACTACCATATGTTACCAATGAGGAAACCATTTTCAAGAAAGGAGCATATCATTAGAAGTTTAATCTCTTTGTATTCTTGGGTAGCAGGGTTTGAGCACATACAGTATACTTGTAAAATGTACCCGTAACACAAGCAGGGGACAATCTTTTGAATTTTGTCAAAACCAGAAATCACAGTTAAATGAGTCGGATTGATCTGTATTGATTGTTGGAAAGGGTTTTTTATTTTTCATCTTTTTAGGCTTGGGTAGCACAACTGATGTATCCACTCAATCTTAAATAGTCTGACATGTCATTAGTTGACATACGTGCAACAGAGCTACAGTGATGGGAAGCATCCAGAGATGAAAACTGCAACACAAGTTGAAAACAGTAACAAAAAGACAACAGACAATCCACAAAAATGTTAAACATATTTCAAAGCCCCAAAGGTTTTTTTTAGACATGGCTGGACATCATGACACCATGAAATAATGCTTCTGCTGTTCTTTGGGATAGATGATGGTCCATTTTGTTTGAAAATGTGGTTGTGAAAACTCCATTTGCAGGGAATGAGAGCACTTTAAGTATGGTAATCTTTTTTAAATGTTATCTTTTCAAGAAATTAGTTTGTTTTGGCAAAATGTAAATAATGTTTCTTTAAAGATTAAAATGTTTAGCTCACCTGCATGTATTTGCAGGATTGCAAAATTCCTTTTCAATATTTTCGTTATCGGGAAGATCTGACCACTCCAAACCATCCTGCACCTGCCATTGGTAAGGCATACTGAAGTGTGCTTGGAAACAATTTTCTGCACAAAGAAAAATGTTACAAGTTAACATAAATACAATGATTTGTCTGGTGGAGGAAGTTGAACCAAACATACAGTAACTCATCAATTCCTAGATTTTCAGCACATCTAAAGAGAAACCAAGGCTAGATCTTGAAAACACTCAAGGCGAACCATTTTGTAACAGTAATTTATCACCATAACTTTCCAAATTTTGACAATTTCATCTAAAGAAGTTGCACTTATTGTCCTTATCCGAGTATTCTGCACATTTCCTATTTCTTTCATAATAATAACCCTTTAAATCTAAAGCTACAATACACTAATCAAGATGGCAAGAGCAATACAGTGCACAATTCTGTCCACCTCCTCCTGACTCCATCCTCTCCTCCCACATCCTTTTCTGCCAGAGCCGGGAACATTTCCAGCGTCACAATACTGCATGGAGGAAAGGCTTCTGGGTCAGACATAAGTCTCCAAAATTAGGGGAACCTGTTTTAGGTAGTTCCCTTTGGTGGCACCCACAGCATCCTGTATGGCTGCCCAATGACACTACAAACCCCAGGTTGCCCCTCAGAGATGCACATAGGCAGCCCAACAAAGGAAGGCCATGATCTAGTACATTTGGGAAGTATACAGCCTTGATGAATGGTCACCCCCATCCTTTCATTATATGGGCCTTCCAGCCAGGCAAGGGTCCGTTCATCCCATTCAGGAAGCCAGATCATGCCTGCCTTCTATTAACAAGGTATTGTGCTTCACTGGGCTTCATATTCTGGGAATGTCATCTACTCAGACCTTACTGGAATAAAGTCATTGGATTCACAATCTATATATATAATTCACTAAGGCAAAACAACCATGGAAAGCACGCCGGAAGGGGAGTGGATTCACTAAGCCGCCGACAAGTGAGACACCTATGGCGCACGCAGGATGGAGCCACGCCCACCAACTCCAAGACCACTGGATACGATGACAACTCACAGAGCCACGCCCACCAACTCGGACGCGATGACACAGAAAAACCGGCGTCATTTATATTCGTCTGTCGTAGAGGTCACAGGCAGCTCTGACCTACGTTGACTGTTAATAGAGGCATGTTTCTCGCGGAGGTGAATCGCCATATGTGGCGTGTAAAACTGTTTGCGAGGGGTATACCATGGGATCCTTAAAACGTTCCTTTACAACTGAGGTTAAAATACAATGAAGTGAGCAGTCTTTAAAAAATGAGTTTTCGGTTACGACGCACGACCGCATGCAACATAGCAAACTGTTTTACACGCTACATACAGCAATTCGCATCCGCGACAAACATGCGTCTTCTTAGATACTCCTGCACTTTGTACACACCCCCCTCCCACCGTGGTCGGGTGTCTTGGTGGATTATATTTAGAAAGGCAGCCAAAACCGCACAGAGCAATGAAAAGTCTACGTGAGTCACAGGTGCATCTGGACTGTACAAAGACGACAACGACTCGAGTGACGAGTTGGAGGTGGGCTAGGGTTACCACTTTTAATACAAAAAAATAAGGGACGCGCAATTTCATTCTCAAATACGGGACGATTCCGTATTTTAAAGGACAGGTGGCAACCCTATCACAGAGAACGCTCTCCGACAAATTGTGTAGTTGGCTTGATAACAATTTACGCTAACACTCTGCAGCCAAGTATTTGTTTCCTCGCACTCTCTGTGGTATTTTTGCAGCCGCTTGCGTTTAAGCTCTGAAACTTTAAGACGCGGGGGGGTTACCTGGAGAATCATCTGCCATTTTTTTAATATTACTCTCGGCCAACACTTTGCAGACTCTACTTAAAAGACCCGCCCTCCTCACTGGACAGTTAAAAAGACCAATCAAACTAACGATGACATCAAGTATTACCCAATCAAAAGTAGGAAAGGAGGCATCTTCAAGGTGGGCACATGAGCAGGCAGTGTATACTGAACGAGAAATCAGCCGACTAGCATGACGGAGGGAGCGGAGTGGATGTCCTTCTCCTCTCCTCCCGTTCCACCCTGAGCGCCGCACGGACGATTGTGTGTTGGTTCGTTCCGTGCATTGGTTAAAACCCAATGAAGGAAGCAGCCTTTAAAAACCAATAAGCCCTGTGCCTCTGTTTCATTACCATCTCACCTGCTTCACAAATGCAGGCCCCGCAACAGGTGATCCGGCGGCGTCATTCTCATGACCGCCGGGGCCAACCGGTAACCAAAGTCTTTGGGTTCAGGGGAGTATGGTTACAAAGCTGAAACTTAAAGGAATTGACGGAAGGGCACCACCAGGTGTGGAGCCTTTCGCTTCATTTGACTCAACACAGGAAACCTCACCCGGCCCGGACACGGACAGGATTGACAGATTGATAGCTCTTTCTCGATTCTGTGGGTGGTGGTGCATGGCAGTTCTTAGTTGGTGGAGGGATTTGGCTGGTTATTTCTGAAAACGAACGAGACTCCCACCTGCTAAATAGTTACACGACCCAACAGCGGTCGGTGTCCAAATTCTTAGAGGGACAAGTGGCTTTCAGCCACGTGAGATTGAGCATTAGCAGGTCTGTGATGCACTTGTATGTCCGGTACTGCACGCGCGCTACACTGAATGAACCCCATTCGTGATGGAGACCGTGGCTTCCAATTGTTCCCCACGAACGAGAAATTCTCAGTACATGCGGGTCATACGCTCGCACCGATTACGTCCCTGCCCTTTGTAAAGCCGCCCATGGTCGGGTGACTTGGTGGATTATATATCAAAAAAAGCAGCCGGAACCACAAAGAACAATGAAAAATCAACGTGGAAACCGACTGAGGCGGTGTTTGGAAAATTAACAGTCAACGTGACTCACAGGTGCGTGTGGACTGTACACAGACGAAAGCGACTCAGGTAGGGAGTTGGGGCGGGCACATAAACGGGCAGTGCGTACTGAACGAGCGCCGTTCAACCCCGTCCTTCGCTTTGGAAGGAGAAAGCGCGATGGTGCTCGTCCGGTTTTCAGTCACGGACAATTGTATGTTGGTTCGTAGCATGCATTGTTGCAATGTTACTTTTCTTGGTGGTTTATTAAATTACGGATTTTTCAAATGTTTATTTTTTCCTCTGTGCTTAAAAATCATTTAAAAAGAGGCCTGATTATGCAGCGTATGCTACGTCGCGGGTTGGCTAGTTAACTTTAATCCTCTAACACATCTGCTTGGGGTAACACCTAATAGCAAATCACTACTTCATAAACACGTTTCTGTGATAACTTATTCAGAACTGCGACAAGAACTGCTGCCCCACTTGATGGAAATGAGATAATGTAACTATAAAGAGAGGACAGAAGCAAGACTGCTGCATACTGATTATGTATTGGCAAACTGTGCCTCCTACTAGACTGAATATCTATATTATAATTTGGTGGATGGTACAGGAAATAAATTGTCACAGCCTCACAGGACAGGCAACATGTTATAGCCAATACTCAGAAAAATATTCTGAGTAGAAAACACCACTGGCTCAATAGGACAAGAAAGAAAAGTTTAGACGAACGATAGATAGATAGATAGACGATATGCAGGAACAAGATATATTCCCTCACTGCAAGGTACTGGTTAGACAGAAACAAGAAACACAAAAAAAAAAAAGAGTCTCAGTTCCAATGCTAAAAAATCAAAATAAAAGATAACAGTTTGAAACAGACACTAATTAACAAGATCTTTACCTGAAAAATAAAACTTAAAAGATACCAATTGTATCCTTTGAGTTGAAGAGTTGCAAGTGATTTCTTCTCAACCATGGCATATATTACTTGCCACATGGGACTATATTCCAAAATTACCTTATATCCCCATGTATAAGTCAGGTCTTGAAACCCGAAAAATCGATCATAAAATCAGACCCCGACTTATACACCCATTCAGAAATGCAACACTTAATTTTACATCTTCTTGCCTCCTCCAATCTCACACCAGTTTCTCAGACACATCGAATTTTGTTGCAGCAGCACAGTTACCAATTTCTTTCCCTACTTCAATGAAGTTTAATTTAAAACCAGCTTCATATTTTCTTCTGATTGAACGCTCCATCGTAGATAAGGGATGTTCTTACAATAAAGGTGTATGAGGGTGCGAGATACAAAAAACACTAAACAGTGCAAATTTCGCTTCGGAATAGTTCGGGTATTACCATGTGGTCAAGTAGGCACAATAGAGAGAGAGGGAGAGGTTAGGAGCACACACTGATACAGCGCATGGCCGCACCCACATAGAAAAAAAAAAAAAGGCAGTGTGCTCTGTGATTACTCTGTCAGGTGGAAGTTCGTATATCATAATCTCTTGTACCAATAGTGTGAGTTTTCCGCATTCAACTTATATGACTGACATTATAAAATACCAGAAATTATACTGTAAAATCAAGTCCCGACTTATCCGCAAGTATATACGGTAAGACTTTTTAAAATTTTAAAAACTAAATTTCTATTCTTGCAGCGCACAATGGGACTAATGGATACACGGGTCCATAGACAAATGACATGCCAACTGAATGTTGGATTTTCTGTGGTGTGTTCTGTACATGCCAGATAAAAACAATGTAAAAGGCAGACTGAAGCTAAACAAACCAATTAACAACTTTTTAAATGCTGGATGAGTCACTGTTGCTGAGGATCTATATAATAAAAGCCCAGCGCGGTGTCCGTGTCCGGGTTCCTTTTGGCTGTATAGCTGCCCCGTAGAAAAGAACCAGTCCGTCCCCTCTTAGAATTCCTGCTTACCCCCCTCCGTTCTTTCCCCTTTGCTTTTATTTTTCCTGTTCCCGAAAATCTTTTCAAAACAAGAGTAAAGAAATAGACAGAGCGTCACATTAACGTCTTCTCCCCTCTGCCTATTAAATAATCAATAAAATGAAATAAAAAAATCAGTCAGCTTGTCTCTAAGGAGCAGAGGTTGGATGGTGTTGAAGGCGCTAGAGAAGTCCAAAAACATAATTCTTACAGAACCACTGCCTCTGTCCAGGTGGGAGAGGGATCGGTGTAGCATATAGATGATGGCATCCTCCGCTCCCACCTTCTCCTGGTATGCGAACTGCAGAGGGTCGAGGGGGTGGCGGACCTGTGGCCTCAGGTGGTGAAGCAGCAGCCGCTCCATGGTCTTCATCACATGTGATGTCAGAGCAACAGGCCGGAAGTCATTTAGCTCACTAGGAGGTGATACCTTTGGGACTGGGGTTATACAAGATGTTTTCCAAAGCCTCGGGACTCTCCCCTGTTCCAGGCTCAGGTTGAAGATGCGCTGTAGAAGACTCCCCAGTTCCAGCGCACAGGCCTTCAGCAGTCGTGGCGATACTCCATCTGGACCCGCTGCTTTGCTGGCACGAAGTCTTCTCAGCTCTCTACTCACCTGTGCTGCTGTAATTGTAGGTGGGGATGTCTGACCTATGCTGGTATCAGCAGAAGGATGGTTGGAGGATGCAGTACTCCGAGGTGAGAATGAGTTAGAGTGGTCAAACCTGTTAAATAAGTTGTTCATTTGGTTTGCTCTCTCCACGTCTTTCTCGATGGTGGCACCCCGCTTTGAGCTGCAGCCAGTGATGATCTTCATTCCATCCCACACTTCCTTCATGCTGTTATTCTGCAACTTCTGCTCCAGCTTTCTCCTGTACTGCTCCTTCGCCGCCCTGGGCTGAACTCGGAGTTCTTTCTGCACGCGCTTGAGCTCATGCTGATCACCGCCTTTAAAAGCCCTTTTCTTCTGGTTCAAAAGGCCCTTGATGTCACTTGTAATCCTTGGCTTGTTGTTAGCATAGCAACGTACTGTTCTTACTGGAACTACAATGTCCATACAGAATTTGATGTAATCAGTTGTGCAGTCAACAGCCTCTTCAGTATTCTCACTATGTGACCCCAGCAGCATATCCCAGTCTGTAGTTCCATAGCAGTCTTTCAGAGCCTGCTCTGCCACAGGGGACCACTTCCTGAATGAGCGTGTGGTTGTAGGTAGCGCCCTCACTCTTCGTTTATAGTGAGACAGAAGCAGAACCAGGTTATGATCTGCTTTCCCAAGCGCAGGCAGCGGGGTGGCGCTGTATACGTCTTTAATGTTTGCATACAGTAGGTCGATAGTCCTATTTCCCCGGGTGTTACAGTCCACATACTGGGAGAAAGCAGGTAATGTTTTATCCAGCGTTACATGGCTAAAGTCTTCAGCAATTATCACAAGCGCCTCAGGGTGCTGCGTTTGTAACTTAGCAACTGCGGAATGGATGACATCATTCGCTATCTCCGCGTTCGCTCGAGGGGGGATGTAAACAATAACAACAATCACGTGTCCAAACTCTCTTGGCAAGTAATAGGGATGCAGACTTACGGCCAACAGTTCGATGTCCCTGCAGCAAGTGGAGATTTTAACATTTACATGTCCAGAGTTGCACCACTTTGTATTGACATAGAGAGCGACTCTCCCCCCCCGATTCTTACTGCTGGTTTTAGCGTCTCTGTCCGCTCTAACTGTACTAAACCCGGGTAGCTCCATGTTAGCATCTGGGATAGTAGCTGTTAGCCACGTTTCACTAAAACACAGCAAGTTGCATTCTCTGTAGGTTCTGACATTTTTCACCAGCACAGCCAGTTCGTCGATCTTATTTGGTAGTGAGTTCACATTTCCAAGGATCACAGAAGGCACAGACGGTTTATAACGCCATTTTCTCGCAAGCTGCTTGGCTTTTATCTTATCTTTTGTCTTTGCGCCGGCTCGGCTGCCCCGATATCGTCTTCTTACCTCGTCAGGTAAATAGGCAACCACACCGGCGTGGGCGTTTCTTCTCAGTGCTTTAAGTTGACTACTTGAATAGGCGAGTCTCGGAGTGTAAAAATCCATGACAAGTAGTAAAAACAGTAAAAAGTGTCCAGGGAGCGATTCCACATAAAATAAAGTGGTAGAAGTGATCAGTGAAATAGAGAAAAATAGAGAAAAAAAGGTAAAAAGATAAAGTCATACACGGAGCTGCTGGAATGGCTGCCACTTGCTGCGGCGCCGGAAATGATGCTATTATCATTATTAGATTGTGATAACTTGGTTGCTGGAATAAAGAACCTGTGAAAGGTACTTTTATATATTTGAATTTCACTTGATTTGAACCTTTTACTGTACTTGGAGTCCGGGGCTGTGATGCATCCCCATTTGGTCACACACTATAACCTAGGATGTACTGTATATGTAGAGATGTATTCAAAATGCAGAAACAGCCCTGAACAGGGTGCCAGGCCATCACAAATCACACAGACACACACTCAATTCCAACCTTACTCAACAAAAGGCTAATTTACAGTCATTACCTACCATGCATATCTATGGGAATGTGGGAAGAAAATCACAATTAATACAGGAAAACACACAAAGACCCAGAAAAACATGCAAATTCTACACAGATAACCACTGGGAATTGAAGCATATTTTGGCAGCTTTTAGTGCAACACACAGGTTTTCTATTGGTTCTGGACACAATTCAAGTTTATTTCAAGCCAATTCACATGGATAACCTCTCACTGATTTATGCACACTGGACAAATCTAGCACTAATAAGCACCTGTTTGAAATAAGGGAGAAATAGTATCCAGAAAGAAATCCACCAGGACATAGGTAGATGAGTAAATTTTACACATAGAACATACGAGGAGATGGCAACTGAGCCTATTCTAGAGGAGTCGTTGGTTGCCAGGGTTGCCTAACAGCCACTCACAATACCGTATTTTAATGATTACTCTGGTTTTGTATGCATCAGATGTCATTACCATCCAGTACTTAGTTCAACTTATTGGCCTGGTGAATCCAGAATAAAGTATTTTTCAACTTGTCCCCATACTCAACATTTCCAATTTCAGCTTCAGATTTCACCATATGACAAAGGTTTAAAAGATTCAGCTATTACAGACAGCAAATGATGAAATGCTGAGACTGTGAAGAAAATGTAATACTCACGTCCGTGTCTGCAGTCTTTCCATACAAAGAATAGGCATATCTCAGTTTTATCTGTGGAGGAAAAGTTTATAGTCAGTCAGTGTGTCAACAAACAGCCGTTGCAGCAACTCACTTGTAAAGCACAAGGTGTACTGAAATGCATGTACAGTACATGCAATTCTAATATTATATCCAACTTCTGTCGTACGGTCATATGACCAGAGTTCTAAGTACAGATTTTGACTCATAACAGATTCTAATTGTGAACACAATGGGAAGGGTTCTGATGTTAATTAAATTAAATTCTGCTTACTTTTTGTATATTGCTCATCACAGTGTAGGTGCAGAGTAGTGTGACAACTTCTCAGGTAAAATGCAAGTATAAATTTTGCAAATTAATAAATTCAAAATTTGTACATGTAAAGAAACAGATTTGTTAAAATACAAAGAAGACAAAGTTGAAACATTAAGGTTAAGAACATGCATGAACCACTATCAGGACATAGTCTAAATCATGTGAAAGTGCTACGAACTAAACTCCTATTTTATGTACTGTATAAGGTGAAAACCATCCACTTGTAATTTCTAGCCCAAGCTCTTTAAAAGTAAATGGAGAAGGTATGCTTGCTAATTTAAGAAGAAATATACTAAATGCCTTCATTTGGATTGTATATTGTGAAGTTATGCTAAAAGGAACAATGGAAACCCATAATTGTAATCTACTTTGCTCGGTAAATGTGATTGTGCATGCTTTAAATGACTCTACATAAAGACGGATTCAGTGATTTAATACTGTACTTTAAGGGGTTGCAGTAGTAGAATCAAATAAGATAGTTGGACAATGCTTCTTAGTGTTGTGTACATAGCAAATAGTCCTTGTTATAAATGATACTTCTACTAAATGTTACATAAGGTTTTTTTATAATTATTTTTATTATGCTTCCCTCTTTATTAACATGGTGCCAGGAAAAATGTTGTTCACTCTCAAAGTAACATCTGCAAATTATTTACAAAAACATTGGTCTGCCTCCATGTTTGATGGATTCTCAGAAAAAAAGAATAAAGTACACTGACTTAGACTGTTAAAGATTGCATGTTTCTACTCTAGATGTAATGCCAGATGACAAAAATAAGAAAGCATCATTTCATCCATTCAGAAAATACTAATGTCTGACATGACAACCATTAGAAGAGCTGAAGTACTAGCAAGCAGTATTTCGGAACCTCTTTTAAAGAAACCGAAAGCGGCTGATGCAATGTCAATAACTGTGAGTCCGCCGATGGCAATTTTGTGGCACAACTAACTCTCTCTGTCAGATTATTCTATGAGGAGTACTTTAGGGAAGGGTTTGTAAAGTCTAATTCCATTAAAAGGGCTGGCAACTGGAGAATTTATTTTTCTGAGAATTGTTTTTGGCTTTTCCATCAGAATGAATTAGATTTTCAGTGGGTAAACATACTAGTAATAGATGATGGTCAGTTTGTGTTGGGACGGATACAAACTCAGTCTAACCATAACCATCACATTTCTATTCAAAATGCTAGACAACAATTTCACGTTTTTTATTTGAGTGACATCTTCCATCATTTGAACAGACTTAACCCTGATTTGCAACGAAAGCCAAACTTTGCTTGCTGAAGTTTGAACTGTTAGACATGCAAGCATAATTTGAATTGAAGCAGACACTTTGATCCATGAGATATCTATAGTTCTGAACAGAACTGAACCAAGTCCAGTTCCCACACACCAAAATACTGGCACATTTTCTTCCAAGTTTGGTACAACACATACTTGCAAATCCATTTGGAGTATGAATGCAAAAAAATGGACACTCATTCCCACCTTACAAGTAGCCACATTATTGTCTGCAGATATTTTTCACTTCATATGAATCAAAAATTAGCGCTATTGCCAAGGTCAATCTCACATTATGCATCTTGTCGAGTTATTGGATCATATCAATTTAAATGACTGAAAAACACTGCCTATGTCACATTTAAAGATCATGTGACAACAGTCCAGAACTGTTGTGCTCACCCTCTTTTCTGACGGCCAATAGCATGCTGCCTGACGGAGCCAGCTCTGTACAAAGAGTTAATAGCTGCCACTTGCTCAGCAGCAATCTCAGCCCTTTACTTCTTTTCCCCCTTTTGTTATGGTGTGAGTAAAACACAAAATGTCACAAAGACAAGCACCTCTTCTGTTTGTAATGTTCCACACATATGTACTTCTTATTCCTTGTCAGAGACTTCTACGCATTATACTTCAGAGAAGTATTCACTGGTTCACTGGCTCTCCTGCATACACAGCCCGCAAACACAGCTAAAGACAAAATGAAACATATTGGATTTCATCATAGCGAGTTACATATTAGTTGTAGTGAGTTATTGGGTATGTCACATTAGGCAATTGGCTTCATGGGAGCACACTGCTGATGGCTCCCAACTTACTAAGATTATGCAACTGAAGGCTATGACAGAATAATTGCTGGAAAAGTCATTTAATGAGACAAAGACATAAAACAAGTAAGTGCAATTTTAGTCACGAGAAACAAATAGCACACTGATTTTTAAATGTATACTTTACATAAACAAGAGCATCCCTCAGTATTTTTATATGTGTTTAATGTTGAATTGAATATCAATTTTAATGTTAAAAAAAGCATTTGATGCATAGTGTTGTATGTCCTTTTATTTTTCTTGTCCTCCCTACATTTTACATTGGATTACCGGAGCCTTCATAAGAAAACAGCTGAAGAACCTCAAGTTGAGTATACACTGTGTTACAGTACACCATTACGCCAGCATGCCTATTCAGAGGAACAGTAACACAGATGTGGGCAGAAGCAAAACTGTACAATATATAGCTTATTTATTTCAGCTGTCTCCCACCTCTCCATTTTAGCCCAGAAGTACAATTATGGCTGTATCAATTCAGTTTTTTTACTGAATCATGAATACATTCTAGCTATCATACAGAACACAGAGGTGTAGACTGGATTCAGGCGGGCTTGAATTAGACAATTATGTTTATTTAAAATGTTATGGCTCTATTTTTCCACGTTTCTTCATGCAAGCTATTACAATTTTAAGCATAGACATCTGCAGTGCTGAATTCATCTTTGCTATTTTCACATATGTGTGAAGAAATTCCTGTTAATCTATTATAATCTACTACTAATAATTTAGTTAACATAATTGACAGGGATTTTGTTGCTTTTTAATCTAACTATTCTTGTAAGTGCATATGCTTAGTCTACTTTTAAGTATGTCAAAAAATACAGTGTAAGGAGTACATAAAAAGAAACTGAGACAACATGATAAGTTAGTAGTAGACATGATATGCAATTTCCTTACTTTTTTCGTTGAGTTTTCCTTTAGAATTCTTCATGCTCAATATATTTAAATATACATTTGGAATGGTGCTAATTAACTCTGGAGTCAGTCCACGTCCTTCTAAAACTCTAAGAACTTCACCAGACAGAAAGTCATGAGATTTGCTACAATTGCTGTGCGGTTTGCCTTGAAGAAACTGCTCACACATGTGAAGACGGGTACAGGATCCATCCTCAGAGCAGGTACCATTTCCTCTGTTGTAAGAAAAGCACACCTAAAGAGTAAAAAAAAAAAAGGTTGCAGAAACATTCTTTAATGCAGCGTAACTCCTTCCTTTAATATTAGCATTAAAAAAAAAAAATCGCCAAAGTTATTCTGTGCATTTAATATTAGGTGAATGATGCATGCAGACGATAAACCTAGCTCTCACTTCTTTACAGCTAAAACAAAGTGAGAAAATAATCAAAACATATTTTGCAAATTCTTTTCAATAATAAGTACTGACTCATCGCCCAAAAGACAACTTTGTAAAGCCTGGAGGTAAAGCAAAAAGCTGCATATTTGAAGGCCCATGACAAACACCCAGATGCATTCTTTTTTGCTTGCCAAAACATAACATAATATGCACTTAGTTCTTCTGATATAAACACTATATATAACTAAAACAACACAGAAAAACAATTGGAAAACAATTAAGTTAATAAAAAATTGAGTTACATATCGTCACGAAACACTGTCTTCATTTAGTGTCCGCTAGTAGTTCATAGTCGGACAGCGCTCAAGGTACCCCAAAACCCAGATAAAGTACCATGTCCCGTGAAAAGAAAAATCACCAATGCGAAAAAAAGATGATAAACTAGTATCTGTGAGTGAGATAAAGGACAGAATCCACAACAACAACAGAAAAATAATAAAATGTAACAATCCAGCAGAATAAAACAGTCACACCCAACAAACCGGAAGAATTCAGTAAATTACTGAAAAAATTCATGTATAGTAATTAAAGGCATGGCATCATAAAATGCACATAATCTAAAGCTGCCAAAAAAAAATAAAATGGTAGAAAGAAAAAGGTTGAATAACTGGTCCAATGGCTCTGTAGCAGCCAAAACCTCTCTCTCCCCAAAATCTAGGAGACTTACTGGCCTAAAAAGGTTGGAAAAATACCTTTAATAGACAACCTTGAGCATGGGGGGAAAAAATTGACCTTTGGAATACACAGAATAGCGACACCCATCCTCAACACTCACCTCCTTATCCTTACTTTATTCCTACATATACACTATATCTTACATACAATACATCTCACACATCCCAGGGGATTACATCTAAATTCTTAAACAAGAAGAAGACATAAATTACAAGAACGAATGGAGTAAAACTATTACCATCCCCGTACTGCAATTGCTTTCCCCCTTTCCTGTTTCATTCTTACTGACTGTTGCAAAATCAGCTGCTTGCTGGCTTTTAGCAGCACAAAGGGAGTACACAGCCATACGCGCGTAGAATGAAAACTGTCCATCAACCTGAGCACCTGTCCACTTCAGAAGAGGACTCCACCAAGCAGGTAAGTGAAGGCATTATCTAAATTAAAAAAAATCTGATATTTACCGGAATGATGTGCTAACATTAAGTGTCTTATGGGGAATCTTTCATCATTGTGCCTGTCAACTCTTTAGTGTACTTTATTTGGTTAAATAGTGGCTGCTGATGGTTCTTCCGGCTCCCCGCATTGACAAAAGACCCAGTGACGGTTCTACTACCATCACACACACGTAGTAATGCTTCTTACTCTTATTTATGAATTAATTGTATAGCGGCAAGTTAAAGCTTTGACCAGTCTTAACATAAAGTAATACAAAACTTTTACAGGTATAATAAACTAATGAGTTTGCAGCAGGGCTACTTAAAATATAAAATATAGGATATATAAATATCCTACATCTCCCATCACTCCTGGCAGTATAACGCTATTGGGAAGATTCGGAGAGTGTAGGGGTTGCTGAGAAGAAGATTGATTAGGCATGCTTTTTAAAAAGGGGACAAAAAGAGGGGATCGTAATTATCTGTCAGTTTTGTTTCTACTCATTACACACGCTACTGAACTACTACTACCACCTTGGATTATAGTTTTATCTAGATGTATGTGCTGTCTTGTGCATGATTGTTGGTGTGGACTCATCTATTTTAAGTAGCACTGCTACAGCTAATATTCTGAAAGTAAAAAATGATAAAAAGATATTACTATAAGTGACAGCGATGATTATATAAAGAATGGCATAACTGTGTATTCTCATGATTACTTCAGCGTGTTAATCCAACAACCAAACCAAATGTATTTGTAGGACTTAAAATTGTAATTTTTATTATTATTGTGTGTATGTTGTTTACAAACATCTAATGACCATTTCTGATATTTCAAAATTAAAAGTAAATGGTGTTCATCTCAATTCAGTAAATCTTAGTTTTTTATAAACAGCACAGTACAGACTATGCCTAGAAACATGTTAACAATATCTGATTTTTACCATGTAAGTGTCAAAGCTGAAACAAACATGAAAAAGAAATATTAACCCCCTTTATCCTACAATCTAATATATTTTATTGTTTCACAGTCTTTTTTGACAACAATTAGTCATATGCTTTACCCTTCTGTATGGTTGCAGATCACTTGCCTTCTAGCTTGCAAAATATTTTATTTTTCACATGTGGCCACATTTCTAATTAATACTAAGTATTACATGTTGTGCATCTGCCAGCCAACTCTGTCTTACTTCCTTCATCATAATCCTCTTGAACACTCACTTATTCACTTTGTTTGGGTATTAGGATTAGAATGAGAGAAGAATGAGGTGATAATAGCTGCTAAGAGAATTGTTCAAAGGTGCATTTCATTTTGGCAATATGGAAAATACAAAGGCAGTGCCAGGATTAGCAATTATGGAACAACAATGCAGAAAAAATAGGTGAAAAAGAACAAGCCAAAGTTTTTGTAAAAAAAAAACACGTCATAAGCCAGAAACACAAAGTAAATAAAAAAAAAACAAACAAAAAGCTAGAAGGCTTAGGATGTAACATAATTGTCATGCATTTCTGAAAATATCCAACTCTGCAACAAATGTGCAACTTTTGTAATTGGGAGGTGGGGGACGAAAGAGGTGGTCTACTCTGGAGTGTGACACTATTATTAAGTGTGATTCTTGATTATAAACTATTCAGGCAACACGTATCTTTCTTCTACTGCTGAAAACGTAGACATACATATCATCAATTAAAAAATATAAATGAGTCAGAAGTTGCTTGTTAGCATTAAGGAAGAAAGTAAGTTTTCCAAAAGTGATATACTACCGGTGGGAGCAAAGTCAGTTCATTCTGAAGGAGTAACTGGCAGAGCTCTTTCTGGTTCAAATCTTGTAGACCGTTGTCTCTCAGGACTTTGGAATTATTTTCTGAATGAAGATCATGACAAAAACGACATCCATTTCTGCAATAAATACAATGTTTAATTTTAACACCAAAAAAAAAAAAAAAAAAGTTTCAGGTTGTCATTCCATATATTTTAATTACAATATACAGTACATAAGAGACATATTTACATATTAACAAGAAAAATAATAAAATTGCATGCAACTTTGAACTAAGAACATACAAGTTAACAAATGATAAATTGCATAATTACATGACTGGCAGTTGTACTCTAAAATAAGACAGTTTTAAAGATAATACTATTTTTCCATTATTTGTTAATAGTTGTGTTACCTGGCTCCACCTGGGAAATTTCCTAAGATATTGGCCATCAGTTAATCAAGTGTGTCACTAAGTGATTTTCTACACACATTAAGTGGAGCTTTTTTTTTAAAAAACAAGAGCTAATATTATTGGCAAGCAGTGTGTTGTAGTTAAAGCTTCGAACCCAGGACTTCGAACCCTGAGGCTGTGGGTTCAAGTCCTGCTACTGACTTTATGTGACCATGAATGAGCAAGTCACTTCAGATGCCTGTGCTGCAACTGAAAAAATAAAAGAAAGGTAACCAATTATATCTCAAATGCTGTTAAGATGCCTTGCATAATGGCAGCAGTCAAATAATAAATAGTAATATTAGATCAATAGGTCTGGTTACTCTTATCATGCTATACACAACTGTCCAAGAGTAGAACATTCCTGGATTAAATCAATTCCTGCTTTCTTCTGCTTTTCCTAGCGACATGGCTTTTGTTGATGGTCATTGCAAAACACAGTTTTAGAGGAAACTGTATTCTTTTGAATTGGAAGAGGTAATCAGTATGGATAATGCAACAGCTGAGTATATATTATTATTGGATGCTTACAATTTCCATTTGTTTATTGTTTAATCAAGTGCAGCATTTCTTTTAGTGTTTTTTGTCAGAGAAATCTTATACAAAATAAGACACTCACCATTCATGATATGTAACAGGTACAACAGGAGGTTGTGAAAATGCTCTCTACTATTAGCCCAAAATGTGCACATAGCAAATAAATGTTTGCAGGCCTAAACTTTATCTTTATTAACATAAGGATCCTCTTAATGGTCCGAGTGTGGCAAATTGTATGCAGCTCTATATACACTGATCACTGGCTGCGGTTGACTAAAGCTAATTGCTGAGGTCTTGATTAGATAGGAAAGTAAAATTTGAAAATACAATATTAATGCAGGATTTCACTTCATTTTTGATAAAATATTTTTTCTGTACAAAACACATCAGCATGATAAAATCATTTAAAAATCATCTATTTGATAAAATATTCTCTTCCAAGGTGGTGTTTACATTGTGATAAAAGATGGAGTGTTATGCACACATGTGCAATAAAACTTTACATATAAACGTTGTTGTAAAAGTTGCAAGTAACCCTCCACCCTAGATATAAAGCTTGGCTACCAGAAAACATACTTGGACTACCAAGTTTACAATGGTGGTAGTCCAGCAGATGACCATATGCATTTACAATTTGTCCGTTCACAGGCCACTACATGAACTGTTTCAAATGTTTTAAGTTAATTGTGCCAATATCTGAATGAAAAACTTAAAACATTTTTTAAAAGCCTTAACAGGTCATTTATACACTAAATACATTTTATATTTGATGTTTATCATTTTTTTAGATTTTTCATTACATGATACAAGTATCTCATTTTTAATTATAATGCCTTGTTTCAAAATGATGGACCAGGGTGTTTTACTGTGGAAAGGTCCTAGCATTTGTGTGGTTTCTTCTGTTGTAGCCTCTGGTTTTCTCTGTAAGCCCAGAGGATTGCTTTTCGGTGGGTATGGAGTACTGTAGTAGTATTAGCAGTAGCACTGTCACGTGTGTACAGAGCACAGTGAAATTCTCACAGCACTTGCATGTCTGAGCAACATGCAATAAAAAGCACACCAGTTTATCAAATATTCAGTTATGTGCTAATCCCTAAAATGTTGGGGTTTGGAAGGGATTTGGGGGAAACCGTGAGGGAAAAACTCCAGTGTATAAATGGAGTCTGTGCATCAGACATGTATCACCTCTTATCACAATTATGTAAAATGCCACCAGACCAGGTCTTAATCTTAAGATTTATTATTATCACCAAAAAAGCTCTACCAACTTTAACCTAACTGTAAGTTAATATACATGTAATGTGTGCTCTCTGAGGAACTTACATTCAAAATATAAAATATGAGTGTGATAAAACTACCTACAGCCTGTGGCTTGCATTTGTTCTGGATCAACAATGGCAGACAGACTGGCTAGCTATAGTAAAGAGTGGCTAGATATAGCGTTTAAAGATTATTTTAACAAGCCATCTATCCATGCCTAACCACTGAAGTCCTGGATCATGATTTTTGTCTATCCCAGAATTTTCAGGCACATGGAAGGCGAAACACCTAGATGCTCTGTACCAGTCCTCATAATCCCATTCAATCATATGTTCTTATAATTAATTTCTGTGTACTAATGGACTCAATTTCATTGAATTGTTTATTGAATTCTGACAGCATATTGTGGCTGAACTAAACTAGAATTTTCAATGTTATGAAGATGCTTAGGGTTGGATTTAAATCCAAAACCTTATGGAGTCAGAAATTCATCATTTATGCTGCTTAGGTTTACTTCTTTCTTCAGATTCTTAGCAAGACACAATTTTTTGCAGTTTTTGATGTAAAAAAAAAAAAAAGTTTCCCTTTTTCTAATACCTTGTGGCTAGTAGATAGACTTAAACAGATACTAACAATTTGCTCCCCATTTCCGGTACTGGTTGATTTTGTTTATGATCTGCGCTACTACAACACAAACAGATAAATAGATGAAACCGCCCTTCATCGGGGACTGGCCCTTCCCTTCACTGGTTAATCCTAACCAAGACGTCATCAGAACCTCTAGGATGTTTGTATCTAACATTCTTATGTCGCAAAAATACATATATTACTCATAACTGCCAATTTATTATGTAGTGAAAATAAGATGCATTCGTCTGTTTTAGAGGAAAGAGTGCATCTCTGGGCCGTTGTCATTTTACGTTCGATTAACAATATACCCTGATCTCATTGCTGTGCGCTTAAATGTTATTACAATCTCTATGAGTAACCGTATAAAAATCCCGAGTATGTTCTCCATTCGTTTAGGATGTTTTTAAGTTTGAAAAGCGATTAAACATATACGTCACGCTAACCTTATGCAGCTTTAGCTGTCTACGCCATATTGCAACATAAAATTTGATTTTGTAGCATTAAGTCCAAATACGACATTTGTCGGAAATCACTTTTACGTAGGTCATGTCGGACGTGCCTACATAAAACAGGCCCTCGATGACATTATACAAGGTATCATTTCTTAAGGTGAGCCCACGGAAGGGACACTTACTTCCTTCGGCTGAACTTGCAGTCCCCGTACAAGTAGAATTTACACAGGTGTAAGCCAGAGCAGCCCTGACAGCTTTGGGCTTTGCACAGTTTCACCGACGTCTTCGCTATGATCCTTCTGGTGCCGTCGGCTGCTGTCACTACGGCGAACTTCTGGCGGTCAGCAAGGGTCCTCTCGATCTCCGCATCACCGCCGACGTTGGCCCGCAGTTCGTCGTATCCCATCGCTCCATTATTTGCACACAGCAGTTTAGTGACAGCCGCGGCAGTCATGATACCATCTGATCGATCACGAAGAAAACAACAAGATCTTGAGCCCTTGCCTCTGCGCAGCCGTAGAATACCTAAAAGATTTGGAAGAAACGAAACCGAAAGGTGCGCTGGCCTTGCCAGTCGCCCGCGGGCTGCTGGGTAGTCTCTCCTTTTTTAATGAAAGCGACTTTTACTGTGTAAAGAAAACAAATTCCAAATGTACATAGCGTGCAGTGCATACGAGATTAAAAAGTCATCAGTTCATTCTGTCATCTGCATGGTACTGGAGTAATGGTGAGGAACACCGAACACAACTCCAGGCTGTCACAATTAGATGAGAAAAGGCCACAATCTAACGAGTTACATAGTATTTTGCTTACTTTTAAAGCAGAAGCTCGTTTATAATATGGTATGTGACTTTTGTACTGTATTGCAAAAGTAAAAAATAGTTTTGAATGCAGAAATACATTCCACAGAAATCGCATTATTTTTACCAGAATAATAGACACTAATCCACACCTTCAAGATCAGATCCTATGAGCCTGCAGATTGTCATTCCAGACACTTTCTTCATTAGTCACTAATAATGGAACATATTTCTTCTATCTTAATTTTAACTGACTTGATTTTTAAAATTCAAAACCCTTAATTGTTTCTTTTTTTCCTTAACCAGCATCCATGCAATAATATGATAAGCAAGCCAACAGGCCTATCTCAGGGTTCCCAAGCACATTTACAACCAGTTTCATAATTTGAAGCCAGTTATGGTTGTTAATAAAACACATTATTTTATTCTATGGCTTGTTAGTGCTGTCATTCTGCCACATCGTTGCCTCACTATCTCAAAATGTTCAATGTACTGTTACTATCTTGCATTGTTTTTTTGTCCTTACACAAAAGCTGCTGTAACAAGATGTGTACGTTCATATAAGATCTTTCTTGTTGGTTTTTTTATTTAATATGTTTAGCAGTTAATAACATTAGTAAAATGTCCCATTGCGATATGTATTCTTTATATAATATATATGTATTCTTTACTGCGGAGGGCAGGCGCCCTGCCCAGGGTTTGTTACCTGCCTTGCGCCCTGTGTTGGCTGGGATTGGCTCCAGCAGACCCCTGTGACCCTGTAGTTAGGATATAGTGGGTTGGATAATGGATGGATGGATGGATGTATTCTTTATATAATATACTAGGCCCTTTGTTCAAAACACGACATTTAGAAATTAGACAACTATTGTACAATAAAAAACATGTTGACCTGCTGTTATGAAGATCTTTTTAGAAGAAATATGAGCTGCATATAGGCTTTTTAATTAACTGTGACTGCATCGAATATAATGTAAAGACTTTGCCTTATGGTAACTTAAAATTTTGTAATATAATTTTTTTTTTCTTGTGGCATATTTATTTTAGTAAGTGGTCAGGTTACACTTTAAGGAATAGCTTCATTTGATTTTTTTGTTTTTGAGATTGACGCCCCACAACAGACACCACTCCAATTATACTTCCTATCCCCTGAGCAAATCTCTGGCTTTCGCAACATTTTCATCTCGCTGCTCAGGAACCCACCCAAGCTGTTGCTGTCCCACCTAGCTGATATGAGGTGGCACTGCTGGAGGATGAACTCAAGACTTGGCATTATAAGCAACAAGCGTAGGTACTGCAAAAATGCAACTAAATTTTTCATTTACTCTTATGTAAATAGTCTTTAACAAACGCTTCTTTGGGTCTTCATAACACATAAAACAACATTGGATAGGTTATTCATCTCTGTGCAGTGCGGCATATTGAAATGATGGTAAAATGACTTGTTAATATGAAGGATTTATAGGTCTTATATTAAATATGGAATAGCAAGAGAAATGTTTCTCAGACCACTCCAGAGTAAAATGTTGTTAGTAGGTCACATTGCAGAGATGAATAAGCACTTTACTGATGCTTTGTTAGTGTTATGAAGAGCCAAAGAAGTGTTTGTTACGGTCTTGTTACATAAGAGTAAATGAGTGATAGATGCATTTTTGCAGTACCTAAACTAAACTGTTACCAAAGTTGACAGCAGAATTAGATTTTTTTTTTCATGTCCAACCTACATATAATATGTCACCACTCTCTGGCAGTACAATAAATAAGGTTCTTTAAAATAATAACAAGTTACAATCAGAGACACTTGTACAGTTAAAACTACGTTTAAGAGCTTCAAAAGTGCATAAAGCTGTCTTGGGGTCACATCACACTATCTCCAGTTATGATAACTGTCATTGGCAGCACATCTACTGAATGCTCCATGGTACACATTTATAATGACCAGAATTTACCTTTGTGCTCACTTGACTGAAATGCACATGGTATAAGCAACTGTTAAAGCTAGGGGACTGATAGGTAGGATATAATAATCATGTGGACCTGTTTTTCTCTTTTGTTGGAAAACAGTTAAGAATTTCAAAAGTGTTTCAGGGCGGCACGGTGGCGCAGTGGTAGCGCTGCTGCCTCGCAGTTAGGAGACCCGGGTTCGCTTCCTTGGTCCTCCCTGTGTGGAGTTTGCATGTTCTCTCCGTGTCTGCGTGGGTTTCCTCCCACAATCCAAAGACATGCAGGTTAGGTGGATTGGCGATTCTAAATTGTGCTTGGTGTGTTTGTGTGTGTCCTGCGGTGGGTTGGCACCCTGCCCTGGATTGGTTCCTGCCTTGTGCCCTGTGCTGGCTGGGATTGGCTCCAGCAGACCCCCGTGACCCTGTATTCAGATTCAGCGGGTTAGAAAATGGATGGATGGAAAGTATTTCAAACAAATACAGTACAGTCCAACTTCCATCCATCCTTTATCCAACCCGCTATATCCTAACACAGGGTCAAGGGGGTCTGCTGGAGCCAATCCCAGCCAATACAGGGCGCAAGGCAGGAAACAAACCCCGGGCAGGGCACCTGCCCAACAGTCCAACTTTCATTTAAATAATTGTTACAATGAAGTCACAGTGCTATCGAGAGCAAAACTGTTCCATAGAGAAATGAAATGAAAATACCAAAAATGCTCATAGATGTTGTACTGTAATATTGTCTTAATGATAACTAAAACTTTTAAATTTCTTGTTCCTTTATTGTAAATTTAAGGTTTCCTAGGTTCTTCCTGCCTTGGGAACTATTATTTGATTCTCATTTATTTATACATTTCTATAAATAATGAATAAGAATCATTCATTCATTCATTTTCCATCACTTAACCAGGAGCTACTCACAGGGGCAACAGTCTTAGCAGTGAGGCTCATAGGTCCCTTTCCACAGCCACATTTGCCAACACATGCTGTGGGATCCCAAGGCATTCCCTGACAATCTGGGAAGCATAATCCTCCCAGCAAGCCCTGTGTCTTTCCAGGGGTCTCCTCCCAGCTGGTTGTGTCCATAAAATCTCCACAGGGAGGCATCTGTATCAGATGTCTGAACCACCTCATTTGGCTCATCTCGATATGGAGGGTCATCAGCTCCACTCCGAGCCTCTCCCAGTAGTTTGCACTTCTTACCTTATCTCAAAGGGTGGGCCCAGCTACCCTGTGAAGGAAGCTCATTTTGGCCACTTGTACCCTCAATCTGCTTCTTCCGCTCATTGTCCAAAGCTTCTCACCATAGGTGAAGGAAGGGATATAGATGGACTGGTAAATCGAAAGCTTTACCTTCTGACAAAGGTCCTTCTTCACCACTACAGATTAGTATAACAACTGCATAACTGCGCTCACCACCATGATCTGTCTGTCAATGTCAATATCTCTTTTCCCCTCCACTCATGAACAAGACACAAAATACTTAAACTCCTCACATTGGCCGAGAACAGATCCATCAATAAACCATTGATGTTCAGAGAGTCCCTTTCTGTTGCATTGTTTTTCAGAATACTGGATATTTTGCTTCTGTTTGTGGTTCTTGAGTACTGGATTTCATACAGAGACCTGCTTGCTCTGGATAAATTTTAGGAATACCTTTAGGCCATTTTTGCTTAGCCTTTGCTGATTTAAAATACATTTTTCATTTGTAGAGAAGTTTTTTTTGGACTTATCCCTCAGCGGAGAGGAACGATATACCCTCTGGCTAGATGAGACATGTTTTGTGCATTTTTTGTAATTTTTGGAGTATTTATATTACATTCTAAACCTTTGAAGACAAAAACCCCTTTAGGCCTGCATACGCCAAAGCAGGCCAATAGAGTTTGGGAGCAGGCTGCTTGGGGTGAGGCTTATTTCTGGAAAGGCTAAGGACTGCCCTGGTCTGAGGTTCCATGTCCTTTCACAATTTTGATTGCACTGATTCACAAGATTATTTTCTCTTTGTTGTTTGTGTTTTTATATTAAATTCTTTGTGTGTTGTTATGTCACACACATGTGCATAGGGGGGGGCCCCTTTAAGGCTCAAAAAGGTAAGCACTACCAATTTGGCATTGTTGCTAACAACCCTGTTTCTCCCTCCACAGCTAAGTAATGCAGCCAGATGACACCTGACCACGTCTCCATCCTAGGTCCCACACCTTAAAGGCTAGGAGGTATATAAACAGAAGTCGGGGTCATCATTTGACCCATTTCTGAGAGAGAGACCTCTGAATCCTCACTGAATTAAAGAGTGTACTGATTGGTAACAGTGTTGGCCAATAATTTGTTTTGTACCATGCTATTTTTGTTTTCTTATTTAAATGGAATTTGCTGGGTTGGTACCCAAAAATTTTGAAATTGTGTTCATCCTTCCTTTCTACAATGGCACTGAATACATTTTGATGTTCTTTCATTTTGTTTTGTATAATTAATTTTTGTCTAGATCATTAATCATTTTATACTTTATGTTAAATCTGTTAGTTATTGTGTTTGTTATGCTCCTCATCTTCTATATGTTGAGCCCAAGGGGGCCGGCTACCCTGATGTAGCTATGGGAACTGCCCTCGGTCTATATAAAGCCTGAAGAGTCCTTACTTCACTGCTGAGACATCTGTTTCCCCACTTCTTTGTTTGTCTTGCACATATTCTTACAAAGTAGATATCCCTTGAGAATTGTATGTTCTTGTTTTTGATTCTTCAGTTTTTTGGACTTTCCACTCTTGTGATTTTTGAATTGGACTCTGTTTGTTTTTAGGCTGCTTTCTTAAGCAAGCAATATTTTGTAATTATTTATGTTTTCCCCTCTGCCTCTTGAAATTTACCATCTTGGCATGGCTGTTTTTTGTTTGTTTTATTTTCTTCTAGGCCTCAAGGGAGTACTGAGGACCAAATTTTCTTTTACTAAGGCCTGCTTTTAAATTTTGAGAGCTATCAGTTCATAACACCTTGAACATGTCTATCAAGCTGCAATTCTCTGATAAAAGTAAGAACATATAAGTGGCAGAGAGCTGTTACAACGTAAATAGGCACAGTGGGTGGTGGATAGAACGAGAGTTAGTCAAACGTTCTAGGCAGTGTGGTGTAGTTTTTAAAGCTTTGGACTTCAAACCCTGAGGCTGTAGATTCAGTTACAACTACTGACTCTATGTGTCCTTGAACAAGTCGCTTCACCTGCTGTGATCCAATTGGAAAACAAAAAAATCCAAACAGTTGGATCTTAACTGTTGTAATCCACCTTGGATAAAGGTGTCAGCCAAATAATAGGTAATTGGCACTTAGAAATGCTGTAAGATGAGCAAATTGTGATACACGCTCAAAATATATGATGCCTGAAATGCAGTTATTTCCACGGGATTATCAGCTACATGCAGCATACTGATTTGGCTACATAACAGTCCATCCAATCTGCTTGTACCATTTAGAAGACATTTCCTTCTTAACATGAGCAGCAAGTTCTCAATGTCAAAGACTACCTAGCATTTTTAGTTAAGTAAAACGTGTTCAGACATTCACTCCCTTTCACATTCACTCTGTGCTAAGCAATTAGTTATGAAAGATACTGAATAGAGGAATTGGCTCAAAACATGGAAGTGCATATCAAAGCTCATTAGTAAAGTTCTTAACAAGGCTACAACTAATATGAGGAAAACCATGAATACAGGAAAAAGTTGTTTATTAAACCTTTAGTGCTCCTTGTTTTATTTCATTATTATCATTTATTTCTTGAGAAACAAAATACATAGCAGAAAGGTGAGGCATCAAATTTTGATTGCAGCAAAGATTTGACTCTCACCTCTGATGCCTCCAGCAATCTGTAATACAGCCTATTTGTCCTTTTTTGGGAAGGAGACTCTGTGAATGTTTCTTTTATGACTCTTCAGTCACGGCCAAAGGTTTTGAGAATGATACAAATATTAATTTTCACAAAGTTTGCAGCCTCAGTTTTTATGATGGCAATCTGCATATACTCCATAATGTTATGAAGAGTGATCAGATGAATTACAATTAATTGCAAAGTCCCTCTTTGCCATGAAAATGAACTTAAACCCAAAAAACTCATTTCCACTGCTGTTGTGAAGAAGGCTTCAGGGCACACAACAAAGTCCAGCAAGCACCAGGACTGTCTCCTAAAGTTGATTCAGCTGTGGGATCGGAGCGCCACCAGTGCACAGCTTGCTCAGGAATGACAGCAGGCAGGTGTAAGTGCTTCTGCACGCACAGTGAAGCGAAGACCTTTGGAGGATGGCCTGGTGTCAAGAAGGGCAGCAAAGAAGCCACTTCTCTCCAAGAAAAATATCAGGGACAGACTGATATTCTACAAACGGTACAGGGATTGGACTGCTGAGGTCTGGGGTAAAGTAATTTTCTCTGCTGAATCCTCTTTCCAATTGTTTGTGGCATCTGGAAAAAGATTATCTGGAGAAGAAAAGGTGAGCGCTACCATCAGTCTTGTGTCATGCCAACTGTAAAGCATACTGAGACCATTCATGTGTGGGATTGCTTCTCAGCAAAGGCTTACTCTCAATTTTGCCTCAAAACACAGCCATGAATAAAGAATGGCACCAAAACATCCTCTGAGAGCAACTTCTCCCAACCATCCAAGAACAGTTTGGTGACGAACAATGCCTTTTCCAGCATGATGGACCACCGCGCCATAAGGCAGAAGTTATAACTAAGGGGCTCGGAGAACAAAACATCAAAATTTTGGGTTTATGGCCAGGAAACTCCCTAGACTTAAATCCCATTGAAAACTTGTGGTCAATTCTCAAGAGGCGGGTGGACAAACAAAAGCCCACAAATTCTGACAATCTCCAAGCATTGATTATGCAAGAATGGGCTGCCATCAGTCAGGATTTGGCCCAGAAGTTGATTGACAGCATGCCAGGGTGAATTTCAGAGGTCTTGTCTTGGGAAAAAAAAAAGGGCCAACACTGCAAATATTAACTCTTTGCCTAAACAATGTACTTGTCAATAAGTGCCTTTGAAACTAATGAAATGCTTGTAATTATACTTCAGTATACCATAGAAACATCTGACAAAAAGATCTGAAAACACTGAAGCAGCAAACTTTGTGAAGACCAATGTTTGTGTCATTCTCAAAACTTTTGGCCACAACTGTAAATTGTCCCGCGGAGAGTATGGATTTGTGTGTGTGTGTGTACTGCATTGTTTTAACAAACTCGCCCAGGTTTGGTTTCCAGTGCTACTACTGTGGTATTTATTGAGCAATTAAGAAATTGTGACACACGTATTAATTGTTGCTTCTGCATTAAATCAGACAATTGGAAATTCTGGTTGAGTTCTTTTAAAATGTGATGGGGTTAATTCTATCTCTTTCTCCTCCACTCTCATCTCCTCTATAAGCATAAATCCTCATAACCTCCTGAATCATCTGACTGTTGGTCACAGTTTCTCTTTAGGCTTATATGTCACAGATTGGAGAAAGTTGTATACACAACCTTAATCAGGTGTCCTCAATGGCAGGCAGGTACATTTAGAGAAAACGATTTTAGGCCGTGTCGGTCCTTTTTTGTGTATTTTTTTAAACTATTCCATTTACAAGATCCAGTCATGTCAATAACATGTAAACAGGTCAACTAAATTACAGAGGCCCTGACAGGCCTGATGATAACTCAAAGTGAACTCAAAGTTCTGTAAAAACAAAGTACAGGCAGAAACATACCACTATATATAAAATAGGAATATTCCCATCTACTATATGATAAAACGCTGAAGTCTGTGTGTGTGTGTGTGTGTCTGGTCCATCTAAGCAATCTAATTCGTCAGCTCGGCTTTGGAGACACAACTGAAAGTGTAAGTGCAAGTGTAAGGAGGAGTAAAGGTGTATGAGGCACTCTGAGAGTTGCCTCCAAAGACAGGAAGTATAAAAGCAGACAGGAGGGAAGCAAGTGTCTCGATGCGACAATCTGAGAAGCAGGCTTTGCGGAAATGTGAAAGATGCTGAAGGTACATGCAGGGCAACTAATATTTATTGTGTGTGGCAGATGGCTGGGGGTCCTGCCCAGCCGGGTCGCCTGGAGGGTCCAGGAGAGGAGCACTAACTTCCCTGGGTCACGAGCGGGCAGCTGCCCTGGTCTGCGTGTAGGCCACAGGGGCAGAGCCTGGAAGCTCATCCCGGTTGGGGCCCGTGGTCACCACCAGGGGGCGCCCACATACTTATGGAGCCCTGGTGTGGCAGAAGTGCTGCCAGAAGTGGATTCCAGGTACGCCTGGAGTGCCTCCGGGTGCAAGAGCAGAGCTTCCGCCATACCAGGATGTGCTGCTGGGAGAAGATCAGGAGCACCTGGAGCACATCTGGGGGAGGTATAAAAGAGGCCGCCTCACTCCAGCAAGGGAGCCGGAGTCAGACGGAAGTGGACAGAGCTTGCCTGGGAGGAGTTGGAGGTGATAGAGAAGAAGAAGAAAGTCTAAAGGACTGTGTGTTGGTGATTACTGCACTGGGAGTTGGGTTAGTAAATAGGGGTTGTAATTAAATGCGTGTGTTTTAAGACGTTCTGTGTCTGCCTGTGTGTGTCGAGTCTGAGCATTTCCACATCTGTTATCTACCTTTGACAGGTAATGTGGCTAATATAATAGAAAACTTGTGGTTTGTCTCTTCCCTATTCCAGTTGTGGTATTGTCAGCCTGTGTTATTCTTTCAGGATGCTAAAGGTTTCTAATATTAAAGGGACTGCATTAATGAACTAATGCCCTTTCTTTATCCATTAAGGAACTCAGTCGGTTGGGTGAGAGAAAAAGCCAAGTAATATTTTAAAGTTCAGCCTTTTGGGTGTTCAGATTGGGGTGCAGGCCACACTCCTTGCTTTAGTCACATTTACTGTATATTGTAAACCTATTAAACAGTGATCCATCTTATGTTTTATTATTATTAGTATTAAAAAAGGAAATATTGTAACTGGATTTACTAGCCCAAAATCAAATGAACAAGACTTGTGTTACACTTACTCTCAGTGAATTAATGTAAACTGCAGCAAATAACAGTACAGAGATTTTCAACAGAAATATTTTATTGAAGCAATCAGCAATGAGAAATAATTCTGAAAAACAAAAACTTTTTATTATAGTTGTTAGGCATCATCATCTGATTTGAAAAAGTTAACTATTAGTGCAATTACATACAAAATAAACAGCAGTAAGTGCTATTTTTCTTTCACTTTAAAAGTGATCATGCATTTAAAAAATGTAGAAACTGCAAAATGCATCTTTTTTCATGAAATCAGGAGTAAGTTTTAATGTTTTAACAATTTTTGGCATTTATATTTTACAAGTATTCGAAGTTGGTTTAAAACATCAAATATGCCACAAAATCAGTTTACGGCATCACTGGGCATGAAGAAAGAACCAACATTAGATGGTGTGCCATTTCTTCAGTGGATACAAACAATATCAGGGAAAGCAAAAGATCTAAAATTAAAAACCCAGAGAATGCTTAAGGTGACTTGCTATTGCCTGTTATGACACTCCACATCCACAAAGATACAGCACAGAGATAATAACCTCCTTCTGATAACTAAAACAATAATTCAGTTATGGCAAGCCAAACTGACGAGTAATGCTAACCTAAAATACATCCTAAAATGTCTTAAAATCACAGAACTGATACTGCAGTATATTCTGAGATATAACTAATGTATTTGAATGTAACCCAAATACATTTTCATTTACTGCAAATTTATTTTCTTAAAATAACGTTTTGAGATATCTTTTGTGTTTTTGATCTCTCAAAACAGTATTCTAAAACACTTTTGTTTAGGTACTGCAACACTGCATCTATTGCTCATTTACTCTTGTTAATTTAACAAGACTTTAACAGAACATCAGTAAAGTGTTTATTCATTTGTGCCTACTAAGATAACCACTCTGGAAAAATCACAAGTGTCTCAAGTGAGACATATTTCTCTTAATATTGTACACTTCACTGTATGGCCCTTCATAGTAGCAAGAAATGTTACCAGGATATCAAATACCACACTGCACTGTACAGATGTTTTATAAGTGTCATGATGACCAAAAGAAGTGTTTGTTAAAGTATTGATAAATAAGAGCAAATGAGTAATAGAAGTATTTGTACCACAGCTAAACCTAAGTCTTGGCCAATATTCAGAAATCTTTTAAAAACATCTTTTAAAACACAGCAGAAACACATTTTACATTATCAGTGAAAAATCAAACATATCTAAAAATGTATTTTTGATATCTCAAAAATTAGTCAATGTGAAATATTTGAAATATGTTCTACAGCATAAGATTATCTTGAAATAAAAATGTGTTGAAATATCACAAGTGCATTTACAGATATCTTAAAAAAAATTTATTTTAAGATATTTCAAATCAATTCTGAAATATTCAGTTCATTTTTGTATGGCACTCTTCACTGAGTGCAGGCACAGCAAGAAGTTCTTAGGTAAACTACAAATAAAAACTTTACAAATTACTAATTACATAAGGCATATGCATAAAAACACATGATATAAATAAGCCATGATGTTTCAGTGGTTAGCACTGCAGCTTCAGAGATCCAGCACCCTGGATTTGCAACTTACGCCTACACAGTTTGTATGTATTCCTAACGTTTGCGTGTCCGAAGATGTGTGGTTTAAAATTAACAGGCCACGCTAAGTGGGCACCAGTGTGAGTAAATAGCAATGGTCCAGCACCATGTCTAGCGTTGTTTCCTTCTGCCTGATGCTGCTGATTCCAGTCCAGTTTAACTCTGAACTGGACTTGATAATAAATGAATAAATATGTTCTAGACAAATTCTTTTCATACTATTATTCTTCACAGGACACCTTTGCACAAAGCGATTTATGAGGATTGAGATACAGTATCAAACCCTTAACTAGTTCTCTAATTTTATTTAAGTCCTACAATTAAAACATTTTTGTGATATTATTTCAAAGCAGTTAAACTCAAAATTAGTTTTTTTATTTAATATTAAGAGAGAATAAAGGAAATAATCAATACAGACAAATGTTTGTTGCACAAACATCTCTGAGTTTGTTGGACATCATGTTCCTAAACCGTGGGCAGTATGATGGAGTTTGCCTCTCCTTTGTGGCTGTAACCACCTCCACTCTTCTGGGAAGGCTTTTCACAAGATTTTAGAGTGACTCTGGAAATTTGTGCCTACAAAGCCAAAAGTGCATTTTTGAGTTCAGGTACTGACGTTGGATGAGAAGACCTGGCTGGAGATTGGTGTTCCATTTCATCCCAAAGAATTTCAGCAGGGTTGAGGTCAGAGCTCTGTGCAGACCACTCAAAATCCTCCACACCAAACATGTCAAACCATATCTTTATGGAGCTGTCTGTGTGCACCAGCGCACAGTCATAGTGAAATAGAAAAGAGCTTTCCCCAAACTGTTTCCCACAAAGTTGTAAGCACTCAATTGTGGAAATTGTCTAGAAATAACTTTACTGTAGGCACTATGCAGTCCAGAAGTCGTACAATGGTGACTTGCTTTACACCACCCCAGCTGACACTTGGCCTTGCACACTGTGATTTTAGGCATGTGTGCAGCTGCTCAGCCATGGAAACCCATTTCATGAAGCTTCCAATGCACAGTTCATATGCTGAAGTTGCTTCGAGAGTCAGTTAGAAACTCTGTGGTGACTGAAGCATTTCTACACACTGTGCTCTTCAGCATTTGGTGGCTGCACATCGTGTGTTTGTCTGGTCATGACTGAGTTATTGTTGCTCCTAGCCGCTTTCACTTGACCACAATAGTATTTAATAGTTGAATGGGGCAGAGCTAAAAGAGCAGATATGTCACATACTAACTTGTGGCAGAGGTGGCATCCTATGACTGTGTCACATTTAAAGTCACCAAGCGTTTCAGTATAACCTTAATGGAGATTACACAGCTATATGTTTGATTTTATGCACTTATTAACAACGGGTGGGCTGAAACTTCTGAACCTGGGGCCTCATGCATAACGTCATGTGTAGAATTCACACTATAACATGACGTAAGCACAAAAACGGAAATGTGCTTATGCACAAAAAAATCCAGATGCAGAAATCTGTGCGTTCGCCCACTTCCACATTCATCCACTACCTAAATCCTGGTCAGCGTGAAAAGAAACGCATGTGCAGCACCTGCTGTCCTGCCCCATCTCCTTCCAGAATTATGTCTCTTTGAATATGCAAATCAATATAAATAGCCCTTAAGCTCAGTGTTCTGTGAAAAGGCAATGGCAAAAGTACGGGGGGAAATATAAGAAGTTCAGCGAATACCAAGCGGAGGCAAAGAAAAATGTACTATTTGTTTGGTAAAAACAACAAAAGGAAGTTGATCGAGTGAAACAGAGTGTCGGAGAAACTCAAAAGCTCAAGTTTACAAAATCGCACAGTGCCCGAAATTAAAAAGAAGTTGTCACATATCAAAGTCTCCGTGAAAAGGTGAGTTGTAGCCCACCATCTGAGTTCCATATGAAAGTTTATTAGGGTACAGAGAAAAAAAAATAGGCACACAGTGGGGAAAAAAGCACAAAATGTCAACTTTAATCTCGAAATTTCCACTTTATTCATGTAGTTTATTTTGTTATTTATGTAGAACATCATAAACTTAATCTTAAAATCATTTAATTCCCATTGTAACTAAAGTAGCACGTTAAATGCTTTGTTTTGTATTTGATCTTCTATGTGCTCTATGTGTGTGAATCACTACGTGCTTCTTAAACCGGCTTTCTCTTCCTCTGATAGGACACAGAATCCATTACATTCGTAAATTACAGCTCTCTGAATAATTAAAATACTGAGATATATATGTGATATCATTTTCATGATGATAGGGGTTAAAACATGATATTAAACATGCGAACACGGTGGCGAAGTGATTGTTCATGTCTCATGCAAGATGGATGCTTGCTTTGCCGTGCACAACCTTCGATGAACTAATTTATTGTAGCAGTACTGTCTCTTTCAAACGTACTAACCCCCAATTCCTGTCCTTACTTTTCTTTCTCCAAATACCTAATCGCCACACAATCAGCTCTGTAATAGACGTTAAGCCATCTGTAAGCTTAGAACGCCGATTCTTCAGAACTTTTAAGGAACATTGAAATATCTTCGTAGTACATGTTAAAATATTCTAACCTTCCAGTGTTACGTCAGTCCCAGCAAGCATACAGCACAAGGCAGGAACAATCCATGAACAGAGCGCCAGATCCTTGCTAGTGCAGTGACACCGTGTCCTCACATGTTTAATTATTAACAATATAGATTATTTAAATTAAGTTAAAGTTTTATCTGTATAATATAATAAACATATTTTTATGCATTTCATCTTGAAAATGATATCATCATCATATGTAAATACGTGCTTTATACAGTGGCTCAGGTTGTGCGATATTATAACTATAGTGCAAGTTTACAGTGGGGTGATTGTACTTATAAGTACAAACAGTTCTACAAGGAGCACTTGATGTACTGATTGCGTGCGTTTATAGTTCTTGAGTTGAAACTGTTTCTGAACTGCAAGGTCCGTACAGGAAAGGCTGTGAAGCGTTTGCCGTGTGAGAGCAGTTCAATAGACAGCATGGCTGAGGCACTGTGTGCTTGATGCTGTATACCGATAATTCTCTTTCTGATCAGCTGCAGTGGTGCAGTGAGAGTAATATGGAAAAAGATGATCTGCTGTGGCAACCCCTAATGGGAGCAGCTGAAAGAAGAAAAAGAAGGTGCAGTGAGAGTAACAACGCTAAACCAGCTATGGTATTTGGAATAGTTTGACCATTCTGTGGACCATTATATTGTTACTGGTTAATTACAATCAGATGCATTAAACTAATAAACAGTATGCAGTTAATTTCAGTGTATTTATAAAGCCCCATCAGGGATGTGGTAACCACACTGGAACAGTAGCACTGCTTTGACGCTGTGTGCCGCCAGTCTGCAAAACCGAGCACAGAACTTGCGTACGCCAGGGTATGAGCTACTGTAGAAATGTGCGTGGTTTTACACCAGGTTTATGTTTTATACATCGCGATTTAAACATGGAAATAAGCTTACACAACATTTTTGTGCGTACGCACCGTTTATACATGAGTCCCCCAGTGATTTAGAGGGGTGTCCACATACTTTTGGCCATATAAGGTGTGCTGTTTGCCTAGGTATCCCCATATTTTAATACTCTGAACAGCCACCTTTTCCACTAATAACACCATTATATCTTTAGGGTTACAATTTCCTAGCTTGCACACTGTTCTGGAGTGATTTCACCCGTTTTTATAGACAGATTTGCCCAAGGTTGGTCAGATTATTTGGATGAGGCTTGTGCACTACACTAATTGTGATTAAAACTTTCACAGGGCATTCAGTTTTTCTCATTAAGGAACTCTAAGGTTACAATGGTCTTGTGTTGTTGATCTAGTTGAAAGAGGAATTTTCATTCAAGCTTCAGTTTTTTAGCAAACCTGAGTAATTCCTACAATGGTAGAGGCAGCAAAATTCTGTGGGATGCTTTTCATCAGCAGAAACTGGGTATTTGGTGGAGGTGAAAGCAAGAATGCATTGTAGAAAACATAAGCAAATACTTCAAGTGTGGTTCTTGATTTTTACTACTGATGCGAGAGTATGCTGTGCTTGACTTGACTGATGAAAAGCATCCCACAGCATTTTGCTACCACTACCATTGTAAGTATGGTGTTTATTGTGATGTGGGCAGTGTTACATTTGAATCAGACATACTGTATCTCTTTGAACTTTGGCTAAAATGTTCTGTCCTATGCCCATGTGATCAAAAAACCTTTTCCCATAGAGTCACTCTGATGCTTTTTGGCACACTCCGTAGGTGTTGCCACATGGTTCTTTTGGCTTAGTTTGTGCTAACTCCCTATACAGGCCAGTTTTATATTGTGATATTGCTGACTGGCGCAGCTTTTCTAAGTTGCTTAACCCTGTAGTGCCAACAAAATGATGTTCACAGTAAAGCAACCTTCAATGGCTAGCACCTCAGCAGCATAATGTAGCTTCTACTTCTTGATAATTGAACCAGCAATCCCCAATGGGACATCCCAGTGCTTGAATATTGTGTGGACCATTTTTCTAATTTACATATTCATATTAATTTTCAAATTTTTGGAGCCATCCTTCAGATTCACAACCTTAATAACTCCCTTAACTGTAGACTTTTTTATTGAGAATAATGTGGCAGTTATTTTAATGATTCCCTAGCAGAGGCCAATTATAAGGAATTGTGAACTTAGGCAACTGTTTGTCACCTGTGTAAGTTCGCAGTTTCCACAACAGATGGAATGACTACTTATAAACACAGTACACTGGCTATTTTTTTTCCTTTTTTTTACTACAGCATAACCAGTGTTACCCTGAAAATATCACAAAAAATAAATTTCAGTATACAACTTCAAGAAAATTAGAGAATTGCTTCAGGGATTAAATACTATTGGTGCACTGAAAGGTCAAGTGACTTGCTGAGGGTCACTCAGTGAGACAATCTAACACCATAATCAGAATGACACGCCACCTACAAGACATTGTAATGCTTTACAGTTTATGAACATTTTAAAATGCAGATAATAAATGAAAATACAATTTACACAATTGCTAATTCATTGAGTAACATTAAAACAAAAATCAAGTGATATCTTTATATATAATACGCTACCGTGGCTGTTCATTTGTCTGTCCGGTGTTTTAAATCATGTGTAGCTCGCAAACCGTTTGAACTATTGACCTGAAATTTGGTACACATATACTACGTGACGTCTACTATCCGATTTCTGGGTGATGATTTTTGTTAATCATTTTCTTTTTATTTTATTTGATTGTAGAATCAACTCTTGGCAGCGCACAGCAGGGCGGCCGTGCGGCGCATGCGTATGGCCGCCGTTCTTGTTCCCTATCACCTTCGCTAATCATTGTTCAGACAGATTGAAATGAACATTTAACGAAAATGTACTAAGTAATTGCAACACAAAAACTAACTTAATCAGTTTTAACGCAAAAAAATGCCAACAAAAGAGGAGAAGCAGTGGGCCTCTAGGTTGGAAAAAAGAAGAGCTGCTCAGGAAGCAGCAAGCATATCAACCTCTGAGCAAATGAATGCTAAACAGAGACAGAGAAAGAGTATGAAAACTAGGAATGCTCAAGTCAAGTGTATTCACTGCACGTTATCGTGCAGTACGCTGTTACTGTTTTAAAATAATTCCTTTGATTTCACTGTGAATATGACATTTGCAGAATTCCAGTGTGACTGTGTAAATGGATAAAATATCCCGAAAATTAACTAATCATTATTGTAATTGACTACAAAATATTGTTATATAGTTTTAAAAATAAAACATGCCAAGATTTTTTTACTTGCTATTTACACTCATTAAAGATACAGATGCCAATTAAGATATGACACAAGGATTTTTGTCCTTTGGTTTTGAGGGTGGAATGGGGGCTGTCCTCCGATTTGATGACGTCTGTAAGTAGTAGTCTGTTCTTGCCGTGGTGTAATTGGGTGTGGCTGCTACTCTCTGAACTGGTGTTGAGTTTGGTTGTGAAAAAGAATAATTATTATATACACTACTTCCTGTTGAGGTGTTTAATGTTACATCACTAGCATAACGGTTCCTGACTGATGCTGAGGAGTTAATTTTTGTTGTACTGGTAGCAGAAGTTGTGGTTGACACGTTTGGATTAGACGTTGGCGTGTTTTGCACTAGACTTGATGGTGAATACATTGATCGGATATATGCAGTGCTGCTTGGTGAGTAGTTTAGGGCTTGTGCTACTGATGTAGATGTGGCTGGAGCTTTTGAAACTGATGCGAGAGGATGCTGTGCTTGACTTGATGATGACTGCTGTGCTTGACTTGATGATGACTGCTGTGCTTGACTTGATGATGACTGTTGCGCATTGCTGTAATACATACTTCTAAGTGACGAAGAGTTCACTTTTGCATTATTATTTACAGTTGTGGCTGGCAAATTTATTGAATTGACTGCTGCTGCACTGTTAATAGAGGAGGATATGGCGGGTACCTTGGCAGCAGAACCTGAGCTGATTTGTGGTTTGTTCACTGCTGGACTGAATGCCCCGGATGCATTTTGTCTAAATGCACTGTACAATGGGTATATTGTTGTTACAGTATTAACATTTTTGATTGGTGCATGGCTTGTTAATGTGGAGTCTACTTCATATATATCCCAGTCATTGTCATCGTATTCTATTATATACTCAGGATATATCTGGTGTTTTTCAAAAACCACATAAATTGATGGATTCAAAATATTGTCGACACAACTGTCATAAAAGAATGTATCTCCACCATCTTTTGACGGGGGCCGAACATGGCTGGACTTTCCTTCAACAGAGTCACCCACCAAAACTCGGACAACAAACATGGTTTTCGGCGATGAGAGACCTGTGAAACCATTTGAATATTGAGCATCCCTTGCAAAATAGCTGCCTGTAATGGAAAAACAATAATAAAATTATTAAAGAAGGTGCAAATGATGTAGATATATACCAAAAAACTAACAGTGCTAAGCTATGCACATGAAAATATATTTATGACATTGCTCACTCTGTGGAAGTTTATTTATTTTCTTAACTCAATTACTGGAATATGGAAACAAGTGTTGTTGAAGACAATCAGCAATCTCAATCTGTAGGGGGTGGCATTTACAGCAAAGCACTATATCTCACACTAGGCAACCCAAGTTGTTTCTGAAGACTCCTGAGAAAAGTCACATAGACACAGAGAGAATATGCAGACTTAGTTCTAAACATTATGCAATTTCTATCTGAATAATTCTCTTCCTTAAAATTCTCTCTTTGCTATTTACGTATTTCATAAAACAGTGTGAATATTTAACTTAACATACAGCTCTCAAACCTGTTGTCACACATATCATCAGAGGATTGCTTTCTGGACTCCTCTATAGTAAGTGATATCAACCCGGGGCAAGAGGGGGCACTGTCCCTAACAGTATTGTGTCTTCTTAACACCCAGTAAAGGCAACTAGTAAAAGCAACTGACTCTTCCTCATTTGTTGGATCACTATAAAAGCTTGGATGCCCCCAAGACAGACACCTCAATCTGGATCTGAAATGCAACCATAATGCAGCTCCCAGAAAAGACCCACTCTACTAAGCTGTTAGAACACAAGAGTCATGAAGACTGCCTTTTATTTCTGTTGTTTGTATTAGTTTTGAGCAATTAAGCAATAGTTTTCCTTAATAATATTTACAACCCCAAACCAGAAAAAGTTGGGGCGGTATGGAAACTGCAAATAAAAAAATAGCACAGTGATTCTTAAATTCACTTTGACTTTTATTTCATTGCTGACAGTATGAACTGAAGATATTTCACGTTTTGTGTGGCCAACTTCATTTCATTTGTTAATGTTCATCCATTCCTACATTTCAGGCCTACAACACATTCTGAAAAAAGTTGGGGCAGTAAAGCATTCACCACTTTGTGATGTCGCCATTACGTATCAAAGCACTTCAAAGATGTTTTGGCACTGAGGATACCAAACAGCGAAGCATTTCAGGTGCTATTTTGTCCCATTCTTCCTGCAAACACATCTTAAGGTGTGCACCAGTACAGGGTCATCATTATCACATTTTTTGTTTCAAAATGTTCCACACATTCTCTACCTGTATCCTCTTCTTCCACAGCCATGCCTTTGTAATGTGTGCAGAATGTGGATTTGTACTCCCTTGTTAAAAAAATGCATGGATGTTCCTGGAAAAGATGTTGTCTTGAAGGCAGCATACTGTATATTGCTCTAAAATCTCACTGTGCTTTTCTGCATTAATGCTGCCATCACATAAGTATAAATTACCTTTGCCAAGTGCACTGACACAACCTCATACCATGACAGACCCTGGCTTTTGGACTTGTTGCTGATAACAGTCTGGATGGTCCTTTTTGTCTTTGGTCCAGAGCACATGGCGTCCATTTCTTCCAAAAAAGATCTGGAACACTGTGTGATGGTCCATCCCAGATGCCTCCGAGCCCAGGGAAGTTGACATTACTCCTGGACATGGTTAACATCTATCCATTATCCAACCCACTATATCCTAACACAGGGTCATAGGAGCCAATCCCAACCAACACAGGGTGCAAGGCAGGAACAAATCCCGGGCAGGGCACCAGCACACCGCAGGGCACACACACACACTAGGGACAATTTAGGATCACCAGTGTACCTAATCTGCATCTCTTTGGACTGTGGAAGGAAACCGGAGCACCCAGAGGAAATGCACGTAGGCACGAGGAGAACATGCAAACTCCATGTAAGGAGGACCCGGGAAGTGAACTACCACTGCGCCACCGTGTCGCCCATGGTTAACATAAGGCTTCTTTTTTGCACAGTAAAGTTTTAAGTGGTATTTGTGAATGTATCTCCATATTGTAGTGCTTGACATAGGTTTGCTAAAGTAATCCCTTGCCCATGTGGTTATATCACCTATTGATGTGTCACATTTCTTAATGCAGTGTGGTCTGAGGGATCGGAGATCACGGGTGCTTAGCTTAGGCTTAAACCCTTGCCTTTTACTCACTGAAATTCCCCCAGATAAAAATGATTTTTATGCACTGTAGAGGGGGAAATATGCAAATCCCTTCCTGACTTTCTTTGAGGAACATTGTTTTTAAACATTTCAGAAGAAACTGGAGATCCCCTGCCTATCTTTGCTCCTCAAAGGCTCAGCCTTTCATGGATACTGCTTTTCTACCAAATCATGATTACCATCACCTGTTTGAAATCACATCATTATTTAATTATGTTACCTCATTACTGGCCCTAATTTGCCCCATCCCAACATTTAGAATGTGTTGTAGGCCTGAAATGAAGGAATAGATGTATATTAACAAATGAAATGAAATTGACCAGATAAATATGAAATATCTTGGGTTCATCTTTCCACATTGTTTAATCCAAGATTGGGCACCCGTCTACCACAAGATCCACTCACTTACACACTCTCATGGGGCCAATTTAGACTCTAACATGCACATCTGTGGGGACATGGGATGAAAACTGCAGTACAGTTAAAGGTTAGGCACTGGATTCAAACCCAGGACACAAGAACAATGAGATAGCAGCACTTATCACAGAACAAATGTGCTCCACCATTAAATACCTAAAGGTTATACCTAATTTATTAAAGCTATCTGTTTATTTTGTAAAAAAAAAAATACATTATAAACTTATCAACATATCAATCAGGAGATAAAAATCTAATGCTTCACCTTTTCCATAAGCGGTGCCATTTGTTCCACAGATTCGCCAGTCAAAGTTATGTTTACATATGGCATCGATGTTCTTCAAATCAGTTCCATGAAATAGATTCTTTTCATTGACAGGTTTGCCATTTTTTGTCTTTCTCATTTGTTCTTTTTGCCTGAAATTAAGCAGTTTAATTAATTAGTTAAGGAAATATAAATATCATTTTTTATCACAACAAACATACCAATCACTCAAATTCATGTAATCAGTACATCTAAACATGCATTTGATGAATTTAAACGGGCTCAAAAAAACACTTTGTTTGAAATAAAACATGTTAAACTAAGACTGAAAAAGTGCTAACTAACAGAGATGGTCACAGTTTAGCTGAATCAACTATAAAATACTTTTAAGTATTGTGGCAGACGACCGGAGAGCTTGCCACACCAGGACACCTTGTGATGGAAGGACTGGGAGAGGTGGCATATTGGGGACAATACCTCCCCCAGAACACAAGATGGCAACCCCCCTGAAGCACGTGGGACCACAGGCTTGGAGCTTGGAAGCTCAGCCCTGTTGGGGCCTGTGGTCACAGCCAGGGGGCACCTGGACAATTCCGGAGACCTGGACTGCAGCACTTCTGCCACACCAAGAAATGCTGCTGGAAGAGCATCAGGAAACAACTGGAGCACATCCAGGTGCAACATAAAAGGGGCCGCCTCACTCCATTCGGAGAGCTGGAGTCGGGAGGCAGAGAACAGAGCTTGTGGGAGAGGACTGGAGGCGGCAGAGAAGAGAAAGAAAAACAGAGAAGAAGAAAGAAGGGCTTGAGCTTTATTGTGGCTGAGTTGTGCACTGTGTGCTGGAAAAGAAATAAATCCTGTGTGATGTTGGGACTTCTGTGAGTCCTGTGTCTGTCTGGGTCCAGGCTAATCCACAGTATCTACTGTATAAATATTCATTAAGTATGCTATTAACAATTAATTATACTGAAATTTGCTAGTCATCTTCCATTGACTCATATCATGTTAAAAGGAGCTTATAACATTCAGATTGTTAATTGCTCCTTATAATGTTTGCCTAAGCCAGGGGTGGCAAACTCCAGGCCTGGAGTGCCGCAGTGGCTACAGGTTTTCATTCTAACCCTTTTCCTAATCAGTGACCCATTTTCACTGCTAATTAACTTTTTCCCCATCACTTTAAGAGCCCTGTTAGAAGAGTTCAGCCCTCTGAATTGATTCCTTTCTTCATTAAATGACAGCCAAGCAGAAATGAGATGTGAAATTAGCTAACAGATGACCAGCTAAACTGGGGCTTCAGACTCCAACCAATTTCACTCCAGTCACTTACTTAATGAGAAGTCAATTCTTGCTGTTAATTAAACGCGTTATTTAATTCCATGGTTTGTTGCTGATGTCATTCTGCCACAGTACACATTTCAAAAACTGTTGTTTTTCTATTCTTTCTAAAAGCACCGTCAAAATGTTTTGGTGACCTGAGAGATCAACCTTACCAAGACCATCACCTCTCTTTAATTTCAGATATTGTGTAATGGGCACAGAGGAGCTGGTCATGTGGTAGCTTGTTTTGTGTCTCATTATTGTTTGGCTGCTAATTAAAGAAAAAAAACAACTATGGGGCCTGAGTCAAGCTAAATAAAACAAGTAATCGGCAGCACAAACTGGTCACTAATTAAGAAGATGGTAAGAATGAAAACCTGATGCCACTGCGGCACTCGAGGCCTGGAGTTCGCCACCCCTGACCTAAGCTAATTTGTGACCACAAAGTTGTTACATATTACTAGGACACAGGGTCAAGCAATGAAATAAACTAATAATTATAAAAAGAGACACAGGTAACAATTCTTTTTCCAGATTGTCTTCATTTTTTTACAAAAATAACAAAACTTTGTCAAACCCCAATTTCCTCTAAAATTTCTGAAAGTGTAGTACAAATAGCCAAGGAGGATGTGAGAACATTCATTATATATGGAAAACAAACTTAATTTAGTATCATTCATAATAAAGATCTCAAAACTATTGCAAAGACAGGAAAACAATGACCTAAAGAAGCTGAGAGCTACTATAACAACAATGATTAAGCTACAACTTGCAAAGCGTATTCATATAATATCACTGTTGTGCAGTCATAAAGCATTTGATATAGTAGGAGAAGGTTGCACATGGACTAAGAGATGCCAGAATGAGAACAAGGCCAAAAAAAAACAAAGCAAGTGTTGAAAACCAGTAAGACAAAAGAGAACTGATCATCAAAGCTCAATACCAGAGATAAAAGTCAAAAATAAACTTGTGAAAAGTCCAAGCACTAAAGAAACCAAAAAGCTGTTTTAGAAATAGCAGGCCACCATTTTACGTATGAGAAAAGTGATGAAATAGCACATCATTGTGACTGTAAAATTATGGCAGAGTCTAAGTAGAAACACACAAAATAGTATCCCAATCAAGACACAAAATGGTGATATGGAAATGTCACAGAGAAGAAGATACCAATTACAGTAATCACAAAACAAAAATAAATGCTTAAAACAAGCATGGAAATGAGCTGTGGAGGGTAAAACCCCCAAAATGATGAGGTCAGCATTCAGTATTTCAGCTTTCTGGTATTCTTTTAAAAGCAGTAGTGACAGAATTAAAAACAAATTATGAATTCATTTAGAAAAAAGTTTTATTTCTACCCCAATCATTAGAGGGGATTTAAAATAAGGACTTCCCCCAAGCCTATAAATACTAGATCCCTAGCCACAGTATTACTTTACGTGGTGTGGATAGGCAACCTGTCTATAGGAACTGTATTAAATTTCTCTCTTTTTCCAGACTATTGACTAACTTCAAGGTGCGCACTCCTAAACAGTATTAAGCAATAAGGTCAAAGTTAGAATTTCAGATAAGGAACAGACTCAGTTTAAAAATGTACAGGTCTGTCTCGACAGAAATGATCAAAAATCTGTTAATGTTGGCATCCAAAGGTATGAAAAATATCATCATCATTCCTCCTCGAAAACACATCTAAGGTAATTCGTTTATCTTGACTATCTATCTCTGCTCTTAACCCCTTCGAAATGATACTGTTGTGCTAGGACATGATAAGTGTTTAATAGAATCTTCCGTTAAAGTGCACAACATTAATACTGTAATAAGCAATCTCAATGCACGTAGAAAATCTAGGAAATACGGCATATACTCCAATAATCTAATTAAAATTACTATTTTAGAGGAACAATGTATTAAAACTATAAAAACTGATCACAGATTAAACAAAAAATACACACAGAGCGCTAATAAAATAATTTAGTTCCTATTCCAAATATCAATAACGCACATAGTATTCATCTCTGCACCTCCAAACATTAAATATGGCACTATTAAATGTTAGAGCTTTAACTAACAAAACGTTTTTTTATCAACGATCTTATTAGTGATAAAAAAATAGATTTTATTGCACTAAATGAAACGTGGCTTAACTCAGATGCGCTGTTTTTTAATCGAATCTGCCTCCGATTACAGTTTTACTCGTGCAGACCGCCAGGGAAAAGGGGGCGGATTGGCTAACATTTACTCGAGCGATTAAAATGTAAAGATGTCAGTTTTGGTAAGTTCAAGTCCTTTGAGTATCTCGCGTTGTTATCATGGAGATTCTCAAGTTCTAGTACTATCCGTGTATAGACCTCCAAAATATAACGCGTCTTTTTGAGGAATTCTCTGACTTAATGTCAATTTTAATTACTAACTATGACACACTCCTAATAGTTGGCGACTTTAATTTTCATATAGATAATCAGTGTGATCTAAAAGTAAAAGAATTTATGAACCTCCTGGATTCTTTTGATTTGAGACAACTCATAAATCAGCCTACACATAAAGCAGGTCATACGTTAGACTTAGTGATTACTAAAGGACTGAAAGTTGATATAAAACAGATCATTGATATTGGTCTATCAGACCATTTTCTTCTACTTTTAATATAGAAATAATGATAAAAACACTCATGAGAAGCATATTGTTAAAAACGCTTCTTTGATTCAGCAGCAGCTTTAAAACTTACAAACATTTAAGCAATCAGTCCGTTTATAGTGCCAGCTATAATAGCGAGGATAATGTAAATAGTAAGGTGGAAAGATTTAATACTAAAGTGAGAGCTGCTGTTGACATAGTTGCACCTGAAAAGACAGTGAAAAAATCTTCTAGTATTGTTATACCATTGAAGAGCCAAAGAGTGTCTGATTTAAAGAGAACATGCGAGAGCTGAGCGTCAATGGAGGAAGACTAAACTTACTATCCACCATGAAATATTAAAAGTCAAAATAACAGAATACAATAACACTGTCCGTCTTGAGAGAGCTGCTATTTCTCTAAGATTATAAATAACAATGCTAGTAATCCCAGAGTCTTATTTTCTACAATTGATGCCTACTAAACCCAGGTAACTCAAAGGAATGCCTCCTAAGTGCTTCCAGTGAAACCTGTGAGGCTATCGCTGTATTTTCAATCAAAAATTAATGATATTAGAAATAACATAGTATATCTCCCAACACTAAGGATCCTCCTAAACCCCAGCATCCTGTTATAAACAAATTAAACTCTTTCACTAGGATAGATTTACCTGATTTACAAAAATAATATCTCAATTAAAACCTCCACCTGCCCTTGACCCGATACCAACAAGGTTTTTCAAAGAAGTATCAGGCGTGCTAATTGATAATGTTCTGACATAGTAAATTCGTCATTAGATACGGGGTCTTCCCAGACTGTCTTAAGACTGCTGTAGTTAAACCCCTACTTAAGAAACATAATCTTGACCCTCGCTCTTGAAAATTTTAGACCCATCTCTAACCTGCCTTCTTAAGTAAAGTTCTGGAGAAGGCAGTCATTATGCAGTTAAATGACCACCTAAATAAACATGCTATTCTTGATAAATTTCAGTCGGTTTTAGAACAAATCACAGCACAGAAACTGCACTCGTTAAAGTAGTAAATGACTTGCGGTAAATGCAGACAGAGGCCATTTATCTGTTCTCATCCTCTTAGATCTGAGTGCTGCATTTGACACCATTGATCACAATATTCTTAGAAATCGCCTTAGTCAATGGGTGGGCCTCTCTGGCAGTGTCTTAAATTGGTTTGAATCCTACCTGACAGGGAGAAAATATTTTGTTAGTTGTGGAATTACAACTCGAAGACACATGATATCCATATGGTGTTCCACAAGGCTCTATCCTGGGTCCGCTGTTTTCTCAATCTACATGCTTCCGTTAGGTCAGATTATCTCAGGGCACAACGTGAGCTACCACAGCTATGCTGATGACACACAGCTGTACTTATCAATAGCACCTGATGACCCGATTCTATTGATTCACTAACACAATGTCTGACTTGTATCTCAGAATGGATGAATAGTAACTTTCTCAAGTTAAATAAAGAGAAACTGAAATCTTAGTGATTGCAATAATGGATACAATGAGGCTATTAGAAATAAACTGGATACATTAGGATTAAAAGTCAAGACGGAGGTAAAAAGCTTAGGGGTAATTGTTGACTGTAATCTGAATTTTAAATCACATATTAATCAGATCATTAGGACAGCATTTTTCACTTAAGAAACATAAGTAAAGTTAGACCTCTTATATCACTGAAAGATGCTGAGAAATTAGTTCACGCGTTTGTTTTCAGTCGACTAGATTACTGTAACACTCCTCTCAGGACTACCCAAAAGATATAAATCGTTTGCAACTAGTGCAGAATGCAGCTGCTAGAATCCTAACTAGGAAAAGAAAATCGAACACATTTCTCCAGTTTTGATGTCACTACACTGGTTACCTGTGTCATTCAGGATTGACTTTAAAATTCTGCTTATGGTTTATAAAGCCTTAAATAATCTCGCCCATCTTATATATCGGAATGTCTGACACCTTATATTCCAAATCGTAACCTCAGATCCTCAAATGAGTGTCTCCTTAGAATTCCAAGAACAAAACTTAAAAGAAGTGGTGAGGCGGCCTTCTGCTGCTATGCACCTAAAATCTGGAATAGGCTGCCAATAGGAATTCGCCAGGCTGATACAGTAGAGCACTTTAAAACACTGCTGAAAACACATTACTTTAACATGGCCTTTTATAACTTCATTTAATTTAACTTAATCCTGATACTCTGTATGTTCAATTCTTCATAATAACTATTAATGGTGGCTCTAAAATCCGTACTGACCCCTACTCTCTTTTCTGTTTCTTTGTGGTGGTGGCCTGCGCCACCTCCACCTACTTAAAGCTTCATGATGCTCCAACAATGATGGATGGATTAAAAGGCAGAAGTCTACGTGACCATCATCATCAAGTCCTTCCTTGAGAACCCTAAATCCAAAGAGGACTGTTTCATTTATGTTAGGTAGAATGCCCAGAGGGGACTGGGCGGTCTCATGGTCTGGAATCCCTACAGATTTTATTTTTCTCCAGCCGTCTGGAGTTTTTGTTTTTCTGTCCCCTGGCCATTGAACCTTACTCTTATTCATGTTAATTAATGTTGATTTATTTTGTTTTTTATTGTGTCTTTTATTTTTCTATTCTTTATTTTGTAAAGCACTTTGAGCTACTGTTTGTATGAAAATGTGCTAAATAAATAAATATTGTTGTTGTTATCATGAACCACCCACAGTAGGCCATATTGTTTCAGAATGCTCCACATTTATGATAAGTTTGTTAGAAAAATTTACATCTGTCAGAATATTGGATATGCTTCCTTGTAATCCTTTAAAGACATTATTTAGAAAAAAAGACAAAACGGACTAAGCATGTGCAACAAAAATCCAAGATTTCATACTGACTTATCTTTCTCAACAAGAACACAAACCCACCCTACATAATCAATGGGAAAGAAATTTCTTACATTGTCTAAAACTAGAAAGAAATTAAAATATTTATAGTGAGAAATGCTCAAAAGTTCCTTTAAAGCTTCACATAAATGCATTAACTCTTCTAAAATAATCTTCTTGTCAGTTGCTACAGTTCTCTAGGTAGACAGGAGCTGTTGAGTGTTGGTTATGACTAGCGTTGGATAACGAAATTTGCAAAATTTGTTTTCGCAGCAAATACGCTGTGTTCACCATTGACATTCTTCACCAAATACTTTCCTGCAAATCTGCTGTGATTTTTTTTCCCCATCACCGAGGCTAGCGTGACATCACAGATCTGCTGCAGCCATGTGCAGAGATTTCATACATGGAACTACATTCATAACGGCTAACACGGTACAACACCCTAGTACTACATTCATGCATATTGTAAGACAACTGCCCATCTGCTTTGAGCAATCCAGTCAATTTATACCCTGTATTTATTTAAAAAAATACTGCAAATTTTTATTGATTTATTTATTTTTATTTGAGGGTAACTTAGCTGATCATAATGAAAATATTATGAGTACTGCAAAAGGATTTATAATGCTGATCCCTGGGCACTGGCTTAATCTCCTGCATGCAGCACCAACTTAACTAATTACAGTATGCATGCCTTAAAGGAGCCCTTCCTTCTCCTCAAGTCAAAATGAGACTCTGTGAAATAATAATATGAAAAGATTCATTACTATTTACAAGGCATTTCTGTCTTCTTGATGAGGAAGAAAGGGAAAAACATCTGCATAGACAGAACAGAAACAAAAAAAAAATACATTCCAGATATTCCTGGAGCTGTGACTTCAAACAATGGAAGGAGCCAGTCCCACGCTGCTGCTGCTACTACATGGCGTGATGTGGCCATTTGTTGCATGTTGTTTGTGGTTATCATTCTTGTGTGTCTTTTGTTATTTGAGGCACAGTGGCGGAGTGGTTAGCTCTACTGCCTAACAGCTCAGGTTAGATTTTTGGGCACAGTAATAAGTTCAGCATAGCTGGCATATGATTCCCTAGACCTCAGGGACACTTAAAAGACCACTGCACTATTATAATGCACGTAAAGCTAGTTCAGTTCCTTTCTCCCCATTGACTTCTATCCATTTTGTGGAGTTCGGCGAAATTCCCAAACATGTCCATGATTTCGACAAACTCATGGTGAAGCAAACTCCATTGGGTTTGCTCAAAACAAATTACTATTTATGACTTAATGTAATTACATTTTAAGCAGGAAAATGTAGACTAATTAAACTATCGATTGATCTAACTTTTACATATTAAATTGTAATCTTTAAGTTCAATAAACTCACATTGGTTGTAAAAAAAAAATATATATATATATATATCTGAAAGAACATACCATTGAAAGACCTCCCAGAGAGCTTTGTTCTGGATCCGCTCAATTTTTGTAATTTGAAAACCATACATGGTCTTTTCAAAATGTTTCTTCACCTTACCGTACTCTTCACTTGATTGAAGCAAGGTGATTTTCTATAAGATTTGATAACAGAAAAGTGTTCTATTAGTGATTTTCAAACTTCGACAAAATCTCCCTCCACAGAGTGTAGCCTTTTGACATGACCGTTAGGCCTTTTAGATGTCACAGATGGGCCAAGCAATGTACTGCAGATAAAGATGGAATTGGCACATCAGTTGACAGAGTTAGGGAAGACAAATAACTACTGTAGTTTTCTATAGTAGCACATAAAAGTACAGAGGAACACTAGAGATATATCACTGGTAATCACACAAGTACTTGTGAAACAATGAAAACAATTCCTAAAGTAAAAACAACGGATAATCAATAAAACATTTTTGAGCCAAGCAGTAATGACCAGGATTGTTGAAACGTTGAGAGTTGGTAAAACTTTCATATTGTGCAGAAGGTATCATGACATTGTCATGATCCTTAGTCCAAAAATATTTTAGGTCTCTTAATTGTGACTCTAATTCTACAAATACCAGAAGGACTAGAATAAAATGAGGAAACTGGCATCAAAGCATTCAAATGGGACTAACCTTGTGAAAGAGTTTTTATGGCACTCCTGGAATACACTGCAAATAGCTGGTCTTTCTGTCCATTTGGCAAAAGATATTTCAGCGCCAGACTAACAGAAATCCCAGCACAATAACTCAATCCCTTCATCTATACATTTTTGTAAAGACCATGCCTGTTCCAGCAAAAATTGGTAAAAGGTGGGTGCCAGGCTATTGCAGGGCATACACACACATATACACACTCACATTTACTCATACTGGGCCAATATGGATTTGCAGATTAACGCAGGACACGTTTTCGACAAATGAACCATGTCTGAAACATGTAAATGAAAAAGGCTCCATACAAAGGTTAGTGTCCAGGAACATGCCAGTGCCAACTCAGCAGTAGTGGTACATACAGAAAAGATCCTCCACTGTACATAAGTTGCTGTACTAGCACAGAGTACATTAAAAGCTTTACTTGCACATCCAGCCACCAGTGAAGTAGGAGAAAAAAGATACAAGGTGACAGACGAATATTAAAGAAGGGGAATGTGCTGGTGACATTTAATGACCAGATAGCAGTATAAGTCATTGGTCACAAGATGATGCACAAATTTAAAATGAATAGTTTTATCTTTAGAATAAAATGAGATACTTTTGAAAAACTGTATTGATGGTGGATTTAAGTATCACTTACAAACTGAGTGTGAAGGTAAAGATATTATAAGGTTTTTGATGCAAAGCAGCGCACAAAGTGGAGATTGGCTTTTCATAGAGAAAAAATATAAAAAAACAAAAAGGCAGAGGGATAGAATAGGAGAAGACCGCAGAAAACAGATGGATGAAAGAAAGAGGAGGAACTGGAAAAGATAAGAGAACCTAGATCTCTGCAGTTGCTGTGACTGAAGCCCAGGGTCATTTTAGATGCTTTTAAGAATGATAAACCTAAATAAGAATAAGAAAGAAAAGAGACTGAATGCCCAATGATGCAAACAGCCTCTTTATGAAAGCCAGGAGAGTGACAGCACAGACTCAGATCAGTTATCTTCAAACCTAATAACACCATGTCATAAGACCCAAAGTTATGTCAGAGAAAAGGTGGCTTTTCTTACTATTGCAAGACGTGTACGCCTGACTGTTTTTGGTTAATGGTCATGTCATGACAGTTGCATCAAATATGCAATGATTTACAGAATTGTAATTGCTAAAAGTGCTTACATAGAAGTCGACTAAGACAAGCATAGAACATTAGTGTCCTGCTGAAGCAGAATTATTTTTACTTCGAGATCAGAAGATGAAACAAGAACAAAATGGATTGCGCTGGGTCAAAATCAACGAGACAGACCAATCACTCAACAAGTGAAAAATGTGAGACAAGTATCAGAATCATAAAGCAGAAAGTAAATCTGAAAACTGAAAATGCCATGATGTGCATGTTAAATCTTGTAGTTTTATCTAAAACACATACCCAAATGGTGCATAAATTACTTTTTTAAAGGGTTGTGCTGATGAGGTTGCCTCAGCAATGGCTGATGCGAAAGTCACAAAACAGTGCCACCCATCAATAGTCAAAATGGTGCTGTAATAAGATGCTGAGAATTTACAATAAAGCCAAGAACCAAGACAGGACGAAATAAATGCCTTAATCAAATCCCTCAACCTCAGAAACCCCAGAATAACCACCAAGAAATTTCAAAAACCCCTCGGGAAAATGTAAAAAAAAAATTTAAAAAGAACACCATTCACAATAATTAGGACAAAGCTAGATTATGAAGTAAACAACTTGGTTCCTCAAATTGATTACTGAGTAATGTCTCTGCTGCAGGGATTTTAGAGGGTTTTTTTTTCTTACTTAAGTTACTTAATCTGCAAAAGAAAGTGCCTTTCACTAATTAATAAGAAATGCCAGTGAATATGCCACTGCTCCATGGTGCTATTCCCCTATAAAGATGTTTGTTATATTCATTAGTTGGTTCCAGTTCTTGAAGAAAGGTGAATTGCCTCTACAGTTAGTAAATTGTGAGATTTTGATAATTAAAATACATATCAAGTGCACCTTTCTGATTATATGCTTTTGTTGCTTCCTTGCAAAATTGTAGAATATTTATGAAACGTGATCTCCTCTGTTTAAACCCATGTTGACTGACTGGTAATACTGTATGTCATATGCATTCCTTAAATTATCTTTGATTGCTTCCATTAGTTCATCTATGATACTGTACTTATTCAGCAACCTGGCCTGTAGTTACTAGGTTTGGCTAAATCACCCTTTTATATAATGACATGACATTGATTTACTGTTTCATTTGTTTTCCCTATAGCGTCTGGGAGGTTTTTGACCTGCTGAAAGGTTTTTGACTTTTTTGTCTTGGACAGAGCAGGATGCTAATTGTTGAAATATCTTGTGAAGCAAGGTTGAATGTCAGGTCGCAATATCATTAGATTGTCAACCTCTCCAGGAAGTTTTTTGGATCATTTTCTGAATCAGATTCCAGCCTCTCATCTGGGAGATTATTTGGAACACTCACTGGCCATGACAACAAGGTGTTTAAGAGTATAGGAATTAATGGTATGATTCTCCAGGGAAAATAAAGGGCAGCAAAGAAGAGTCATGTCCCATGGTGTCTGTTTGGGACTTGTCCTTTTAAAGTAAGCCAGATGACTTCTCACTTTCTTGATGTAGTAAACACTGCTCTTAAACATGCAGGAATCTGTAGTCTTTGCAGCAAGCTTGTATCCTGCGGCCGGCTCTACGCTGAGGCAAGAGGGGGCAATGCCCCCTTAAACAAACATCCTGCCCCCTTAAACTTTTACAAGTTGAGAAAGAAAATAATAGATTATCCACAAACTGAATATGGACACGATTTACTACAGTAGTTCAAAAATCCACTAGAAAAGGCACAAATGAGATGATAGGTTTCACCACTTGTTCGCTCTTTCCCTCTTTCCCTCCGTGCACTGTTTGTCCACAGGCTCACACAGCACTTGGCAGAGATCCCCCACTCACCCTCCCCCCAGCTAAACATCCAATCACTGTTAGTATGCAAATGACTCGGTGTCAGGTTTCTCAGTAGGCAGGGATGCGCAACAGAAAGGAGGCTTTGAGGAAGCAGCAAATTTCTGTCATCAAAATCATAGCAACTCGTGAGATAATTAACATCAACTAAAAAATACAGTGCATCCGGAAAGTATTCACAGCGCATCACTTTTTCCACATTTTGTTATGTTACAGCCTTATTCCAAAATGGATTAAATTCATTTTTTGCTCAGAATTCTACACATAACACCCAATAATGACAACATGAAAAAAGTTTACTTGAGGGTTTTGCAAATTTATTAAAAATAAAAAACTGAGACATCACATGTACATAAGTATTCACAGCCTTTGCTCAATACTTTGTCGATGCACCTTTGAAGCTCCATCAGGTTGGATGGGAAGCGTCAGTGCACAGCCATTTTAAGATCTCTCCAGAGATGTTCAATCGGATTCAAGTCTTGGCTCTGGCTGGGCCACTCAAGGACATTCACAGAGTTGTCCTGAAGCCACTCCTTTGATATCTTGGCTGTGTGCTTAGGGTTGTTGTCCTGCTGAAAGATGAACCTTCTCCCCAGTCTGAAGTCAAGAGCGCTCTGGAGCAGCTTTTTATCCAGGATGTTTCTGTACATTGCTGCAGTCATCTTTCCCTTTATCCTGACTAGTCTCCCAGTTCCTGCCGCTGAAAAACATTCCCACAGCATGATGCTGGTATTGGCCTGGTGATGAGCGGTGCCTGGTTTCCTCCAAACGTGATGCCTGGCATTCACACCAAAGAGTTCAATCTTTGTCTCATCAGACCAGAGAATTTTGTTTCTCATGGTATGAGAGTCCTTCAGGTGCCTTTTGGCAAACTCCAGGCGGGCTGCCATGTGCCTTTTACTAAAGAGCGCCTTCTGTCTGGCCACTCTACCATGCAGTCCTGATTGGCGGATTGCTGCAGAGATGGCTGTCTTTCTGGAAGGTTCTCTCTCCACAGAGGACCTCTGGAGCTCTGACAGAGTGACCATCGGGTTCTTGGTCACCTCCCTGACTAAGGCCCTTCTCCCCCGATCGCTCAGTTTAGATGGCCGGCCAGCTCTAGGAAGAGTCCTGGTGGTTTCAAACTTCTTCCACTTACGGGTGATGGAGGCCACTGTGCTCATTGGGACCTTCAAAGCAGCAGAAATTTTTCTGTAACCTTCCCCAGATTTGTGCCTTGAGACAATCCTGTCTCGGAGGTCTGAACAATTCCTTTGACTTCATGCTTGGTTTGTGCTCTGACATGAACTGTCAACTGTGGGACCTTATATAGACAGTTGTGTACCTTTCTAAATCATGTCTTATCAACTGAATTTACCACAGGTGGACTCCAATTAAGCTGCAGAAACATCTCAAGGATGATCAGGGGAAACAGGATGCACCGGAGCTCAATTTTGAGCTTCATGGCAAAGGCTGTGAATACTTATGTACATGTGATTTCTGTTTTTTTATTTTTAATAAATTTGCAAAAATCTCAAGTAAACTTTTTTCACGTTGTCATTATGGGGTGTTGTGTGTAGAATTCTGAGGAAAAAAATGAATTTAATCCATTTTGGAATAAGGCTGTAACATAACAAAATGTGGAAAAAGTGATGCGCTGTGAATACTTTCCGGATGCACTGTACATCTATATTTGTACAGTCAATGGAGACTAGTCCATTGTTCTTCTCACAGTTTCAGTCTGGTAGAAGTCTCGATCCCACAAGCACCACTGTGAGCCTGTCTGCTGCATAGAGCCGACTAGAGGACCTGTGTCTGTCTGTCAGACCCCGACACAAAGCCCCACCCCAGCTTTCAACTCTGCACTCAACCGTTTTCTCATTTCATATACTGATGTAATCCCAGCGATTTTAATAAAGCTTATTCACTTTCAACCCCAGTTTCTAGCAGCTCACAAAGGGAAAGTTAATGCTGTGAGATGCATCCTTTTTTCCAAGCTTTTTAAAAAGTGTGGCGCTGCTCCTGCCTGTACGAATAGCAGTAGCAATGATGCTGCTGCTGGTACATCAGAGACAGCAGCTAGCATGTCTACTCCTGTGGCATCAACAGACACTGCTTCTCCGGTACCTCTGCCAACAATTGCTGCCCCAAAGCAACCTGCTCAGCTACCCAGTGACTTAAAATGGCAATACACCATCCCAGCCAATACTGGGCAGTTACCCCAAATGTGTACTTGGTGGTACTCAATCCTCCATACTCTGTTGTGCGGGACGCATGCTTTTGTTTCCCCTGTCGGAAATATGGCAGCACAGTTAATAAGAGGGATGTAGTTTTTACCTTAACTGGTTTAAACAACTGGAAAGCAGCACTTGATCGAGACAAGGGGCTACAGAGGCATGTGTCCAGCCACAACCATGTGCATGCTTCAACCATCTGGACTGAGCATAAAAGCAGAGAGGCCACAGGGGGGACTGTGGATTCAATGTTGGTTGGTAAAACACAACCTGAAAAAAAACATTATTATGTCAAGAGTATTGATAGCGCTATAAGTTTTCTCTGTGTAAATGAGTTGGGGCACCGTGGGACTGCAGAAACCTTGAGATATGACACAGCGGGTAATGATGATGACATTGCTTCAGGTATTTTTTTGAAAACTGATGGAATATACCTTAGAGAAGGAAGAGAAGCTAGCAAGCATTGCCAAGGGTATCCCAAAAATGCAAAATACACATCTAAGGATATCCAAAATGAAATTATCCAAACACTGGCTGACATGGTGCTTGGAGAGGTCAGGAAAAAATATGAAAGTGCTGATTCTGCAGGTTCTCGCCTCAAAAGTGATGGGATTAAGGATAGCTGCAATGTGGAAAATTTGTCTGTGATAATATGGTTTGTCAGAAATTCCATGCCAGAGGAGCATCTTATTGGGTTGCTTGACTTGCAACAACTTGATGCAGAGTACATCACACCTGAGATGCTGTTACACCTATCTGATGCTGGCTACAGTGCTGACAGTATACTTAGCCAGTGTTATGATGGAGCTTCTGTGATGAGTGGGGTTAGAGGTGGTGTACAAGCTCTGCTCCAAAAGAGGCTTGACAGATATGTTCCATACATCCACTGCTACAACCACCAACTGCACTTAGTGGTTCTAGTTCACTCTACAACTTTTTTCACCACCACTATGTGCTCAATAAACATGATGCACCTTGTCTAAAAAGACTGCTTGAGATCAGATGGACAAGAACTATGAGGTGACAAGGTGCACTGTGGACAATCGAGAACAAATCCTTAGTATCCTATCTGAGATGACAGAGGATGATGATGCTGCAGTTGACCTGTGCACCGAGGCATCAGGCCTGCTATGCCAAATTAAGAGGCATCACTTCTTTGAGATTGGAAAGTTCCTAGTGCGGGTGCTTGGTGTCTTGAAACCAGCAAATGCTATTCTACAGTCTCAGTCAGTTGATCTGTGCTGTGCTTATGAGGTTGTTAGTGCAGCACTGGACTCCTTAAAAACATCCGTGAGGATGACTGTTGGGGAGTGTCATCTCCTGCTGAGGATGAGTCACATCCAACAAAGAGAAGGAGAGCAATGAGCAATCGCTTGGGTCAAAGTGTTGTGCTCTCAACTTTGGGTCATACAGACTCTGATGACCCTACCATTTCCCCCAGCAGTCTCTGAAAAGATCCCTGCTCAACATCCTTGACAGGGCCATTTCAGAAATGGAAACTAGATTTTCACACAAGAATATTGACCTGATGAGAGCCACATCTAGTCTTGCACCCAAATCTAGCGCATTTCTAGATCCCACCCTGTTTCACCCTCTGGCTGTGATGGCTGGCACTGTAGCAGATGTTGTAAGTCTGAAAAATGAAGTTCTTGTGGCAAAACAGTTCAAAGGAAACAGACCTGTCCACTGTGTGTAAACTCCTGCAGGAGTACAAGGAAGCCTTTCCTAAGTTGCATAAATTGTATGTAACAGCCCTGGTAGTTGGTGTCTTCAGCACCATGTGAGAGTTCCTGCTCCACTTTGTCACGGGTCCTAACCCTCTATCATCACACCATGTGACATAAAAGAAAGAGGAACTTGGTGTTGGCTATGAATGAATTTGTAAGGGTTTTTGAAAAGGGAAACAGGAGACTGTTGTTGTAGAGTGGATTGTGGAGAAAGGAGAGTGGAGCTGTTCAGTTGCAAACAGAGAGTTCAGTTGCTTGAAAAACAAACAAGCTTAAAACAAGACAAAAGTTAAACTGTTCTGTTCTAAATCTGTTGCGTTCTACAAATTAGTTTGAGAATTGTACGAAAAGACATGGTGAATTGTTTTGTTTTTTTAAATTACTATGCCAGCCCTTTTTAGTTTTGTAAATATTGGCTATATTGAGAGGTCTTATTTTATTCTTACTTTATTTTGGAAATTTATTTGAGAATTAAGCCATCCAATTAAGGTACATTTTATGTTGTTGGTTGTAAAGATCTGGATGGACTGGCATCCCGACTGGGATGGAGAGTCTTGCCTTACCCAGCCCGGTGACCATAATGGACAGACTGCATGGTTGGAGGTACAACCTGGCTGGGATGGCTCTTGATTCCTACCCAAGTCTGGGCAATCAAAAAATAGATGGCCTGGGGGAGACTGGTTCAGACTCCAAGGTTACAGAAGCTTGAAGGGCTGCCCTGTCAGGATTTTTGGGTACTACCTGAGGTTGCTGCGGGGAGAAGGTCTCCCTACTTTGCAGAGCTTTAGCATTAGCTGGTCGTGATTTCACCAGGCAATGTCATAACATCAGAAGTAGTCCTGAAGAAGTCACCATACCTCATTTGAGGAGTCAGACTTGGGAGGCAGTAGAGGACACTAACCTGGAGTAGCGCAAAGAGAGGGAAAAGACTGTATATTATCTTTTGTTGTATTGGTTTTGACTTTGTCTATTGGAAAAGTTACTGTGACACAAACAAGAAATGTTTTTGAACCCAGAACTGGGTTTGGTCCAATTGTGTCTGAAATTGGGGCTCAGTTGCACTCTGTTGTGGTCACAGCTTACAGGGAAATACATCAAAATCCACATAACCTGCAATAATGATGAAGTAGTGCTAAGAACTAACCTCAATTAACAACTTCATTTATGTGTAAAACCTCTTTTGTGTTGCTTATTTTTAAGTGATAGTTTAACAGGCAAAGCATGCTGTTCTGCCCCACATCTTGTTAGTTGAGACTGTTATTTGTTGAACTGTTCTCCCCCTTCATCTTGTCATTTATTAGCACACCAGTCAGTCACGTCCCACACTCACAGTGGTACTATAAAAGTCTATGAAACTCGCATAATGCACGTAGGTCCCATAATAAACATTTGAATACAATACACCCCATGTCTCTCATGTAGGCACCCCTTTATCTCTGTTTCAGTCACATCCAAAACGTATCCTTAGGGTATATAAACCCCTGGATCTGGTTAGTTGTGGTACGCAGCAATTTGAACCTCTGTCTACGCGCTTCTCTTTGTCTTGATCCATCCATGGAAATCACTCGCCTTGTAAGTGTCTTTTAAAGCTTTATTGTTTAACTAGCAAAATACCCGCGCTTCGCAGCGGAGAAGTAGTGTGTTGAAGAAGCAATGAAAAAGAAAAGGAAACATTTTGAAAATAACGTAACATGATTGTCAATGTAATTGTTTTGTCACTGTTGTGAGTGATGAGTGTTGCTGTCATATATATATATATATATATATAAATATAAATATATATATATTTACACACACACACAAACATATATATATACATATATATACATATACATACATATCTACATATATACACACACAGCTATTTCAGATCAGTGCAATACGCTGTTTGTTAAAACGGATGACACCCGCTCTTACGTGCAAGTCTGCGTGGATATTATGAACTATCGTATTTGTTCAAGTTCTATTTAAATTTTAAATAGAAGGAATTTTTATTTAGTCGACAGAAATATCTTTGGTAGGAATGGTAAAACAGACAGGAATATTATTCCTGAATAAATCAACTCAAACCTTAAACAACTTATAATATTTTGCTCTCCATAAAAATATATCCTGTCTAAATTATACAAGTTAGAAATAAAGTAAACATTAAAAGAACAAACATTCAAATTTCTTTACTCTTATGTAATTTTATATAAAAATAAACTTAGATTTTAAATATCCCAAAAGATTTTGCTCTCCATAAAAATATATCCTGTCAAAATTATACAAATTCAAATATGAACATGCTGCATAACAAAACCTGGAAATATAAATAAAATGTGTTCCTTTCAGCAATAACAAATCAAATCATTCAGTTGTCTTTGCTCATATGTCATTTTAGAGCTGGACGCCTGGCATCTTTTTGGCACAGGTTCGTTTCTGTTTGGTGTGAGGTTCTGTGTTGTGGAGATTCTCAGGATGGATTGCAGGTGCTCATCAGTGAGGCGACTCCTGTGTGCTGTTTTGTTAGTCTTTATCACTGAGAAGAGCTTCTCACACAGATATGTGCTACCAAACATGCACAAGGTTCGAGCCGCATGTAGACGGACTTTTTTTGTTCTTCAAAGTCACCAAAGCGGCGTGCAAACTCAGTGCGCTCAGTTTATCAGCAAAGTGCGTGTTTGGGAACACCGTAGTGACGACTTGGTTTAACATTACTTGGCAACAGGGAAAGTGGGGCAAGTGGTTGTGTCTCCCATAAAAGCAGCTTCACTTGAAATCACTTTGTGATTGTGCACGGGTAAAACGTCCGCTGAAGTGTCAGATTCTTATTTAATTCTTCTGCTTTCTGTATCTTCTGCATTGCATTCAGGTCTTTCAGGTTACCCTGATGTTTTGTCTCATAGTGCCGTCTTAGATTAAATTCTGTAATTACAGCCACATTAGCTCCACAAATGAGACACACGGGTTCAGTAAACATATACTCAGCCTCCCATCGGTTTTAAAGGCTCTATTTTCAGAATCAACTTTTCTCTTCAGCATCGTGTGAGCTAGCTTCACAATAACTTGCAGCATCATAAGGTAGACTTGATTAACGCGGTGTTCGGCAAGGCAGCTGAAGCGCTGCATTATGGGATCTGTAGTTTATTGTGTTACCAGCGCTTCATATACCCGGGCCATTAATAACAATAATACAGTATATAAAATGATCTCGGGCGGATATAATTACACTGGGCGGATGTGGCCCGGCCCTTGAGTTTGACACATATGGACTAAATAGAACTTGAAAAGATATATTTTTCAAATGTGATCGCGCAATTCAGATAGAGTTGACGCGCACTACAGCCTGCATGCCTCAATAAGTCATCCTCCCTCGCTTACTTTTTACCGTTCATCTAATGAATACACTGAGTATGGCTTTACCAAAACAATCATTGATGGCGAATAAAGTATCCATTATTCGAGTATGTAGATCGGGTATATATATACATATATATATACCCGCGTATCACAGCGGAGAAGTAGTGTGTTAAAAAAGCTAGAAAAAGAAAAGGGAACATTTTAAAAATAGCGTAACATGACTGTCAATATACAGTATTTGTTTTGTGAGTGTTACTGAGTGTTGCTGTCATCAAGGATTTGATTATCATTATTTCTTTCAATCAGGTTCGTATTTGTAGGATGTGTTGTGTTCAAGTTACATTCCGTGTTTGTCAATCGTTGTAAAGATGACAGGTTTCATTCATCGATTCGTTTCTTACTGCATCAATAAACAGCTCGTCTTCTTCTTTATCTGAGACCTGACACACTGCATGCACGGGTTTTTTACACTGTCTTCCTTTAGCGGGACATTGACTTTTTCCAACGTGTGCTTTGTTTCCGCAGTAGTTGGATTTATGAATATGCTTGTATGTATGAGACGCTTCATATTTTTGCTGCCTTTTCAATTGTGTAATTGGTTTTGTTCAGCGCTCTTTGGAACTGTTGCTTTTATCTGTGCACTGCGTCCAGTTCACGTGAGCCACTCGGTGTACATGCATCGAAGGTTCCCAGCTGTGCTGGTGCCATCTCCTGCTATGTCCATGGCTGTATTTAATGTTACCTTAGTCCTGGCACTTAAAACTTTCTCTCGCAGTTTCGCTGAGTTTGTGTCAAACACCACCCTGACCATCTCATCTTCCTCTCCATAAGCACAGTCCTTCACCCGTGAATATTTAGTGGCAGTTTGCTATTGGATTGCCGCTGACGGACGGCCTTATATGGGCAGGCACTAAATTACAAACGCCAGCGCAGCCTGTCTATGAACTTAATTTAAAGTGTAGGTTTACATCGTGCTTTGTTTCCGAGTAGCAGAACTCATGAATATGGTTGTATATGTCACTTTCGCTTCGCTTCTTATTGTTTCGCTGCCTTCTCAATTATATAATGCATGTTTTCTTCAGCGCTTTTTTGAGGTCTTCCTGGTTTTCTATGTACTGCGTGATTACGTGGGAGGCGTGATGATGTCACACGAAACTCCGCCCCCACGGCGTTGAAGCTCATCTCCATTACAGTAAATGGAGAAAACTGCTTCCAGTTATGACCATTACACGTAGAATTTCGATATAAAACCTGCCCAACTTTTGTAAGGAAGCTGTAAGGAATGAACCTGCCAAATTTCAGCCTTCCACCCACACGGGAAGTTGGAGAATTAGTGATGAGTCAGTGAGTGAGTGAGTGAGTGAGTGAGTGAGTGAGGGCTTTGCCTTTTATTAGTATAGATGTACACTGTCTGCTATGTATTGCTTTGTAAATCATTATTGTCTTTGATTGTACACCTGTAAATGCCTGTATGTTTCTTTTGTATATATTTCAGTTTACAACAAAGTATGTCCAGTAAAAGCCTACAAGATAGCTCGCTCACCCCTTGTCGTTTTCTATGTGGATGTGCCGAGTTGTTTAAGCTCTCTGTGGCCGCATTGCACAAGACAGTGCAGAGTGAGGCAGAAAACATGTAATATTAGACTAAACTACAATGAAGTTAAGTTGTTTGTAGTGTAAGCATTTACTCAGCTATGTGAGATAACAAAGAAAAAGTACTGCACTAAAACATTTATTCCAATTAATTAATCAAGATCCTGTTTCCTAAGATACTTTTTATTATCACAGTAAAAGTACACAACGCTTAGTCACCACTTCCAAGTAAACATCTTAAAGCAAAGCAAAGAAACTTGTCAGACACACAGCGTGTTAGGTAATAACTGCTTTGGATTCAGCATCTTGTTTTCTCAATTCAAGAGAGTGTACAAAATATACTAAAAAAAAGTCTACAAGGCTTCTGTCACAGACAGTGAGTAGGCTGAGATGCTCTATTTCGTGATTACAACACTTGTGATTTCTTAAATTGGAAGGAGAACAATTTAATTTCTATTTTAGATGAGCTTTCTTGAGTGTTACAACTGACAGATGGAGTTAACACTATGGCTGAAAAGTGCCAGGTTTACAATTCAAATCGTTACTGTATTTGAAAATTTTTTTCTTGGATAATCTTTACATATAGCGTGAAACTAAAAACAGCAAAACTTGCCAAATCCATAGTGAAAAATGTGAGGTAAAAAGCCCTTAAATTAAAAAGACTTACTGACGTATTTTAAGATAATGTTGACTAAACTACAACTCTCTAAAACTCATGTCTGAAAGTCTTGGTTGAATACCAGCTAAATACAAATAATGAAAACTGAGTTTGAATGTTGTTTCTACCTTTGTGTGTTAAAATAGTTAGGTTGCCAGAAAAGTTGAGTCAACTTTTCTCCATTTTAACTGGCTTCAGGTGTGATTGCTATATTGCCAGCACATGTTTCTTGCCACAGGTGAGTTCAAACGAGCATCATACACTGTGTGCACAATTATTAGGCAAGTGAGTATTTTGACCATATCATCATTTTTATGCGTACATTCCAACTCCAAGCTGTATTAACTTGAATGCTTATTGGATTTAAGCACGTCAGGTGATGTGTATTTGTGTAATGAGGGAGGGTGTGGCCTAAGGAGATCAACACCCTATATCAAGGTGTGCAGAATTATTAGGCAGCTAGTTTTCCTCAGGCAAAATGGGCCAAAAAAGAGATTTAACTGACTCTGAAAAGTCAAAAATTGTAAAAAGTCTTTCAGAGGGATGCAGCACTTTTGGAATTGCTAAGATATTGGTGTGTGATCACAGAACCATCAAACATTTTGTTGCAAATGGTCAACAGGGTCGCAAGAAACGTGTTGAGAACAAAAGACACATATTAGCTGCCAAAGATTTGAGAAGAATCAAACGTGAAGCTACCAGGAACCCATTATCCTTCAGTACTTTCATATTCCAGAGCTGCAACCTACCTGGAGTGCCCAGAAGTACAAGGTGTTCAGTGCTCAAAGACATGGCCAAGGTAAGGAGGGCTGAAACCCAACCACCACTGAACAAGAAACATAAGTTGAAACGTCAAAACTGGGCCAAGAAATATCTGAAGACAGATTTTTTCAAAGGTTTTATGGACCGATGAGATGAGAGTGACTCTTGATGGACCAGATGGATGGACCTGTGGATCAGTAATGGGCACAGAGCTCCACTCCAACGTGGAAGTGGGGTACTGGTATGAGCTGGTATTTTTAAAGATGAGCTAGTTGGACCTTTTTGCATTGAAGATTAACTCAAAATCAACTCCCAAACCTACTGCCAGTTTTTCGAAGACACTTTCTTCAAACATTCCTTGATACAGGAAAAAGACCATGATTTTTATGCAGGCCAATGCTCCATCACTTGCATCGAAGTTCTCCACTGCGTGGCCAGCCAGTAAAGGCCTTAAAGATGAAGGAATAATGACATGGCCCCCCTTCCTCATCTGACCTAAACCCTATCGAGAACTTGTGGGCACTTCTTAAACGCTAGATTTACGGGGGAGAAAAACAATACACCTCTCTGAAGAGTGTCTGGGAGGCTGTAGTCACTGCTCCACAAAAGCTGATCGTCAACAGATCAAGAAACTGACAGACTCCATGAATGGAAAGGCTTATGACTGTTATTGGAAAGAAGGGTGGCTATATTGGTCATTGATTGATTGATTTATTTTTTGAAATGTCAGAGATGTTTATTTGTAAATTTTGAGGTGTTTGTTTATTATTCTCACTATAACAGATGAAAATAAACAAGTGAGATGGGAAAATTTTCATTTTTCCTTTAGTTGCATAATAAATCTGCACACTAATAGTTGCCTAATAATTGTCGCACATATGTATTCCCCTGATTATGTTCACACTCACATTTCCGTTGTGAAACATTCAGGTTTCAGGTTTATTAACATTTTGGATGACTGATAGCACTGTGTTTGTTCCATATTAAAATTAATCCTCAAAAATACAACTTGCCTAATAATTCTGCACTCCCTGTATGCTTGAAATAAAACGATTTACCCACAATTTTGAAAAGGTGCCAATAATTTTGTCCGGCCCGGTTTTTGAGTTTTATGTGAAATGACGTCAGATTTGGCTTTTTTTATCTGTTTTTTTGTGTTGTTCCAAAGCACATAAAGGAAATAAACGTGTATACCAAAACATTTGTAATTGCAACAATTTTCTGGGAGAAATGGTGCATTTTCTGGGAAAAGTCTAGGGGTGCCGATAATTTCGGCCATGACTGTATGTCTGTTTCAGACTGATAACAAGGTGGGGTTTGAGGCACGTACACACATTAACAAGAAGATTGTGATTTATAAATGTAATTTGGGTAGAAATGTGCATACGCCAGGTTTTATAAAGCATGTTTTTTTCTATGGCGTACACATTTTCAAGCATGAATCCACGCAAAGTTTTATAAATAAGACCACAGTCTTATCTCTGTGGAGTTTGCATTCTGTTCCTATGTCTGTGTGGGTTTTTCTTCCAAATTGTTCCCAGTGTGAGTAGGTGTGGGTGTGTGTGCCCTGTTCAGGATTGCACCCCATCCTGTGATGACCTGGCGACTTGATCAGAACTGCTTCCTGCCTGCACTCAGTGCTTTGATCCTGAATCAAATTAAGCAGGTTTGACAGTGCATGTTTGCATTTCATAAATATATTGTATTTGCTGAGATTTATTTGAAAACATTTTTGCAATGGTCTTCTTATATGTATGAAGAAATACTGCAAGACAATTTTGAACAAATATCAAATTATTTTAAACTTGCTTAAAAAACAATACTTTTAGTAAACAACACAGAAATAATGAATCTTATCACAGTTTTATGAGAAGTTAATTACTTTACCTTGTATCCAGTCTCAGGTAAAAGTGTTTTGTCCCAGTAAGATGGTACAGCCTTAAAACTTGCAGCACAATAACTTTTAGGTGCTTTTTTGCTGTTCAATACAAAAAAGTGTCTTTTAGTAATAGCAAATTGTAAAATAAATCTAAAGTAATCAATTATATCAGAGGTATCAACAATTAAAAAATAGCATATGTAAACTCCTACAGTTAACTTTGCCTTATTAACTCAAACTCATTGAGATGTCATAAGGAATGACGTGAACCCTTGTACATGGATCCATGGAGTTACAGTATGTCTTACATGACAGGCTAAGGTGGCCGTACCGCTATAGTGTTTTGCTGAATATGCTACATGTCAATCACATCTCGGTCTACAAAATTTCCTGCAACATCAATGAACTGGATCTGCCAGATTTCTTAAAGTTAAATCATGAATCACATACTCAAGGACCAATGGTGGATATTAAGGGTTGATGAAATCTGAACTAAACCACGGAGTAATTTAGGCAAAGTAGAACCCTTGAAGGAGTTTAAAAAGACGATCTAGCTATTAGCTAACCAAATACGCCTGATAGATTAAATGATCTTATGTTTTCACATAACTTGCCAAAGTATTCCTCAGCGTAACCAAATATTTTATTACTAGCAGTTGTAATTCACAATATGCCTGATATCATGACAACAGGAAATTTTGATGGCATGGTTTGAAATAAAATTTTCTATGTTGATGACAAAAAGGTAAGTATTAGCTGCCACTGCTAAGATTTTTACAGATACACTATAACGTCAACATTATTGAGTTCAGGTGTTTTAGCCACACCCATTGTTAAAAGGTACTTAAAATCAAGCCCATGGCCATACAGTCTCTATTGACAAACATCAGCAGTAGAACTGGTCGTACTGAAGAGCTCAATGACTGTCATATGCTGCCACCTTTGCAACAAGCTAGTATGTGAAATCTTCACTGGTCAACTGTAAGTTCTACTATGGTGAAGTGGAAGCATCCAGGAGCAGCAACAACACAGCTACAAAGTAGCAGACCTCACAAACTCACAGAGTGGGATGGTTAAGTGCATATCACATAAAAATCACCTATCATCTATTGTGTTACTCACAAAAGAGTTGCAAACTGCCTCTGGAAGCAACAACAGTACAAGAACTGTGAGTTGGAAACTTCATGACATGGGCTTCCAAGGCTGAGCAGCTACACACAAACCTATGATCACTATGCGTAATGTCAAGTGTTGGCTTGAGTTATGTAAATCATGCTGCTAATGGACTCTGAGGCAGTAGAAATGTGTCCACTGAAGTGATAAATCATGCTTCACTATCTGGTAGTATGATGGACGAATCTGGGTTTACCAGGAGAACACTACCCTCTAGATTGAACAGTGCCTACTGTAAAGTTTGTGGAGGTGGGTTAATGGTCTGGAAAAAGTGGAGGCTGTCATAGCCATAAAGGGGGGAGGGTGCAATTCCAAAATAAAGTTTATGGTTTTGAAATAAGATGTCCAAAAAGCTCAAGGTGTGATGGTCAGATGTCCACAATATATGTTGCACTATAACATTATTTGAGGTGCAGTACTCATAAATAAGGCCCTTTTAATCTTGATGAGTTTTTTGATGTCCTATACTAGTTAGAAATTTTTTCTCATTACATGCTGTATTCATTAACCTCAAATACATTATTCTTCTCAACCTGAAGCCACATGCAAGGCTAATACTGACCATCCTGTCAATTCAATGCAAATTCAACAACCAACACTTTATAGGATGCACATCCATCATTGGAATCAATTTTAGAGTTGGAAATTAATCCAACACTCACATCTATCAGACGTGAAAGGAAATATATGTTGCCTCTCAGATAGGCTCCAGCTCCTATGAACACTAGAATAAGAACGTTATGAAAATAATAATACATTTTATTTTTATTATGTCTTGAATAAAAGAGAACTTTTCAGCTTAAGGAATGTCACTTTTTGTAAAAAATAACCAACTTTTAATGCTTTAACAAATATTCAAATGTAAAACTTCATACTTCACACATACTTCAGCTGGAGTTTTTTTGTTTTTTCTGTCCCCCCTGGCCATTGAACCTTACTCTTATTCGATGTTAATTAATGTTGATTTATTTTGTTTTATTATTGTGTCTTTCATTTTTCTATTCTTTAATATGTAAAGCACTTTGAGCTACTGTTTGTATGAAAATGTGCTATATAAATAAATGTTGTTGTTGTTGTTGTAGTTGGCAGTAATTTGCACTAAAAAGCATTTATACTCTAATTTTAGTTATTACAGCAAATTAAAATTTATAATCACTAGAACACTGCATTTTTTAGATTGCTATATTAACAAGTAAATGCTGAGAGGGAAATACATTAACGGATATGAGTATACTATATGCTTACTTGACTCTTAAATGAGAATTCACTATTTCAGTAATAAAGGCCAACAGTTTTTGCAGAATATTAGACTTGTACCTTTGTTTGATTTTCTCTACATCCTGTTTAGAGAAAAACTTTGGCCGTCTTAGCACAGCTCTCTTAGTTTGGTAGTAACAGTTTATCTGAATCATATCTGCAAGAAAAAAGGTCAAAGTAATGTAACAATTGGGAGTTCTCTTAAATTCTATCTATTTAAACACATACAGTATTATGATACAATTGTCGTAATGTGACTTATGTATACAGTAATCCCTCCTCAATCGCGGGGGTTGCGTTCCAGAACCCCCCGCGATAGGTGAAAATCCGCGAAGTAGGAACCATATGTTTGTATGGTTATTTTTATATATTTTAAGCCCTTATAAACTCTCCCACCCTGTTAACATTATTAGAGCCCTCTAGACATGAAATAACACCCTTTAGCCAAACATTTAAACTGTGCTCCACAAGACAAGACAGAGATGACAGTTCTTTCTCACAATTAAAAGAATGCAAACATATCTTATCTTCAAAAGAGCGCCGTCAGGAGCAGAGAATGTCAGAGAGAGCGCTCTATAACAATCAAAAGCATACAATCAAAAAATCAATACGTGCTTTTAAGTATACAGAAGCACCGCGATAAAGCGGCATTTTGTAGAGGAGCGTCCGTGTCCTCTGTGCAAACAGCCCCTCTGCTCACACCCCCTCAGTCAGGCAGAGAGAGTGAGAAAGATAGAGAGAAGCAATCAAGCTCCGCGTGGGAAGCATATCTTATATCATTGAGGAGTTTTAGTTAATATGTAATACATGCTCTGATTGGGTAGCTTCTCAGCCATCCGCCAATAGCGTCCCTTGTATGAAATCAACTGAGCAAACAAACTGAGGAAGCATGTAACCTAAATTAAAAGACCCATTGTCCGCAGAAAGCGGCGAACCAGCGAAAAATCCATGATATATATTTAGATGTGCTTACATTTAAAATCCAGATAGAGTGAAGCCAAAGTCGGCCTTGATATAGCGAGGGATTACTGTACAGACATCCTCTGAATTAAATAAAACATCTTTACAAAAATGTCAGTACACAAAGAACAATGGCAAAGCAGAATTTTTGCAGATATTGTCAGGCTTGGGTCACAGATTTGCACAGAAACACGGGAAGTTGTAGAGACATGAACTTTATTCAGACACTGCAAACAAACATGACAAGACAGAGATGATAGTTCCGTCAGGAGCAGAGAATCTCAGAGAGAGAGAAAAGCAAAAACAATCAATTCCAATACTGACAGGTGCTGAACAAGCTTTTAAGTATATGGAGTACCGCACAAGAGGTTTATCACACAACAGAGTGTAAATAAGGTAAGGAGCAATGTGAAGGTAGTCTGTCAACATTTTTCAGGGGTTTTGCCAGGAACGTCTGTATTCTCTGGGGGAGCAATCAGCGCAACAGCTCACAATATAAAAACGACTTTTCAATGTGTCCCTACTCCTAGCTAAAGTCGGTCAACTTCACATGTTTTGCTCACGTGTGTACTTGTGATTTCATGTCACATTACCTTGAACATCATTGCTCTGAAAACAAAAAAAAATCACAGAAGAGTTGGACCATTCCTTTGAGTGTGAAACTTGGGGTCATTAAGACATGTAGATACAGGCGAGCATAACAAAGATGAAATGCATGGTCTAAACACTGTTTGTACAATTTATCTGAGTGATTCTGTAACTCCTTCTCCTGCGTATAAAATTACCCACAGTTCTTAGTGAATTGTGGCTTACTGGTCTATGTGCTTAACATTATGGATGGTTCAGTTTAGGTGTGAGGGACTAGTGTTGTATATGTTGTTTGCTAAACCACAAAAGGGTACAATGAAAGCAGGTATAGTCTTATTAAACAGTAATTAAATAAGATAAAGTATCTTATTAGGGCTTGTTTTGATGCCTAATGTTGTTATTGAAATAAATGTGTCAATTGTCATGGAGTTATTCCAGGAAAATGGAAGTAATTGTTTCGGGTCTGGGACACTTAAAAATTTTTCCTGTTTAAGTTAATGGTTATTATGTGTTAGCGTTAAGAAAGTTGACCTTATGAAGGTGTTTTAGCAATGGCTTACGTTAACTTAACAAGGCGGTGGAAGCCTCTATACTGTACATTCTCAAACCTGCAAAGTGGCTGGAACCTTTTCTGGCACAATTTTTTATTTTTTTATTATAATATTAGCCAGTTGCACAGCTAAGTAGTAGATAGCACTGCTGCCCTACATAGCCAGTGTCCGGGGTTTGAATCTTGTGCCCACTCACTGCTCTTAAGGGTTTGCATATGGGTTCTTCTCCAGAAGCTCTGGTTTTCCTTCTATATTCTAAAGACATATTGGGTGAAATTAGGTGACATTGGCCCTGTGCAAGTGTGTGTATGAGTGGACCCTATAATGAACTGGCAATGATTTCAGAGTTCCTGCCTCACAGGCTCTGGTGTACACAACCCTAAAATGCATTAAGCGTGTTTAAAAACTGATGAATAAAGGCAGCACGGTGGAGCAGTGGGTAACTTCCCGGGTCCTCCCTACGCAGAGTTTGCATTTTCTCCCAGTGTCTGCGTGGGTTTTCTCCAGGTACTCCGGTTTCCTCCCACAGTCCAAAGACATGCAGGTTAGGTGTACTGGCAATTCTAAATTGTCCCTGGTGTGTGCGTGTGCCCTGTGGTGGGCTGGCGCCCTGCCCAGGGTTTGTTAAAAATTAAAAAAAAAATAAATAAAAATTGATGAATAGATATTTTGTATGATTTTTTTACAAGCAGATTTAGGCTATATTTAAATATATTAGGTATAAAGGACTTTCCCAGGAACCAATGATATACCATCATGGTTGTGGTGAAAGATGGTAAATTTTATACAGTCTTTTCTGTTTTTACAATTGCTTACAATATGTACAGTATTATACATTGACTGCATAAGTAATAATACAGTTTTAACCTAGCATATGTTGAATTTAAATTAGGGTAACAGTAAAAGTTTTTTATTCTGACAATCCAAATTTCTAGCATGTCATGTCACTAGAATAACTGCAAGCATATTGACAGAGTTGGTGACTTTTAATTTCAGTCATAAAAGGGATCGTGACTGTGGACAATTTACTAGACGCAACAATCACTCAAGACTGCTTTTTATAGTTTAATACTGTACTGCACTGCCAAACAGATGCCGCCTACCATGCTGGCTACCAACCAGATTTCTTCAGTTGATTTCCAGCTCTCAACACTGGATAATGAAGGCTGACAGCAGTATTGTAGGAACCATATAAAATCAAGAAAGCATACACCTGGCCATAAGAGATAGGACATGATATACAGAAAAACACTCAATGAAAAAGTCTAAGACTAATAGAAAGCATAAATGCAATAAATAGTGAAGATGTGTTAACAGAATAATTAGTGACATTGAAAGCTAAGATGACATACACAATAAGAGTAAGAACTGAAAAGCAGTACCGACTGACAGATAGTTTTTAGTATTTATCTCAAAATAAACATGCAGTGTTAAAGCTACTAACACACAAATTCACACAGAACTCACTTAAATACTCTAAAGTAAGATTTATTACAGGTGGGTCATTAAATAGTTAATGAACATTGAACTCACATTAATTATGTTGTCTAAAAGACAGCTTCAATGTAAAATTATATTTATGATTGAAAGGGCAGTAGTTTTCAATAATTAACTATCCTCTTTAATAAAAGCCCTGTGTGTGCCCAGGTATCCGTGTGTGTGTGTCTTCTGCTGAAGTGCGCATGCGCGGGGCTGCGACGCACATCGCGACCGCGCCCATGCACAGCACCTTGGTCGCACACACACTCGAAGCTGGGCACACAGTGAATTGCCTTGCCGCGGCAGCGCATGATAAGCAAATAAAAGACATCATTGCTGGGGAGATTGCTAATTAGGTAGTCGCGGCCGCGCACATAAAATCCGTTGCTGGGGAGACGCCACACGTACAATAATCAGCTACACGCCAGCACAGATTAAAATACTTGCTGGGGAGACGACACAGTCACGATTATCAACTGCACACCACACATTACATCAGTTGCTGGGGACACTCTGCTGATTGACCACTGTTGTGACAGAAAATTAAAGTCATATTACGGACATCAAAGCCAGTATTACTGTCAGAGAAAATTACAGGCATTTTACGGAAATACAAACCAGTATTACTGCGAGAGAAATTTAAAGGCACACAATACACTGGTGCATATTATAGCCACATACAAGCCAGTATTACTGTAAGAGAAAATATTACGGACATATCTACTAACAACATGCCACCCAAAAAAAAAGGACACGTCATGTAGGACAAAAGACACAATCAAATCCTATATAAGTAACATCTCCTGGATGAACGGTCAGCTCAACGAGTAAAAATCAACAAAAGAAAGGCTGAAAGACAAAAAAAAAACACGAACAAATAGATCGATTGAAGAAAAAGAAAAGGAGCGTCAGAAAAACGCTAAAAGAGAGAGACTCAGAAGAGCGAACCTTACAAAAAGTTGGCATTTACTTGCCAGAACCAGTATTCAGCCATGATCAGTTATATGTTGCATTATCAAGAGTTAGAAGTTATCCAGATGTTGTTGTCAAGGTTGTAGATGGTCCTGAACAAGGCAAACTGTTACCAAACTCAGACAGAGTATTTACAAAGAATGTTGTCTATAATGAAATTTTATAGAAAAAGTTCATGAGGTAAAAAAATAGACAATTTTTCCTAAATATCTTCTTCAGATTTTGTGTATTGCAGATTGTTACAAAGGTTTACACTAAGGCAATATTAATTATACTTACTGTATTGTCATACATTTCTGTTTTATTTTTATTATTATTTTACTTTAGGATTCTTGCAAAAATATTTTTGACAAAAAAAAAAAATTAAGACAAGAAACAGAATGAGGTCAGGGTCCCTTTCCATTTAATATACAGTAGACTGTTCCTACTAATGTTTATGCACTACTGTTCTAGCGCCCGTTATTGTAACCGGCTTAATGTCTAGTACATACATAAAAAATCACACAAATTAATTTAACTGGGATAATAATGACAATGAGAACTATATTGACAACTTACCTTTGAATTTAAGCTCATATTGTTGGCCCCCTGCTTGAAATTGGACAATTGCATTTTTGTCTTCCAGGTATTTTTTTTCAAGATCTTCGCTTGAAATAGATGATGTATTGTGAGCCCCATTCTAAAAATGTAATTGTGTAATCCAAAAAATAGGTTAGTTAGAAATAGGGAAAAAAGGACCCAAACAAAGCTAACCACTTTTCTTTAGCTCTACAAACTTCTGTATAATGTAAAATGTGAGTGTATTTATACAATCACTTAACAGTTAACCAGTCACCTCATCTGCCATTAGCATATTACACTATTTTTGATCATGGACAACTTAGGGTGTGTTGTGGCAATAAAAGATCAAGGTTCCAATTCTCAATGAATTTAACCACTTCATCATTTTACTTCACAACACTTTTAATCTAATTTTTCTGATGAGATCAAGGTGGAAACATGCTAAGTGGGACAGACTAGTCCAATACATCAGAACCTGCGTTTTCTAGCTGCTCACATGGAATTTCTGGATGTTTCCAGGGTGGTTGAGAGATATCATTCTTCTAGCATGTCCTTAAGGTCTTCCTCTAGTGGGGATTTCCTGGAACAGAGTGGTACACTCTCTGTGGAAGATGTCCAGGGATACACTTCTCATTCAACCCACCTCAACTGGCACCTTTCAATCCAGTGTGGCAGATGCCTGGAGGGGGTGACCCGGCCGGGATGCCTTGGAGGACCTGAAGAGGGCATACGCCCACCTCAGACCACGTGGGAGTGACTGGTTGCTATGGGGACCACGGGTACAGAGCTTTGAAGCTCGACCCTGTAGGGGCCCGTGATCACCGCCGGGGGGCGCCCCGATGCCTTAGGAGCCCTGGACCTCAGCGCTTCCACCACACCCGGAAGTGCTGGGGAAAAGACGTGCAGGGACACCCGGTGTGCTTCCAGGTATGCAGCTGGCACTTCTGCCACACTGGGGAGTGTCGGTGGAAGACTGCCGGGAAGCACCTGGAGCACATCCAGGTGCATATAAAAGGGGCTGCCTCCCTTCAGACAATGACTTGAGTCGAGTGGAAGCAGGACAAGGTCTGGGAGGAGATCAAGAGGCGGCCTGAAGAAGTGAAGGCATTGTGTGTGTTGGCCAGGATTTTGGGGACTTTTGAGGACTGTGGCACTTGTGTAAATATGGAGCACTATAATAAATGCGTGTGGGGTGACTTAAACATGTCTGCCTGTCTGTGTCCGGGTCATGTTCCACACCAGATAAGAAGCAACTCTGTTCAAGTACCTTAATTTCATTGTTTCTGCAAATTTTTTTCCCACAGAATTTGTGATGACATGTGAGGTTGGGGATGTAGACTGACCAGTAAATTGAAAACTTTGTTTTAGGTCTTAGTTCCATGTCTTCAGTATCATAGTTTAGTACAACATCTACAAAACTGCTACCACTAGTTACAGCAACAGTAACCGCACCCCACTTGTAAATAACACCCAAAGGACCTAGAAATCCTCCAAGTGGGGCACCTGTTTCCCCAAGTACAAGGAGAGAAAAAGCCATACTTTTCAGGAAGAAAACTAAGACCTTATAATTGGAAGTGGTAATTCTCATTCCTGACTGCATTCCAGTGTGCAACACAGATAAAAGACTGATAAGGCTAAGTAGGACAACATCATCAAACAGCACAGACACAATCCTTAGTTCACCAAACTGGTCACTTTCTAAACCTCAGCTGTGCCCTAACAGACCGCTGATGAAAATCAAGAATAGGAAAGGAAACAAGGCACATTCTTAGTGGAGTTCAATACCTACAGTTCATTGAACAGACACAATTTATTGTGGCTGTCAATTCATAAATATAATATATGGCATTTCAAAAGATGCATGCTGACAAAATAAGCAAGCAGTTCTAAGAACCCAAAAAACCTGAATAAGTTTACTGCGTTGAAGCCACAACCAAGTCAGATAAACAAGATGATAAATGGAATACGTGCTGTCTAGCAGGCCTCTTGGACACCCCTTTTTGCTGATGTCTGAGGTGTTCCCATATTTGATTTGATATACTTTATTAATCCCGGAGGGGAAATTGTCTTTTTGCATGGCCTTTGGGGATATGAGCACAGGGTCATCTATTGTATTAAGCTTAAACGCATATGGAGAGAGGGAGGTGTGGGGGGCACATTTTCATTTAACCACAAATATACATTATTTTGGAGCAGCACAAAGATTCTTTTGAATGTAGACTTAGACTTACTGATGTGCCATACTCAGACCACTGGAAATATTCATCCTGCCAATACCAGAGCCAGCAGGTTGTCAGGATATAGCTGGGTTTCGTAACAGAGGAAGCTGTTGACAGGCGTCTGACTTTAGCTGCTCCTCGAGTCATTGAAGAGAAATTTATAGAAAAATTCCCACTGCTGCAATTTCAAAAGGGAGATGTTTTAATTTGGACGTGTAGTGTACGTCTAAGCAAGCTTACTTTCAGGATACACCTAGTTTTGGACTTGCTTCTGACTATATTCACACAACTTCTTTCACTATAATGACAATGAAGGTCTGATTAACCAATGATTAGTTTGTAGTTAATTTTCCTTTTAAGTAGGACTTCACAGGTTTTTGTCTGTTTCTTTCCGTCATGTACTGAATTAAAAAAAATGTTCTCATCATCACCAAAGACGTACGTTAGGTTAATTAATGTTAATTGTTGCCTCTAAATTGTGGGCATGTGCATTACTCTGTCCTGCAATTGACTTCCGCTTTGTCCAGTAAAATTTTCTAATGTGTACCTAAATGCCGGCAGGACAGGCTACTGCCACTAGTGAGACTATGTTATATGGGTTGGAAAAAGTGGCGCTAACAAAACGACAGGAGACAGAGCTGTAGGCGGCAGAGTTAAAGATGTTAAGATTTGCATTAGATGTGACGAGGATGGAAAGAATTAAAAAGGAGTACATTAGAGGGTCAGCTCAGGTTGGATGGTTTGGAGATAAAGACAGAGATGCGAGATTGTGTTAGTTTGGACACATGCAGAGGAGAGATTCTGGATATATTAGGAGAAGGATGCTAAGGATGTAACTGCTAGGCAAGAAGAAAAGAGCAAGGTCTAAGAGGAGTTTATGAATGTGGTGAGAGGGGACATGCAAGTGGTATATGTGACAGAGCAAGATGCAGAGGACAGGAAGATATGGAAACAGATTATCCATTTTGGCAACCCCTACCAGGAGGAGCCAAAAAAAACAGAAAGATAGGATTTATTATTTTTATTTTTGTTTATTTTAATTTAAGCCATATTCAGATGCCTCTTGATAATATCATTAATGGTGAGCGTTGTTGTAATAAAGCCCCATTTTGCTCAGTGCGCATTTATGTCGTGCAACACTGCATGTTATATCCTGAGAGCCATATTTAAAATGAAGCAATGTATTATTAGTTAGTGTATGCAATTTTTGAAAGTAAAGTTTTGTCAAGCCACTTAATTCAAGAAGTTCTAGCGACTTTGACTTTGTTTTGCCATTTTATGTGACTGCTGTTTTGTGGTGAATGATCTGTGCTATGTCATCAATCTTGTAAGAAGAATTTCTCTCCCACTCACAGGTTAAAAGCAGTGGTATTGATTTAATTCAGTTTTATTGGAAATCAAAACAGTTACAGCAAAAGTGATCTTTATGGCATTATGGCTGCAGAATGTTGTACATGCTTACATTGGTTTATAGGAACATTTTCAATGATTAAAACAGTTGCATAAATGACCATTTTTCCCACAGTCTGTTGCTGTGTGTACCATGCTTGGCATTCATTGGCCACTAGTTCAGGAAGTACTAAATGAGTATTTTCATAAATGTTATTGATATTTTAACATTTATTATTGTATTAAACCATTTTTAAATATTTTACCTTTACATTTAAAGTGCAAATGGCACATTTAAATAATAAATGTTTTAAGTATGCTGCTGGAGTCATAGTGGATAAATGTTTACTTTATAATCATTAAGATGAGGAGTTCATATGTAAACTTTGCTTTAACATGTATCATGTACTGCAGTTATACTTCAGTTTATTTTAATTCTGGTATACAAGATTGTTATTGTTCATGGCTGCTTCTAAAGATTCATAATTGCAGATGACAGCCTAGCCACGAGCAGTAAAACCTTGAGTAACAAATCTTGTGTTAATGAAAATTTAAAACAAAAGACAAAATGTGCTCAGTCTGAGTTTTCTCCTAATGTTGATCAATAAGGGACTTCTGTCCAGACAAAAGAAATAATCAGCTGCAGTGTTCTCCCAAGCGTCTTTCAGCCGGGTGCTTCGCCCGGCTAATTTAGTTGAGCGCCCGGCTGTCATCTCGCATGACATTGTGCGATTACAGCCACAGATCCACAGGCACAGGCAGATCTAAAGATCTGCAGAGATGGCAAGGGATGAGCGGGCGGGTGGGCAAATATTTTAGAAGCAGGATCGTATGTGGCGAGGGGAGAGGCACGGGGCGGGATGTTTGCCAATCACTCTATGCTAAACAAGCTAATAGCGGGGACGAGGCAGAGCGGAGTTCACAAGCAAAGAGTATGGAGAGGTGGGCGGGCGAGAGGGGGCTGTACATGCTAATAGCGGGAGAGGAGAAAAGTTCTTTACTAGACTGCTCTGGCCTATGCTGTATTCAATCGCCGCATCAGAAAAGACGTAACAAATCTGGCCACAGACTAGAGAGACCATGGTCTGGGACTCCATGCATTTCATCGAAGTACAGTGTGTGCTTCACACTTTACAACAAGAAAGCAGACGTGCTAGCTAAGAATACTGACTTTCACCACTAAAGGCATGGATGTAATTTACAAAACACCTAATCTATATAACTGAAAGATGCTGATTTTTTTCAGTAAAGAAAACTATTCTGAAATTGTACATTTTGAGTGAAAAATTCCATAAGGAAGCCAGCTGCAGTTGACATGAAAAGATGAGTTGATCTTGTGACGGACATCAAGTGAGGACTTGCATTCCACCCCGGAACAGTTAATCAACCATTACCTGGCCAGGATGCCAGTTTGTTGGAAGAACAGAGGGAGAATTGCATAGACAGTTTTCCTCACTGACACAGCAGGTGGCAGTCCTGTTGGACGATGGTACCTATGTAGAGGCCCACACCGCAGGCTGGCTGGGTTTATAGTCTAGTAGCAGAGCCCTGCGGGGTTACATCTGTGCCACAAGGGGGAACTGCAGGGGCATGTTGTCCTTGCTTCAGGGAACTTCCACCTGACCCTTAAGTGCCTCTGGCTGGTAGTGTCGTGACAACAGAAGTTCTCCTGGATCCAGCATAAAAGAGGCAAAGTTTCCTGTAGATATGGTCAGAGTCGGGAGGCAGTGAACAACGATCATCAGGAGGAGAGAGAGAAAAAAAAGGGATGGAAGAGAAGGAAGAATTGCATTCTGTGATTATTACATCACATTTTCTAATTTAGTTATAATAAAACTGCCATTTGAATTCACATTTTGGTTTGGTGTTGGTATATTGGTGGGTTTGAGGTTCAGTGGTGACCCAGTGTGGTCACAATCTATATATTTCCCTCTATTATAAAAAAAAAAAAAATCTTGGAAGGAGACAAGACGTGATTTTCTCGGAGAGACACTTATGCGTCCCGCGAGACGAGTCTACGCCTGGGGCCAGAAATAAAGGACAAAGAGTTGATGACAAAGTAGAACATCATAAAGAATTCAGAAATGTTGGCGCGGTACACATGCAGAGCAAGGTAGAGATAATGGAAGTACGAAAATTTAAAAGTCTCAAAAAAAGGATTGGAAAGATCGCATTAGCACAAACAAACAGAAATTATTACTCGGTGAAATAACGAAACAGCAAAAAGAGATCGAATATATTGTTTGGATTTAAACTTTAAGTCGGAGACTTGTAGATCATCTAATTCGTGTTGCTAGCAAGAATTAAAGGATTCCAAAACGTTGGCATGGTATGAAGTCCCGTGAGACTGAGACTTTTAACATGAGATTCTTTCAAGTCACACCCTACTTACAACTATTTTCAAACAAGACTACAGTCATCTAACCTCAGTCGTGTAAATGCTTTTGGAGAGCTCTCAGCTCTCGTTCTAGATGACACGTCAACGAAGCGAAGAAGAAAGACCATGGACAAACATTCAAAAAAGTCGTTTTATTTACTAGAGAGAACGATATTTACTCACAGGCAGTTAAACGTTGCGTTGTCACAATGTAAGTCCAAACACGGAATCAAAATTCAATGCAATCTTGAAGAAAGGTTAATTCCAAACATTGTTTTTACTAAAGTTTTAAAGTAAAAGTGAAAATAATGTATATGTAACAATTCACATGAAAATAATAACTGTATAAATTATAAAATATAAAATTGTATATTCGGTTAACCAAATCTGGGGGTGGGCGGGCGAAGCGAGCAGGAGGCAGAGCCTTCTAGTGTATTAAAAAAACAACAATCAGGGAGCCATTCAGTATCTAATTACATTATATTTGCATGTACTATAATGCACAACTAAATACCTAGTAAATTATTTCATTAGTTTTTTTATAACATTGTAGTTCTAGTGTGATTTAAGAAACACACAGCCTTCATTTTTATAGTCACAATGATTACCTTCAAACTGTCAATGTATATCCAACTCACTTCTGAGTGTATGCTTTACTTATGGGCCCTCAATAAGGTCTTTTTCTCTAGGTAGGAGGTGGAAGCCAACCAGGGACAAGAGGTCAGTCTACTTTTTCTTATGGGACTTGAACTGTATTTTTTAATACATTTATCACTTTAAGAACTGTTCAAGTGAACTGAGCTTGTTTTTGAATAAATCAACTTATAGTTTAAGATTGGCTGCCACCACTGTGCCTTTGTTTGTTTTACTCTGCCTCTCACTTTAACTTTGGTACCAGTAGGCACCAAACTACTAGCAAGCTGTCTGTTCCACAGTTGGCTTGTAACACTGGGCACACGCACTCAGTCATATGTGGCAAATTTAGAAGTGAAATTAATCAAACACATGCATCTTTAGAAAATGGGAGAAAACCAGAGCATCTAGAGAAAATGTCCCATAGACAGAGGGAGAATTTCATACGCCATACAAATAGAAAATGGACTGAGATTTGAGACAAAGACTCTAGAGCTGTAAGATAGCTACATGAATCACCATGGCACTGTGATATCCAAAATAGATTCAACCAATTGTTTAGCATGTTAACTATTAAAAGGCACAAAAGAGTCACTAATTACTATTACATGTTCCATTTTATACCCTAATGTATCCGATCTTTATGCTAATGCATTGTCTTTACCAAGAACATACATTATTTCAAATTAAATGCTGCAAATACTGTTTTTGAAAAATTATTACAAACCTGCAAGTTCTAGCTGGATTACAAAATTCCTTTTCAATTTGTTCATTGTCTGTGAGGTCTAACCAGCCTAGGCCATCCCATACCTGCCACTGGTAGGGCATGCGATGGTGTGCTTCAAAACATTTGTCTAAAAAAACAAGCAAAAGATCAAATGATTCAGACTTCAAATTAAGGGTCCTACAATGTAACAATTAAATGTTTCTAAATCTGTAGCAAGGCTATTTAAAATATTTTATACAACAGATTTTAAATGAATAAACACATACTTACTTCCATGTTTGCAATCTTTTCTTACAAAGAATAAGCAGATCTCAGTTTTACCTGCTGACAGAAATATTTTGTTAGAACTTGTTAAGAACTGACAGTTTTTATTTTGCAATGGTTATATAATATATTGTGACTTAAGTGTTTTACTTTTCTCTAAATATCTTAAGTCTTCTTTTTATTGCTGAGCTGAACTGTTTATGATTCCCTGTGTCCATCTAACCTTTTTCTGTTTGCTTTTCTTCCTTTGAAATATAATCACTGCTAGATAAAAACACAAGTGATTCTACTAAAACACAGAGAAAGCTTGAGCATATTCATTAATGTGGGTAAAATATACTGATTAAATTAAATCGTCAATTAAAAGAAAGTGAAGTATTGTATGAAGAATATTTAATTAACATGCCTTCTAGTGTAAGTTCACAGTGAATTGTGTACCAACCCTAAGCAGGAAACACACATGCACACACCTACACTCCCTCACACTGAACCAATTCTGAGTTGCCAAGCTTCTTTGAGATATTTTCTTATTTATATTTGTCAATTTCTATAAATACTTTATTGTGGACATTAACATTTTTGTTTGTTTTTGTGGCCAACTGCACCCATGCCTTTTGTTGGTGATGACAGCACCTGTTGCTACCATGTGACATCATTGTATGATGGCAAAGTGCTACAGCTGGCACCCAAGTTTCTAAAATCCCTCAGAACAAATATCCGTGTGTTTAGTGCAGAGAGGGCTGAAGAACTTAAGAGTTATTGTCCCTGACTTATCTTTCATCTCCCAGCTTATCTCCTGTCCTTTGGCTTGCCATTTTCCAATTTGGTTCTAACACTTCTCTTTGAGTTTCTGTTGCTACTCAATGTCCTTGGTGACTAGCAGCAGTTCTTAAGCATATACACTTTTAATATAATTTTCACATGCTTGCTTGTGAGTACAATATTCTTTTCTTGCCCCTTGCCACTTTATATGACTTATGAATCTCCTCTTACAAATAAGCTTTAACTCGCATGCAAATTCCTTTCAGATTAAGAAACCTGGTGTATGCTTGTTTATGGTGGTAAATATTACAAAGCATGTAAAACTGACCTTCTAATGTAAACTAAAATACAGAGATTTCACATAGAAATCAATCATGAACACCTTTGTGATGTAATATTAAACAAGAACCACACCTCTGAACCACCCTCAGTACAAAGAAAAATTATTTCACATTTCTCCAAAAAGAAAATAAAATGTTGACAGTCTTTAAGGCCCCGACCACATGGGCGTTCAAATTTTACTTAAATGAATTCACTCTGGGCGACCTAGACTTTTAAGTTGCATTCTGTAGTGGCGCTTAATTAACTTCAATATGACGTTACATTTACATACATTTGCCTCTGGTAAACGCCAATCTGCAGCGCTTATTGTACTTTTGTGTGTTCTCCTGTGGGGGGGCAATTATCAGGCAGTCCAGCGTGTTTTTAAACTGGGGTTTGATGTTCATCCTTCATTGGATTCATGAAATATGGAACAGTTGGCTTATTTGACCTGGACCTTGACCTCCTTGTGTTAAAATTCCTACTGATATGGCGACACAGGCAGAGAAAGCATTGCCGCCAGTACTGGGTTCACCCTCTTACAGCACAGCATGTGTGTAATCTATGAAGAAATGCAACAATTTCTGTACAAATTCTTCAAATGCTGTTAGATGTCAGTTTTGAGTTTTGATTGCCTACTGCAGCTGGTACAACAATATTTTACACATCGGTCAACCAATATGCAAATCAATATTAGCCCTGAAGTCAGGCTACTTGTCACCTAAAGATAAGCAATATTCAAACAGTACTCGCATATATATGCACTCACCAGCTGTCATCAGTTTTCCATAGTAGCTAAGGTTACATCATTAACACAAACCTACAAACTGTTTTTGTTGATAATGTGTTTAAATGTCTATAATAATGTCTACAATATATATATTATGCAAGGACCGGTGGGAGAGGGCAGCCCCCCTGGACAGTTTCTGAGCCCAGGGTTGCAGCACTTCCGTCACACTCAGAAGTGCTGCCGAAAGAAGATCTGGGAACACCTGGAGCACTTCCAGCATGCCCTATAAAAGGGGCCGCATCACTCCATTTGAGGAGCCAGAGTCAGGAGGAGGTGAATGAAGCTTGCGGGAGAGGAGTTAAGGCGGTAGAGAAAGAGAAGAAGAAGGGACTTTGTTTGCTTATTGGTGCCGTGTTGACTGTGCTGTTGGGTAGGGTGGCTGGTTCGCCCCCTGGTGGTCCATTATATATATTGTGGCGGACGGCCGGGATGCCCCTTTGCTATATGTTCAAGGGGCGTAGCCTTGGAATGTGCAATACCTCCCCATGGACGCTAGATGGCTGTCCCCCTGGGTTGGAGCGGTGCCTCAGTTTCCCACAGGGCTCCATGGGAATTGGAGTTGGGTGCCGCCCTGTTGGGTCCCGCAGGAGTCACCAGGGGGTTATGAAGTTCTACTTTGTCTTTTACTCTTTCTTTTAATTCTGAGCCGGATTGGACGTGCCTTTATTTCAGTTCCACTTGTTCTGGGCTGATAATTACTTTTCTTATTTTCTGAATTTGCACCTCGATTATTCTTTTTCTTTTTTGCTCTTTTTTCTCTTCAACGCTTTTGAGTTTCTTTTCTCTGCGCTACTTTCTTCTTCGCTTAGATGTCAACATTTCATTTATAATGTATTGTCCTTATACGCTTTATATGCGCTGAGACCCTGGATCTGTGTGTGCTCAAAGCCTCCTTTACACGACTGAATGTTTTGCTGCCTCTTGGCTTATTTGATATTGATTGTAAGAGGGGCGTGTCTTGCAAGAATCTCATGTTCCACGTCATCGTGAAACGGTCTTGGGTCAATCTCTTGGCACAAAGTCTCATGTTTAAGGTCCCCGCAAGACGCTCCGTGGCCATCTCGCGATTTCTTTTAAATAACTCTTACTCTGATCATGGTCCTTGTCTCTACAGCAGTTTTTATACTCAAGTTAAACCAGCATTTCAAGTTAAACACTTCTGTTTTTTTCTTTTTAATACTTAAGTGTGTCATTTTTTTGCTTTTTGTTTTGATGTTTGTGTGGGTGTTTTTAGATTAGCACTATACTAGAGATAAAAGAGTATTTTTCTGGGAGACTGTATATAGGTGACATTTTCTTATTTATTTGTTATTTGAACTAGATGTTTGTTATTTTAACTACGGTAATATTAATTGCTACTCTTAAAATTGACCAAAATATTCCACATGGTTAACTCATTTTATCTATGACCAGCGACCAGTAGCATAACAATATGATGGACAATGAGGAAATTTGTTAAATGGATGGAGGGATGGAAGACTGTTGCCTTCACATAATAGAAACAACAGATTGCTTTATGCAATACATTTGATTTTTTGCTTTCAACACCTTTAATTATATTCAAGCTGTTTGTTAAGGAAAAGGGAATACACCAAGCAATTAGTGATTACAACATGACCTTTCCTAAAAGATACCTTTGCACAGACATTCCTCTTAGATACAAAGTAAATATGTATTTTTGATAGTATACATGTAATTACCTTACCCTTATCAGTTGATGCAATGTTGCCATTTTTCATATTCAGTTTATTTAAGTAAACATTCTGAATACTGGAAATCAGCTCAGAAGTCAGTCCCCGGTCTTCTAGCATCTTTAATGCTTCACCAGTGTGCAGGTCATGAGACTTGTAACAGCTGGTGCCCTGTTTGCAGGACCCCTCAAGGAACTTCTCACATATATGGAGTCGTCTGCAGTTAGCCATGTCAGGGCAAGCACCATACTGCCCACTTCCTCTATTATAGGAGAAACACACCTGTGAAGAAAAAGTGTGTTTAACATGTGTGTATCTAATGCTAATTTGTTTTAAAATGATAATTTGAATAATAAAACTTGTAGCTTAGGTGCTTTGCTCTGAAGCAAAAAACAATTAAAATTGGGGAGGGGGAGTGGTAGGGAGCACATCAAATGTCTTATGGTTCACCATCTAAAGCATTAAACCTCATATTTGGGTGTTTGTATGCACACAAGTCCCAAATGTGAAGGCTTCTAGTTTTGTGTCAATGCTTTTGTCATGTGCCTTGTGAGTGGTCCCTTAAGAGGTGAGACCCACTGCCCACAGCCTTACAAAGGTGAGGATTGCCAACAGTTCCTAGCAGTTCATTGTCGAATGCGCTACGCAATGGTGAGTTCTTATGTTTTTTATAATTTACTTGCGCTTTTCTGATTTACTTGTGCTTTTGAGTTTTTGACTCCACTTTGGATTTGTGATTTAGATTTGCCTCTCCATGCATGGAGCTTTTTGTGTTACAGAGCATTTTTGTGCAAAATAAATCTTTTTATTTTATAAAGATTGTACGTGGCCCTCTATTTATTTTGATGGGATTTTCTTCTCTTGTGGGCACTTTTGGAACTATTCAGAACGTATGCTTGGTAACTCTCGAGTGGCATAACAAATGCATTGACACATAGGCAAAATCAAATACAAAGAAAAATTAAAATAAACAAAAATAATATTAATACAAACACAGAATCAAAAATGAACAAAGAAGACATAAAATATATGAATCCCAGCCAGGAGAAGCACTCTAGCTGAAATATAACACTAGTCACTAGGAAAGTTAAGTAAATATGAAATGCTCTTTTCACTTTTTGTGCAGACACTGGGATCTGACTTTGTGGTATGGTGACAATGATCATTAAATCAACTCATTCTCTTTCTTTTTTTCATTCTGTGCTTCATTTTTCATAATTGTTGCTCAATTCTATTTGCAGAAACTGCAGCAAATTATTACGTATAAATGTAATGTTTGAAGTGACTACTTTGGTGGCTGATGCAACTCACAGCAATGTGTTAGCCCAAACATTCAATGAAGTTCAAAAATTAGCCATGCAGTTTTTTGTTTTTTTTTAAAGAAGCACAGAATAGATCAGTTTAAGCAACCCTCAGTTTTGGTACACAGGCAGAAATCACACTATTAAAAACCTTAGAACAGTACAAGACAGAATGCTTAGGAAATTGTGATCCTAAGTTTCTCATCTATTTTTTCCTTAGTACCATTTTGTGACCCCAGGGGCTCAGGGCTTCAGCCTTAGTAATCCTGTTCATTAGTAAGTCATTACTTTGCTCACCATCTCAAATATAAAAGTACAATGGTTCAAGGTTGGTTTTTTTTTGTTTTTTTGTTTTTTTTTACTTATTCTAAAGGTGCAGAACATTACCGGAGGGAGTAGTGTTTGTTCATTCTGGAGCAGTAACTGGCAGAGTTCCTTCTGATTCAAATCCTGCAGATTATTGTCTCTGAGAACCTTGGAGTTCTGTTCTGATGAAAGATCATGGCAGAATCGACATCCTCTTCTGCAATTGATATAATCCATTAAGTTGCAAGAAATAATACATATAAACGGTGTCATCATGCAGATATTTTCAGCAATCTGTGTAATATTTACTTGCAATGATAATACTTTACTAGCATATAGGCAGAAAGCACATGACAGGCAGCTATACTTCATAATGACAGAGCTAGTGGGGTTGTGTTGTAGGTAGAGGTCATGGAGTGATATGCATTTTAAGTATGCTGGATGCTCCAGAAGGAGATGGAATGATATAACATCATAAATGAGAGAAAGAGTGGTGCAACCATGAGGAGAATAGATGCAAACATTTCTAAAATCCTGTTTTCCCTTTGTCGTGCTAGACAGTAGATTTATACTTAATGTGGGGAAAAAATAAATTTAAATGATTTTTCAACAAGGTTGCTACATCACAAAATGTGGAAAAAAATGAAAAAAGTGAAGGTGTTTTAATTCTTTTTAATGCACTGTAAACACTCTCACTGGCCATTTTATTAGGTACACCTTGCCTTTACTGGATTGGATCCCTTATTGCTTAGAATCAACAGGGTGCTGGAAACATTCCTCTGGGATTTTTCCCTATTTTCATATGATAGTATGCAGCTGCTGCAAATTTTTAGGCTGCGCATCCATGATGTCAATCTCCAATTCCACCACATCCCAAAGGTGCTCTACTGGATTGAGATCTGGTGACTGTGGAGGCCATTTGAGTACAGTGAACTCATTGTCATGTTCAAGAAATACGTTTGAGATGATTTGAGCTTTGTGACATGGTGCATTATCTTGCTGGAAGTAGTCATTAGAAGATAGCTTGACAATGTCTACATGACTAAATAAATCGAGCCATCTGATTGGCTGATTAGATATTCATCTTAATAAGCAGTTGAACAGGTGTAACTAATAAAGTAGCCAGTGAGTGTATATACTCTGTGTGTGTGTGTGTATATATATATCTATAGTAATAAAAGGCAAAGCCCTCACTGACTCACTCACTCACTCACTCACTCATCACTAATTCTCCAACTTTCCATGTAGGCAGAAGGCTGAAATTTGGCAGACTCATTCCTTACAGCTTACTTACAAAAGTTGGGCAGATTTCATTTCGAAATTCTACGCGTAATGGTCATAACTGGAAGCTATTTTTCTCCATATACTGTAATGGAGTTGAGCTGGATGGCCGTGGGGGGGCGGAGTTTCGTGTGACATCACCACGCCTCCCACGTAATCACGTGAACTGACTATCAACGCCGTAGAAAACCAGGAAGAGCTCCAAAAAGCGCTGAAGAAAACATGCATTATATAATTGAGAAGGCAGCGAAACAATAAAAAGTGAGCAACTGACATTTACAACCATATTCATGAGTGCTGCTACTTCGGAAACAAAGCACAGTGTAAACCTAAAGTTTAAATTAAGTTCATAGACAGGCTGCCGCTGGCGTTTGTCATGCCCACAGGTAATGCGGGATACAAGTTTAATGAGAGGACACAGGATATAAACGAGAGTTTTGATCACTTTGTAACTAAGTTAAAATTGCAGGTGAAGGGCTGTGCTTATGCAAATTCCGAGACTGTGTTTGTGGGGATTGACAGTTAAGGGTGGGGAGTCACGTCATCATCTCCCCTCCCATTCATCTAATTTCGCTCTGAGCTGAGCTCCGCGGCTAACGCACGCAGTGTTAAGGAAGCGACTTTGTGACGCTGCCACCAAATACTCACAGAAAAATCCACAAGTTAATACACACCCTGTCTCTAGAGTTTCTCCACACTCAATGTATTCCTCGCGTCCCCTTTATACCCTCTGATCTCCCATTTCAGTTCAGATGCCTCCAATTTCCAGTAAGGCTCTGCTGCGCGATGACAAGTAATAAGTCTCAGGGACAGACCCTACAAAACGATGCCATTGATTTCAGGCAAGATTGCTTTTCTCCTGGACAACTATACTTGCATTCTCAAAAGTGACCTCGCGCAGCTTCGTCATATTACAACCGGAGTGCAGCCAGAAACTTTTAAGTGCAGCCAGAAACTTAAGTGCCGGGTCTTAACATTAAATTAACCCGTGGACATCGCAACATCACACAAGAGAGCAGCTCACGTGAACTTACTGAACACAGTACGAGTGATCACTTCCATGCATCAAACCTGTTCAAAAATTACACAATTGACAAGGTGATGGCTTTATATTGCATTCGTTTATAAAGCAGCGAAGAGGCTGTGTGAAGGCAACTACACAAAAAAACAGCAGAGCGCCACACTCTGAATGTATTCCTGTCATCACCGTTATACCCCCGATCTCCCATTTCAATTGAAATACCTCAAATTTCCAGTAAGGCTCTGCTTCGCGATGACAATTAATAAGTCTCAGGGGCACACCCTACAAAAGGTTGCCATTGATTTGAGGCAACATTGCTATCCTCCTGGACAAAACTATACGTTGCTTTCTCAAAAGTAAATAATATATATATACACACCCCGATCTACATACTGTCAAATAAACGAACCACACACCCTAGCGCAACATGAGAGGCTTCGCCTTTAGCGCTGACGTCTGAGGTTCGATTCACGAGAGTGGGTGCAGTGAGTGTGTACTGCCTGATGAGCCCATCAGGCAGTTGGATTTAGTCTTTAAATTTCTATGGTGAAGAAAAATTTATGCAATGATGATTAAATTTAACTTTCATTCCTACTAAACATATTTCTGTCAACCAAATAAAAATTACTTATATTTAAAATTTAAATAGAACTTGAACAAATACGATAGTTCATAATACCCACGCAGCACTAAGTACACGTAAGATTGGGAGTCATCCGTTTTAACAAGCAGCATATTGCACTGATACGAAATAGCCTGCCCATTTAATTATTTAGGAATGGATAGATAAATTAAGATTTTGTACAAATAATGTTTTTAATTTTTCTTCCTCAATGGATTCTGGCACCCCCAGCAACAGCTGCTCGCACCACAAAGGAGATATATATAAATATATAAATATATAGATAGATAGAAGATATATAGATATATATAGATAGATATATAGATATAGATAGATATATATATAGATAGATAGATAGATAGATATATATGTGTATGTAAATGTGTGTCTGTATATATATGTATATGTATAGATATATATATATGCCAGCAACACTCATGACAATGACAAAACAATTACATTGTCAATCATGTTACGTTATTATTACAATGTTTCCTTTTCTTTTTCATTACTTCTTTAACACACTACTTCTCCGCTGCAAAGCGCGGGTATTTTGCTATATATGTATATGTATATGTATATATGTGTATGTATATATGTGTATATATATATGTATATGTATATATATATGCATATATATGTATATGTATATATATATGTGTGTGTGTTTGTGTGTGTGTATGTGTGTGTGTCTGTGTCTATATATATGACAGCAACACTCATATCAGTGACAAAACAATTAAGCTGCAGAAATATCTCAAGGATGATCAGGGGAAACAGGATGCACCTGAGCTCAATTTTGAGCTTCATGGCTAAGGCTGTGAATACTTATGTACATGTGCTTTGTCAATTTTTTATTTTTAATAAATTTGCAAAAATCTCAAGTAAACTTTTTTCACGTTGGCATTATGGGGTGTTGTGTGTAGAATTCTGAGGGAAAAAATGAATTTAATCCATTTTGGAATGCGGCTGTAACATAACAAAATGTGGAAAAAGTGATGCGCTGTGAATACTTTCTAGATGCACTGTACATATATATATTAATAAAAAAAAAATTGCGATGAGAAGTGATCTTTTGAAGAGAGACAGATTAGAAGAGAGACAGAGAGACACTTTCACGCCCCACGACATGATCAAGTCACGTCATACTGACATCCTTTGGAAGCAAGTCCCGTAAGATGGTGACCTTGGCAAGTCACGCCCTACTTACAAACATTTTAAAACGATATCATGCTCATCTAACCTCTCAGTTGTTGCTACAAACAACTAAGCAAAGAAGAAAGAGTAGCTCTAAAAAAATGTGTAAGTTAAAGATGACACATCCACGTCTAAGCAAAGAAGAAAGAGCAGTGCGTTAAAAAAGAGACCCAAGAGCATTAAAGAGAAAAGAATGCCAAAAAATCGGCAAAAAAGAACAATAATAATCTATGTGCATATTCTGATAAGGAAATTAATCAATGACTAAACGAATAAGAAAGATCTGCATCGTCTGTCGCAACATTACATTATTAATGTGTATCTAAAAGTCAAAGTCTCTTCTTTATTAAATCTAATCAAGTAAAACTTAGAATGGAACATATGCAAGGTCTCATTGATCACGTTCAAAATACAAATATCAATAGTTTAGATAAATTCAAAATAGGTAAAGCAGTAATATTACCACCATCATATTAAGGTAGTCCAAGAGCATTGCAACAGTTATATCATGATGCAATGGCAATATTTCAAACTATTAGTTGGCCAGATTTATTTATTACAATGACGTGCAATTCACAATGGCCAGAAATCTGCAGATTCTTGAGAACAATGCCACCGGCTACATCGGCTCTGGATATTCCCACTTTTGTAAGTAGATTGTTTTATCAAAGTCTTATTTTTATTGAATGAACTTGAAACAGTGTTCGGTGAAATCAGAGCCCACATTTGCATGATCAAATTTCAAAAATGGGATTTTTCACATGCATTTATTGGTTACTTTGCAAAATAATTTATTAACTGCTGATGATTTACATTGCTTTGTCTGTGCTGAAATTCCAAACAGAGAAACCTATCCTGAATTTTGGCACAAAGTCATGAAACACGTCTTACAGACCACGTTTAAAAAATTCAGTATGTTGGGACTCAAAAGAAAAAAAGTGTTTAAAGAAACTTCCAAAAGCGTTCGTTCAAACAACAGATATGACTAAGGCTGGCGTTACAGATTATCGCCGAAAAGATAATCATCACGAACAACACACTTATAACGGAAAAAAAGATAGTAAAATTGTGATGCTCGATAATTCAATGATTGTAACATATAACCCATATTTGCTCAAACGATTCGATTGTCATATTGATGTCGAGTATTGTGCATCGGTTATGAGTATTAAGTACATCTACAAGTACATTCATAAAGGGCACAATAGAGTACGCGTAGCTTTATCGAAAGAACAGTCTCAGGACAAAGTTCAAGCATATTTAGATACCCGGAACATCAGTGCAATGGAAAGTGGGTGGCATTTAATGGAATTGCAAATGCACGGTTGAAGTCATTCTGTTGAATTATTAACGATTTATTTACCAGGTAAAAATATGATTCAATTTAAAGAGGGCGAAGAAACAGAAGCTTTAGAGGTAGCGAAAAATAGAAATACAAAATTATTGGCTTATTTTGAACTTAATAAAACAGACATAAATGCAAAAACATATACGCATGCGCAAATTCCTCAACATTACACATGAAAGAAACAAAACAGAGTGTGGCATCCAAGAAAAATTAATTGCAAAAGTGTTGCTCAATTAAATATTATATCACCAAAAGATATCGAATGGTTTCATTTAAAATTGTTGTTACGTGAATTGAAAAGAGCAACATCGTATAAAGATGTTCTAACTATAGATAGAACTACGTACGGTACCTTTCAAGAAGTGGCATGAGCAGCTGGCTAATGTTTGAAATGATGTTTGATGCCACTTCTGTAATGATGCCTGACAAATTAAGACACTTCTTCATATACTTAATTATGATGTGTGAAGTTGATGTTTTACAATTATGGGAAGCGTTCAAAGGACCATTATCTGAAAAGTCGAATGAACAAACGGCTCTTTCGAACATTAAAAAAATGTTAGAAGCAGAAGATTTAACAAGGCAGCAATTTGGACTTCCACAAGAAATTAACGAATCAGAGGTAAAGAAAGAGATAACAGCAGACGGAAATTTAACAGTGGAAGACCATAAAAAATTATATCAGAAAAAGTTAATTCCAAACATTGTTTTTACTGAAGTTTTAAAGTAAAACTGAACATAATGCATATGTAACAATTCCCATGAACAAAACAATCTCTTTAAATTGTATTTCCATAAAAACAAACCGGGGCTTGGCGAGCAAAGTGAGCAGGTGGCAAAGCTCCCTATGTATATATTTATATATATATATATATATATATATATATATATATATATATATATATATATATATATATATATATATATATATATATATATATATTGTGGAGGATGGCCGGCCGTTTATCCTGGCCAATACCCTCAAGCCGCCAGGTGGAGCCCTCCTTGCAGCATTGAGGTCCCCAGAAGACCAGCAGGGCATCATGGACAATGGAGTTTTTATGCACCGCCCTGCTGGATGCCATGGGGGCCACAAGAGGGAGCTGCAGGGAGGACCGAAGATTTCTTCGTGCCCTATGACCCGGAAGTTCGTCATAGGAAGAGCGACAGGCTTCCGGGTTGAAGAAAAGAACTTTTACCTGACCCGGAAGTGATTGAGAATCACATGGACTGGGGATTGGGAACACTTCCGGGTCAGGGAATATAAAAAGGACTGTGGGAGCTCCCAGATGGCAAGTTGAGCTGGGTGGAAGGGTGGCAACGCGTCTGGGAGCTAGAGGATTGTATTATTGTGTTTATTTGTGATTGATTTATGAGTATAGTGGTGGAGAGTGTGCTTTGTGCACTGTGGAGATTAAATAAAGTCAACTGTTGGACTTTTCCCTGGTGTTTGGAGTCGTGGACAGGGGTTCAAGGGAGCGAGAGTGCCCCCTATCTACCACAATATATATATATTGTGAATGTTACCCGGACACAGACAAGCAGACATGTTGTAATCCACCACCACACGTTTATTTTACAACTATTTACAAAGTCCAAAAGTGCACAGACCCCAAGTCCCCAAAGTCCTGGCCAACACACAATGCCTTCACACTTCAGGCCACCTCCACTCTCCTCTGCTTAGTCCTTCTTCCACCCGACTCCAGCCTCGAATAAAGGGAGGCAGCCTCTTTTATTAGCACCCGGAAGTGCTCCAGGTGAACTCCGGCAATCACCCACCGACACGCCCCTGTGTGCCGGAAGTGCCGGCTGTTCTCCCGGAAGCTCTCCGGGTGTCCCTTCTTCTCTTCCTCCCAGCACTTCCTGGTCTGGAGGAAGTGCTGAGGTCCAGGGCTCCAAATGCATCGGGGCGCCCCCTGGCGGTGACCACGGGCCCCTACAGGGTTGGGCTTCCAAGCCCTCTACCCGTGGCCCCCAAAGCAACCAGGGTGGCGGCCCCCATGTGATCCAGGGTGGGCGTAGACCCTCTTCCGGTCCTTTAGGTCGTCGCCCCTGGCATCCCTGACAATATATACACAACATGTATATAAAAATGCATGTACCGAATGTACTGTAACTGGGTCCAAATTTTCAATATATTTTCAATATATTTACATATTTTATGTATATCCAAATAAGATCAGACTACTTTTGGAGCAATATGTGTGCACACCTCCTTTTGTTTGTCAGTTTATGAGTCTCTAAAAATTATAACTCAAAAATAAATCACTCAGTCCAAATGAAACATAGCACAGTCATTATCATTGTGAAATACTGGAAGCCTCGTGATTTTAACTGAAGTTGCTCCAGGAGATGTTGCTGTAGTGAAAGAGATTTTTTTGTGTTGTTTTTTTTTTTGTATCCCACACCCATCACAGGCAATGATGGAGAATATAATTTTGTTCAAAGAGATATTATTGTTCCATTTCATTCCACATAAGAAATCACAGTTTCATGCAGAAAAAGTCATATGTTGGACTTATCATATTTTTAACCCTTGTATATTGTGGACTTTAAGGAAACACTATTCCATACCTTGTAATCAAGTCACCAATAACTAATGATGCTACGCCGATTTACATTGGCTAATTTTCACTACAAAAGACTGGATTGGTGATTGTTAAACTGGCCAATCAGACAAAACGATTTTTTCAGCATCTGGTTTTCTAAGCTTCATGGTAATTTACTTGTGGTGACCCTTTGTGTGAGGTATTTAAAGTAGTCTTTTTTTTTTTTTGCTGCAAACATCCTGTACACAGACATCATTAAGGCAAACTTTACTAGAGAGAGAGAGAAAACTAGAATGTTAGTCTTTACATTGAAGAAAACGGAGTAATTAACTGAGAAAAGGGAATCAGCGGAGTTGTCCTGTGGAATTAAACAAACAGTAAGAAAAGCTACTTGAATGGATTTAGACCTTTTTATTTTGTTCTTTAATTAAAACGAACGCTGCTTGGATGGAGTATCAGCTTGTGTTAAGTATAGCAGCTTACATTTTTAGTTAGTAAAAGGAGATAAAAAAGAATGAAATTGCTGCTTAGTAAACAATAGGCATGTTAACTTAAAATCAAAATGTATTTTATGTGTAAACCTGTTAACCATGTTAGCTTTGCATCTGCTTGATAAACATTATATAAACATTTGATAGATCTCTAGCTTTTTTAAAGGTTTGTACTGTGTTTATTATGTGTTTGTGTGTCTCATACAGTATATGTTTTGACAAGAAACAAGTGCTGAGTAATTAAAATGGTAATTCATATTTATAGTTATACCTCAAGAATTAAAAATGTCTGACTGGTACACTGGAAAAAAACATTTTTGGTAGTAAATTGTTGTGAATAAAATGAATGAAGCACAACTGTGAGAACTGCATCCACACTGTTTCATACGATGTCACAGTCTGCTAGTTGCCTGAGGTACGTATGTATACCAGGGCAAAAACTGATAAGCAATGGGTAGAGAACAGTGGCTTGAGTGTTTTAAAAAATAAATTGATTGGTGTGCTGAAATATCAGTTGAAAAGGAGTTGCCAGTTGTGTATTTGTACTTACTGTATACAATTGCACTTAACATGTGAACTGGAAAAAATCAATTTCCAGCTCACTCAGTTAGACATAAAGAGAGGTGACCGCTTATTTATGATAAAAGTGTTACTGCAGATATTTATGCCTTTGCATTCATATTTACATTTGTATGGAAAATCAATGTTTAATTAGATTTTAATATATTAAATATTAACTATAGAAATTCTATAAAATGTTTTTATATTCATATTTAAATTTTAAAAAAAATTTAGCAAGATCTTGCTATTTCATTTATTAACTATAAAATTTTGCTTAAAATTACTTTCATATTTAAATTTGTAAGGAAAATAAATGTTACGTAAGATTTTACCATATAATTTATTAACTCACTTAAAAAAGGTTTCACTTTACTGTTAAAATTTCTGGATATATATTTTTAAGTAGGCCTGATGCCTTCGCCAACTTTGTGATTTACACAGCCGAAAGAAGAAGATCAGACATGACATGGGAATAAAAGAATTTTCTCATCCTTGAGGTATACAGGTTTAGTCCTCAATTTATTTTTTTATTTTAGGAATTCAGTTCTTCCAGAACTAGTTGCACAATTCAGAAGTGCATTTTCTTTTAATTGTGACTTGTTTAGCAAAAAATGTTAAAAGACTTTACCCCTTAGCCATATAGCTTACTGTGTGGAAAAGGGGTAACTCTTAAGTTAATTTATCCTGCCTACAGGGTTGCCAGGCATCCTAATTTGAGCGGATCTGTCCCGAGTTCAACAGACAAATCCAGAGGCCCAAATTGCCTCTGAAAATCCCGACTGAATAAAACTTGTATGTAGAAAAAAATCTTAATACAATCCTTATATTGAATATCTAGTTAACGAGGCTTGCAAAATATCAGTAGACAGACCAGCGTACCCCCTTTTATGAATCTGTAACTGTCAGCTGAATCCGAGTGTTTGAATCATGTGTATTCATGTACATCGTGTGCTTGTGTCGTTGTACATTGTGTCTCTTGCTCATTATGGCTGCTCGTGCTTGTGTGTAATTCATTTTGAAAGTGAAATGATACTGATTAACACTTTTCGATTAATAAGGTAGTTTGTATCTGCATATCTGCATTCTATTTACATACAGTATATCGTGTCATATTATATGAAACATAAAATATGTTACAAGTTAAATCAAACATACCTGTACTTCTACTTTATATATGTTCTCTTCTATTTATGTACTTATTTACATATACTTATATGATTGCATTATACATGTTTATACACTCACCTAAAGATTTATTAGGAACACCTGTTCAATTTCTCATTAATGCAATTATCTAATCAACCAATCACATGCCAGTTGCTTCAATGCATTTAGGGGTGTGGTCCTGGTCAAGACAATCTCCTGAACTCCAAACTGAATGTCAGAATGGGAAAGAAAGGTGATTTAAGCAATTTTGAGCGTGACATGGTTGTTGGTGCCAGACGGGCCGGTCTGAGTATTTCACAATCTGCTCAGTTACTTGGATTTTCACGCACAACCATTTCTAGGGTTTACAAAGAATGGTGTGAAAAGGGAAAAACATCCAGTATGCAGCAGTCCTGTAGGCGAAAATGCCTTGTTGATGCTAGAGGTCAGAGGAGAATGGGCCGTCTGATTCAAGCTGATAGAAGAGCAACTTTGACTGAAATGACCACTCGTTACAACCGAGGTATGCAGCAAAGCATTTGTGAAGCCACAACACGCACAACCTTGAGGCGGATGGGCTACAACAGCAGAAGACCCCACCGGGTACCACTCATCTCCACTACAAATAGGAAAAAGAGGCTACAATTTGCACGAGTTCACCAAAATTGGACAGCTGAAGACTGGAAAAATGTTGCCTGGTCTGATGAGTCTCGATTTCTGTTGAGACATTCAAATGGTAGAGTCAGAATTTGGCGTAAACAGAATGAGAACATGGATCCATCATGCCTTGTTACCACTGTGCAGGCTGGTGGTGGTGGTGTAATGGTGTGGGGGATGTTTTCTTGGCACACTTTAGGTCCCTTAGTGCCAATTGGGCATCGTTTAAATGCCACGGGTTACCTGAGCATTGTTTCTGACCATGTCCATCCCTTCATGACCACCATGTACCCATCCTCTGATGGCTACTTCCAGCAGGATAATGCACCATGTCACAAAGCTCAAATCATTTCAAATTGGTTTCTTGAACATGACAATGAGTTCACTGTACTAAAATGGCCCCCACAGTCACCAGATCTCAACCCGATAGAGCATCTTTGGGATGTGGTGGAACGGAGCTTCGTGCCCTGGATGTGCATCCCACAAATCTCCATCAACTGCAAGATGCTATCCTATCAATATGGGCCAACATTTCTAAAGAATGCTTTCAGCACCTCGTTGAATCAATGCCACGTAGAATTAAGGCAGTTCTGAAGGCAAAAGGGGGTCAAACACCGTATTAGTATGGTGTTCCTAATAATCATTTAGGTGAGTGTATATCTATAATTATAATTTAATTAAAATTATGTTTTTGTCTTCCTTAGTTCCTTAACATTTTTTTTTTTTTTTTGGTCGAGCGAAATAGTGGATGTCCCAATCTGTGATTCTGGAAATCTGGCAACCCTGCCTTCTTATGTCGCTGCCAGTGCCAAGTCACACAACCTTTGTCACCCTGCTTGTGCCTGAACCTAATGTGCCATCTTATCTCAATTTATTGTGCTTGCTTAATCAGACTGGCATTCTATTTGTACACTAACTTCTTTAAAGTCAGTAAGTCTGGAAATTTAGCAGCAAGTACACACATAAGGTGTCACTTACATTAATACTACTGTATATAGTTAGAGACATCTAAAATAACATGTTGTGTACAACCAACAGGCTTTTAATCTCTCAGTAGGGCACAACTCATTTGTCCAGTACTGAATCTACATAATTCACTCCGGGGTCAAGGGTTGTAAATATCAGGAACAAGGCAAGGAAAAATCCCACAAAACGGTGCTGATTAGGGCAGGGCAGGTTGACCCAATATTTGACGAACATCTTTGAGAAAATTAGAACGTTAAAATACGGAGAACACTCAAACTCCACACAAAAATTGCACCGAAAGCGTCTTTGACCTTAAACAATGCCTGCCATACATCTGGGCATTTTGAATAATTCTGCTTCTATGTGAAATTCGACTGCCCTTATAATCCAGCAGCTTTTGGACTGGGAAGATGGAGGAGCGCCAGCAGGAACATTCACGCGCCTTCCAGTTAATTGTTCACTTGTTTACCGAACGGCACATCTTTGAACCATATTGGACTGCCCAATGAAATCGTGTGCACGTAATGAGAAAGATAAATTTGACGTTTATTCGTGCTTGACACCGAAACATGGCGTCATCGTGTCGCCCCAGGATCACTTGCTAAACAGAAACGCTTGTCCCAGTTACGGATCAATTTCTAGCCCGCTGATGCTTTTCTTGGTCGCTTACCTGGTCCGATTGAACCTGCAGTCCCCGAACAAGTAGAATTTACACAGGTGTAAGCCAGAGCAGCCCTGGCAGCCTTGGGCTTTGCACAGTTTTACCGACGTCTTCGCTATGATCCTTCTGCTGCCGTCGGCGACTGTCACTACGGCGAACTTCTGGTAGTCTGCGAGAGTCCTCTCGAGCTCCGAATCACCGCCGACGTTGGCCAGCAGTTCGTCGTATCCCATCGCTCCATTATTTGCACACAGTAGTCTAGTAACAGCTGCAGCTAACATGGTAGCCACGCGGTTGAGCCTCCCGTTTTCTAATCTTGTAATCCTCTCTCTACCAACCTGCCTATCCCTGGTACTTTGTTTACCCCTGCGAGTCTGCACTGCAAAGCCAACTTCCTATTTAAAAGAAATGAAACCGAAACTAATTCGCCAGCATAATCTTTCTCCCGGATGTTACCTAGCAAGCAAATCTTCACTTCGATTATTAAATAAATACAAATCGGTCTGTGCAAACATTGTCACTGTTGTACAAAATTTGACAATGCGTTAATTGTCATCTTTAGTGATTTAAATCGATGTTAGATTAAATGATGCAACCAAAGTGTCAGCTCCAGTGTTGCGCCAGATGTTACTCTGTGGAGTGTGTAAAAGACAGTCCGGAAAGTGGATGAAGATTTACATAATATAACTAAAATTCGATCATAACGTTTATTTACCGCTAGCAAATGAACAGCAAAACTACTTTTTGCCTTGTCCACAAAGTGTTGTCCTTCACCCAGAAAACAGAAAAATAAAGGGATTGTGATCAGTTAGAAGGATGTGGGGTGTCGTTCATCACCAGCAGTAACAAGATAAGACGATGTACCCACACAATCACAGGACATGATTAACAGCATATACGGCCATGTGTGAGTGAGCGTCCTCTGGCATCCCATCCTGGGTTTGTTCTAACATTGCTCAGAATGAATGGATAAGGGTTTGCAAAGTAGATGCATGCACCCATCACCATTACATTTAAGCCTACCTCAAGGACATAAAAATGTAAGGCAAATGATGACCTCAGACAGCCAGGCTACCTTGACACATACCTGATCAATTTAAAGTTACCAGTTAACCTATCGCACACATCATTTTGGATATTCTGAATGTGGAAATATTATACAGTGTGTGAGATTTGTAGCGTGCTGGATCTGGGCTGTGGGAATATTAGAGGACAATGTTGACTTCTTCGCACATCTTACCACATCACTGTACAGCTGTCACCAAAGTACAATACAAAGTAAAACAAGTGCAGCTGTGTATGGAGGAGTGAGTCTGCAGAGAGCCTTACAAGAAATGCCCATCATTACTCAACAAGTCCATCTCTGCAGTTACCTCCCACAGCATTGCTGTGAGCAGAAACAAAATGGATAATTGAAACAAAGTAAAGTGCATGTATGAGTCTGATAAACAGATGCAAGGAAGCACAGCAGACATGAGAGAAATTCAAAGTACAGGCCAAGGACAGATTAAGGTGAAAGTGAAGTTCAGACAAGCTTTGTACATTCTCCTGACATGATATAGTGGTACCAAATATACAACAGAGAAAATAGGCAGTATGTAAAAAAAAATCTTAAAGACCTCAATGTACAGTATTTAATTATCTTGTGATAACAAAGGAATAGAGATATCAAACAACATCTTGAACAAGCAAGCAAAAAGGAGAACATCAACAAAAAAATGTCCACAGTATGTACACAAAAGGCTGCTGGTTGCATTTCTGATAATGCACTAACACTGAGGAAGAAAAGGCTGTCAATCTATGATGAAAATAAACTTATGGGAGAAAGGGATTGTTGAAATCTGATGATACTGAGTGGGTGCTGTTTATGAAAGTAAAAGGGGTGCACCGAGGGGACCACCCTCCACAAGTTTTCGATGCCTGATAATACCGACTGCTCGCTATAGATGATGAAGGGCAACATCCGTCAACCCACCTAGGGATTCCAAATGGACTTTGACCAGCACCGGAAAACATAACACAATATACTGTAACATTTCTCCAACCTGCTTAATGCAGATGAGGGTCATGGGGAGCTACAGCCTACCCTCACAGCATTGGGCACACAACAGGAAACCCAACTACACTAACACTGACACATTGCAGATTTAAAACTACCAGTCAACTTGACCAATATCTTTGTGGATGTGAAGGGTAAACTGAAGTACCCTGAAGAAATCCTACACTTTCAAAAATCCTGGTTCTTTAAAGGCATTTAATGGTTTACTTTATTGTTTTACAAAACACTGTTTCATTCTGGGAAAGGTTCTTTGTATATGTACTTGGTTCTTTGTGAGATCTTAATATGTATAAAAAACAGAAATCCTTAATGTATGGTAGGCTACTTAGCAGGAAACTAATAGATTAAGAAAACCTGGAAGTAGCCTGTGTTACTGTATGCAGCAATGGTCCTTTTGAAATCAGGACCCATTGGTAATTATTGGAACTATTACCACGTAGTCCTGGCTATTTACTGCATGGAGTGTGTTTGGATCTAAATAAGTAAAGATTCTTTCTGGAACCTTCATGTGGATGGGTCTTTTGGGACCCAAAAATGGTTAGCCTATAGCACTGCTCTAAAGAACCACTCTGACACCTTTATTTTTAAGAGTGAAGAGACACAGTAAGGACTGGGAGTGGGAGTCAAACCCAGGAACCAAATGGTCTGAATGTCAAGGCAGTCTGCTTCAAGGTGGAGTGACAATGCTGTTATTTGCATTCATTTATACTAATAACAATTACAAAGCCATCTACTTTATAGCAGACTTTGCACTTTTTGACATTTAAGTTTTGTTTACTTTGTAAATTAAGTAGCAGTGAACAAGACAGATCAGTCAAGGACACAATCAATACTACATCTCATATATTTATGCTCTACAGTATATCAAAATTAACACCCCAATCTTACCCAGTTCAGAAAACATAATATGATATTAAGACATCAAAACAATTACCTGAAGTCCAGTTTTATTTAAGTACAGTATAAAGATTGTGAAAAAAATATTGAGGTAATCCCTTATTTATTTCTAATTTTAAATACAATAAAACACCATTCCATGTTCTGGAAAGTGAATTACAACTCAGTATGACAATTCGCATTGCTAGTCTTATTATAACTATATTTTGAATAATCCCAATCGTTGTTGGTGTGTGCAATGTACTATTTTTAACTGAATTACACCACATTTTGTATAAAGTGATGCAGAGTGCCTCTTGTTGATGCCTAAGTTCTGTTCATTATCTGTAATTAAATACTCTAAAAGCTTTTGTCCCTGAAGTTGCTTTAGATAATTGTAGAGGTGCACTGTTTAAAAAGGTGGAATATGAGGATGAAGCCTGTATCATTATCATTAATATTTAACTACTTTAGATAATACAGTCCAAACATGTGGCTTCTTTGCCTTAAAGGAATACTCCACCCAAAAATTGTGTTTTTTTTAGTTTGTTACTTACAGCCTATAGAAACCTGACCAGAAAGCTGTTATGGCTACCAAAGCTGCATCGACTAAATCCTGACATTAAGGAGGTCAATCCTTATTTGATCAGTTTATTGAGTGTGTTTTATTGTCATACTTTGTAAAGATCTGTTTCCACTTTGACATTAAATAGTCTTTTCTGTTGATTGGTTTCAAAAAAGCCCAATTATATCCACTGTGATTCAATATTGGATAAAAATAATGTGAAAACCTCAAAGGGGGTTGTAATGAGTAAACCAAACAGTCATAATAAAGGTAGAATGAGAAACAGGAAAGGTCAAAACTAGAAGCTGAAAAGGAGAGCGATCAAAACCAAATCACAAACCAAAAATCAAAGTCAAGGAGGAAAGTCATTTCAAGACCCAGAGATAAAAAGTAAAGAAATCCACAAATCATAGTATGCTATCAAGTGATCCCTCAATGTCAGGACCCTCGAGGCCACACCCCAGACAGCCGGGACTCACGTCATTGAGAAGGAGTCCACAAATGTTGGCGTCCATCATCAAAACAAAATGGTGTCCAAAAAAGACGTTAAATTAAATTTAGTTTTAAAATGAGGGCTCCAAGTAAGAAGAAAATTACAGAATTGAACTCCATGAGTATAAAACCCCAGAAAATGACAGCAAGCTGATACTCACATCACAAGGAAAGTCCAGAAAAATTTAAATTACAAGGGGAATAACAAAGGCAAATACTTTTCATTGGTACTGTATGATGTTTTTTGTCCATTTGTGTTATAATTGATCCAGGGCTCCTGTTATGGCTGGGATTCTCATTTCTTTCTTATGTTTTGTTTGTTATGTTATTGTTACTTTTGTTAATTATTTGCCTTATTCCTATAGTTTCATGTATAATTTTATGTCAAAGTATCCATGTTTGTGCTACAAACCATTTGCTTTGTGGGTAGTACCCGCAAAAGGTGGGGGCAACCTGTCTGTGACTGTCAAGAGACTGCCCTTGGCCCTATAAATGAAATCTACAGTCCCTTGTGGTTCATTGAATGCGCTGATGTTGTTGGTGTTCTAGTGTTGATTGCTTTGTTTATGATTTATTGTCTTGGATTTTGACCTTTTCCTGTGTTTTTTTTACTGTTTTTTCGATTTATGTATTGTTCACTTGCAGGATTGCCCTTTTAGGATTCTCCTTTTGCCTTTTGTGCTCTTCCTAGCTTTTTTTTGTCACAGAGCATTTTTGGTGAAAATAAACATTTTATCTATACTGTACAGGTAGTCTTCAACTTACATCCTATGTGTCTTACAACCATTCGACTTATGAATGCTACTACATCTCATGGGCAAACAACAGTTTTCACCATGCCAGCTCCGTATGCCATGACTCATTCATGTCAATCTCAGTTTATTACCTGCAGCGGTTTGAACTATGTTCAGTTACATTTGTCTTACAATTACAGGAAAAGGGCAATTGATCTTGATACAAAATTGAAGATGATCAAGCAGTATGAGGGAGAAAATAAAGCAAATGCAATTGCATGTGACTTTAAGTTATCCCATTGTAACCAGAGTGTGCCGTGTGTGCTGTACTGCTGCGCTCTGGTTTTCAATCCAGTTAACCTCCAAAGCTTCTGCGTTGTGACTCATGATGTGCCGCTTCATGCAAACTGCCACAGAGTGTTAAAGGAACCACTCCTAAAAGAGAAAAGATATGAGTGCTCAAACTCTGCTGGTACAATTACTCTTCTCACAGCTAACACAATGAACACTGGGAGAGGCCCACACTGATGGCGTAACATAACACAGACAAAGAAAAGATTCATGAAGCTATTAAAGATTTAGTACCCATGTGAGTAACAGTAATAATGAAACAAAGTAATAAAAAAAATGTACAAAAAAAATGATAAAATATCACAATGTGCTAAGAATGATGATAAAAAAGGATAAAAAACAAACAATATGACTTAAGGAACTTATTATACTATTATACAGTATTATGCATACGGTCAGGTTTATATATATATTGTTATGCACGTGCGAGTAGGGGGCCGTGGACGGACCCAAATGATATCGCAAAATCATATGCCAGGAGGGAGTGGTGGGGTACTAACCTTTCTCTCTTTGTTTCCCGCAGAAAGAAAGACGTACCGCCGCCATGAATCTGCCTGCACCACTACCCGCACTACGCTACTTCCGCCCTTCCTCAGTATACTATTTGTGACGTCAGCAATCCCACCATTCAACTTGGCTCCTACCCAGCATACCTCTCTTCTTCCGGTCGCTCCTCCATAAATGTTCCTCCTCTGCCATCTTTGGGCGGTCGACTCTGTGATTCAATCACGCATTGACCGTTGTGGATGTATTTCATAATTTCTTTGATATTTCTACAGTATACGGGGCCGGAAACCCCAAACCTTTATGCTTGTTGGTGTGTTCTTTTACAATATATATGTATGTATATATATATATATATATATATATATATATATATTATAAATATATATATTCAAGGCATTCGTAGTCTGACTCACAGTCTGACTGTATGGGTGTGGTTGGTCAGCAAGTCAGCTAACATTCGCCACGGTGCCCTCTTTCAGTTGCGAAAAGCAGATCATAGAATGGTTGAAATAGTTTTACTGTCAAATAATGCAGAGAGTACGCGACACGTGTTTCGTCCTAATTCTGGGCTCATGTGTCATGTACTCTTTGCATTATTTGACAGTAAAACGATTACAACCATATATACAGTGGTACCTCAGTATACGTCTGCTTTGGAATAAGTCCAACTTGGTATACGTCCTGTTTGGACACAAAAAATTTTGCTTGGTATACGACCTTTGTTTGGAATACGACTCGCGTGCTAACCTTGTTTACCTCTCTCGAGACAAAGCCACGACTGCCCACGAGTGTTAGTGTGGCAGTTGCTAGCATTCAGTGAACAACCCGCGCTATAACTCTCTGTGAATTTCACGTGTGTTATAGCGGGTCCACAGCTCCTGTCAAAGTCCAGCTTTAAAATAAATAATCACCGAGCTCGCAGCTTGGTGAGGGGGCGCGGTGGTTATGTGGCTGAAAGTTGTCAGGGCGATTAGCAATGTGGGCGTTTCTCAGCAAAGTGCACTTGTGAGGGGCCGTCCGCATTCGTGATTGTTCCTGGGGCTGCTTATCTTGATAAACAGAAGCGCGAGTTGGCTTGAAGGGGAGTAAAAAGAAAGAACAGACGGGAGGTTGAGTGAGTGAGAGAGAGAAGGCTGCTTATCTTGATAAACAGAAGTGTGAGGTGGCTTGAAGGGGAGTAAAAAGAAAGAACGGACAAGAGAGAGAGAGAGAGAGAGCGCATGTATGAAGTGGCTGAAGCAGGCAGTGCGAAGGTCAGCTGCAAGTAGGGCGACTCCCCAGTTGAGAAGCAGGCACCGGGCTTGTTGTTGTTTTTTTTTTTTAAAGAATGCTTCCTGCTTTTAACTTCGTTGTTATTAAGAAGACTTTTTTCTATTGTTTTTAACCTCCACGTTTCACTTCTGATTATTCATTGGAACTTTGGAGACTGCACTTTAATTTGAACACCTTGTTTTGTTAATTGTTTTAATAAAAGCACTTTGCACTTTTTCACCATCCCCTTGCTTTGTTGTTACCGCAGCAAGGCACATTACCGACGGTGTAGGATTTAAGGGCTCCTCGGCAGCAGATGGGAGCATACAGCAAACCTGCATCGTCACAACGTGATTTTGTGTTTTTTTCATGTAAATTTGAATTGATTGTTGAAAAGTATGAAGGTGGCATGTGTATCCGGGACATGGCTGTTGCATACCATTTGCCGAGAACGACGGTATCTACGATTGTGAAAAACAATTATTAAAAAGTAAAGTGAGGTAAAATTTTCATTTATTTCATCTAATTGCTTTTGTATTTATGTATTTTAGTATTAAGCAGTGTTTAAATTATTTTATACAACCCCATCAATGTATAATATGCCAATAGCAATAGGATTTTTTTTTTTCATGGGAACGGATTAATCATTTTCCCATTATTTCTTATGTGAAAAATTTGTTTAGTATATGTCCTGTTTGGTATAAGTCAAAGGGTCTGGAACGGATTAAGGACGTATACCGAGGTTCCACTGTATACATTATATATAGGCACACTTATAAAAACACAAACGTTTTTATTTATTCCTTGTTCGTGTGGAACGTCTTCCCTGTCCCCAAAACCACACCAGAATTCTTACTCCTCTATCTCCACTAATCCTCTCTGGCAAGCTTCATCCACTACCACCCGACTCTGGCTCCTGGAGTAGTGTCTGCTGGTCCCTTATATAGGTCAACTGGAAGTGCTCCAGGTGCTCGTTGACAAGTTCCGACAGCACTTCCAGGTGTGGTGGAAGAACCGCTCAAACGGGCTCAGGAATAATTGTAGCACACCCTGGTGGTGTCCCCGGATCACGGCTATAATGAACTCCAATTCCCATGAAGCCCTGCGGAAGTCCAAGGTACTGCTGCCCTCCAGGGGGGCTGCCATCTAGTGTTCCGGGGGAGGTGATGCTCTGTCCACACTTGTTCCCCCGGCCCTTCCAAGGCAGAGAGTGTCCATGATAATATATATATTGTGGAATGCCAGCCCATATCACAGACAGAGTCGCAGACTCCCAATGGAGTAAGACGGATGTGCTCCAGGTGCACTCTGACTATTTTCCTGGTATGGCAGACGTGCTCCAGGTGTGCCCGAATTCTCTTCCGGGCAGCAGTTCCTGGTGTGGCGGAAGGCTGCAGTCCATGGCTCCAGGACCATCCAGGCACCCCCTGGTGATGGTCATGGCCTCCAATAGGGTTGTGCTTCCAAGCTCCAATCCCATTACCCCGATGTAATCCAGGGGGGCTGACCTCTTGCGTCCCAGGGGAGATACTGCCTCTCTCCCAATCCTTCCGTTCTCCAGGCGTCCCAGCCGTCCGCCACTATATATATATATATATATATATATATAGCATGCACATCGATCCCAGAGAATCCTGAAAGTGGCTGGAATAGCAAGAAATTCAGGCTGGAATTCAGGGTTTGAATGTGGAGAGTTATGACGATATTCCAGAAGATGACATGACTATACAGTAATCCCTCCTCGATTGCGGGGGTTGCGTTCCAGAACCCCCTGCGATAGACGAAAATCCGCAAAGTAGAAACCATATGTTTGTGTAGTTATTTTTATATATTTTAAGCCCTTATAAACTCTCCCACACTGTTAACATTATTAGAGCCCTCTAGACATGAAATAACACCCTTTAGTCAAAAGTTTAAACTGTGCTCTATGACAAGACAGAGATGACAGTTCTTTCTCACAATTAAAAGAATGCAAATAGATCTTCTCTTCAGGAGTAGAGAATTTCAGAGGGAGAGAGAGAGCGCTCGCAAAGAAAAGCAAACAATCAAAAAATCAATACGTGTGCTTTTAAGTTTGCCGCGGCATTTTTTAGAGGAGCGTCAGTATCTTCTAAGCAAACAGCATCTGTGCAAACAGCCCCTCTGCTCACATCTACTCGTCAGGCGCAGAGAACGTCAGAGAGAGAGAGCGAGATTAAAGCAAACCATCAAAAAATCAATAAGTGTGCTTTTGAAAGCACCGCGATAAAGCTGCATTTCTTAGAGGTGCGTCCGTATCCACTAGGCAAACAGCTTCTGTGCAAACAGCACCTCTGCTCACACCTCCTCCATCAGGCGCAGAGAATGTCAGAGAGGGTGAGATAGAGGCAGAGACAAGCAAACAATCAAGCACCACGTGGGAAGCATATCTTATACCATTGAGTAGTTTTAGTTAATATGTAATACATGCTCTGATTGGGTAGCTTCTAAGCCATCCGCCAATAGCGTCCCTTGTATGAAATCAACAGGGCAAACAAACTGAGGAAGCGTGTAGCATAAATTAAAAGACCCACTGTCTGCAGAAATCCGCGAACCAGCGAAAAATCTGTGATATATATTTAGATATGCTTACATTTAAAATCCGCGATAGAGTGAAACCGCGAAAGTCGAAGCGCGATATAGCGAGGGATTACTGTATTTGGATAAATGTATATTGTTGTACATAAATAAATATAACACATCTCCTGAAAATAAGCCCTAGTTTATCTTTTGGAGTAAAAATTAATATAAGACCCAGTCTTATTTTCAGGAATATACTGTAGTACCAAAATATTAGCAGACTGGAGAGGTCCTCCCTACTTTTTCAACATAAAAGGATGTCGCACTTTTTAAAGGACCTCACTATTCCACCTTCTAAGAAACACTTTTATCAGAGTATTGAACCTAATGAAGTGAAGAATAATATACTGAAATAAGTTGTAAATGGAGTAGTGTCCTGCACATAAAAAAACTGGACTAAGTTGTATAGGTTTGCCAAACTGATGTATATTTTTTGGCCTTTTAAAAACAACATGTAGATCTTGAACCAGTGGCTTGTTTTATGGCATTCATGCATTCTTTTGGACCAAGAATTTGATTTTTATTGTAGTCATGTGACTGGTCCCGAGTATACTCAGCATTGTGTGATATGATCAGAATGATTTGCACCCCAAAATATGAGGTTATAGTCACCACCTAGAAAACAGTAATTTGCTCTCTGTACCCCAAATGATAAATATTAAATGTCCCAAGGGCTTGTTCATGAGTAACGTATCTTTGCTAAGTTAACCAATAGACCACGACAGTACTGTATACCAATTCATATTTTCAACCAATAGACCACGACAGTACTGTATATCAATTCATATTTTCATTTAAATGATCAATCTACAACTTCATCTTTACTGAGGTTAAAAAGTTTTAGGTGGAACAAAAGGATTAAGACAGCAAAATAAGGTACCTTATAAGCTCCTGGGCCTCTCTCAGGGTAGACCTGCTCTGCTCCTCTGGATTTGATAGGACAATCTTTTGAGGAAACCCCCTTAGAATTACCCATAGGTGGTGTATCTAGCATGGTATACTGTAAAGGTGGGGTGCATTAAAATCTATTCCTAATGTTCCTAAATGGTTATATCTATCAGGTAATTTGGAAATATTTAAATTTCCCAAGAAGAGTGGAGTATTATGGGATATTGACCATGTGTATGTGTAACTTATGTATTTTACTAAGCTTGTAGAAATATGGATATCGTGCTGGCTGCTCGTTCTCAGATACTGGAATGGAAGATACAGAGTACTGGGTGCCAGGGCCATTGCTGCATGCCACTCACTGAGTGTGTTTGCTGAGCTAAAGATCTATACATACTGTATATTTTTATGTAAAGTAGGTGTAGAACTCTTCAAAGGTGGCCACTTGCCTGTTTATTTTTGCAAATGGTATATCAAGGCCCCACCGAGGTGAAGAGAAAATCAGTTTTTGAACACATTGCTTCTGTTTGCAGATGATGATGTCTTCTTGGCTTCATCATCATATTATCTCTTGCATGTACTGGAGAAGAGAACTGGATGAGAATTACAACCTTCAAATCCAAGTTTATAGCCATTTCCCTGAAAATCTAACTTGGTTTTTGCTATTTATTGCAAATTCTAGTTGTTCCAAGAACCTCAGAAGTTCACTATTCACACTTTTTTTCACCTCCGGTGCATGTAAAATTCTCTCATTTGTTCATTTAGCACACCCTTTACAAATCTCCTGGGGGACTGGGTCTCGTGAGTTATCCAATACTACTAAACATTTTAATGCCACAGACTTATTTCACAAGGGCCTGGAAGGAAACATTTCAACATGCTCCTTTATTCAGGCCAGTCCAGTTAGTGGGGTTCTGTCATCATCCTATCCCTGCTGGGCCTTTTTCACATCCTGATGGGATGACCCTCCTTGAGGGTTCATGGCACTGCTACTTAAAATTCTCAGCACTGGCAGCCCTGCCTTTCTTCTGATTACTGCAGAAGCAGTCAATCATTAGGCGACAAAGGCAGTTACTAGGGCGCCATCATCTGTATGCTGCCATATATGAAAGATAATGGCTGTACACTGCAGACAGTGAGGGGGAAGTTTGTCAAACTCTTGATAATGTGTGAGTGCTGTTACCCGCTGGGTGCCATTTATGAAATATGCATGCTCCATACACCAAGGGGAGCACCATTTGCGCAACTAAAGAGGCATATACTGCAGCCACCGAGTAGGAGCCCTACAGGTGGTTGAAGTCTAATAATATTGACTACCCACTATGGATGATGAGTGACACATCCATCAACCCCGTCAAGGGTTCCAAATGGGCTTTGACCGGCAGTGGTCACTGCTGTAGCAGATAACATATATTAATGGTATGGCAGAACATGTAGTACTGTTAACTTCCCTTGCACCTGAATCCAGTGCTACGAGAGCCCAGGTTCAGCTTTGGGTTTCCGTACGCAATTTGTATTCACTGTGTTTCTCTTCTATGTCTATATGGGTTTTCTTTTGGGTACTCCAGTTATGTTCTCACAGTAGCCTAGGAAGGACAAGGAAGCAAAGCATCTCCTTTAGCAAGCCTCAAGAGGATTTGTAGGAGAGCCTTGCACAGTCATTAATGTTTGCCTTGGTCTCAATGATGCTGGAGAGCGGGGTGGGGTTGACATTGCAGGGAAACTGGATAAGGTTAGCCGTGTGTTGTTACTCAGGTTGCATTTCTTATTTTGGAGACAACAAGTGGTAAGCGTGATGTAATCAGTCTCATTAAACTCATACAAAAACACAAAAAATAAGAATATGATGGTGGAGCTTATTATTGTTCAAAAAACAAGCCTGTTACTAGTCTAAAATTTTATTGATTGTAGTTCAGTCTTTCCATTTCAATGATTGCTACAACATGCTCAAACACAAGTTCAGAAAATGATCATTTTGTTTATCTTTAACCTGCCTGACCTATGAAATGGCATGCTTCTGCCTTCTATCTTAACTATTAGAGCTGCAGTGGTGGTCTATGCATTTTATTTTATGGCATGCAGTAATGACCTTGATTCAAATGATAAAATAGTCATTTTAATAAGGCACACACTCCATCCAAGTACACGTCTCATGAAAAGTGGCAGTCGTGTATCATACTGGTCAGAGGTACAAGGTAGTTTGACTTTTGATTGCAGCTTTTGTATCTGTATATGATGTGATTCATCCATATTAAATAGCCATTAAATAGGCACATACTAAGTGACATAACAAATTTACTGTATATTCAGGATTTTTTTTTTAGACAACCCATTGATTATCATGGATTTTCTCACACTTTGCCCAAGTGTTGCCCTGATAAGATCCAAAAGTAATTCTTAGCTGAGCTGCTTCTTTGCCTTCCCATCTTGCTCAAGTTCCTGCCTCTAGTCCAACAGGGATATTGAAATAGATGGATTTGTCTGTTGAACAAGTCTGACCCTGGTAGGCAGATAGATGGGGGGGGTCATTGATGAAAGATGCAATAGTAGTATCACTATGAGTACGTACACTGTTATTACCTGTTTAGCAACATTAGAATAGAGTGGATAGAGATTGGGGGATATTTTCTACTTACTAAATGCAAGGATGCTGTATAATCAATCAGAAAACGTATACCACTATACATATAATAACGGTGTTTCCCATCTTCCCCGGGAAATATCCTAAAACAGTGAGCCTTAGTTATAGTCATGGCATTTTCTAACCTGCTCAGTCCACAATAGTCGTGTTGGTGGAGAGGAGTTTGAGCCATTTCTAGCCGGTGTAAGGCACAAGGCAGGAACAAACCCTGAACAGGCTACTAGTCCACTGCAGGTTGATCATATACACACAGGCCAATTTAGCATCACCATTTCATCTAACCTGCCTGTCTTTGGATAGTGTGAGGAAACAAGAGCACCTCCACGCAAACACAGGTAGAGCATGTAAAATCCATGCATGGAGAACTCAGGATGCAAACGCTCGTCTCCTTGCTGTGAGGCAGCATTGCTACCACCGCACCACCCCATCCTTAGTTATAGTCCCATTGGTTAATCTGATGTATCAGAAGTACTATGTAATGAACTAACATTTGTAGATTTTTTACAGGGGCAAATATTACCAAAATAGCTCACTGGAGCTGCTTAGTCTTGAACACTCTACATACAATTGCCCATGAATAAAACATTTCTGCCGTAGATCCATTCCTTCTTTTCCTAGTGATTTACTGGCTTTTGGTGATGATCAAAGAGAAACACAATTTTACAGGAAGCTGTATTCTTTTGAATTGAAACAGGTTAGATAGATAGATATATACTTTATTAATCCCAAGGGGAAATTCAAATAATCCAGCAACAGAATATACTGATACAAAAAAAAAACAATATTAAAGAGTAATAAAAATGCATGTAAAAACAGACAATAACTTTGAATAATGTTAACATTTACTCCCCCGGGTGGAATTGAAGAGTTGCATAGTGTGGGGGAGGAACGATCTTAGTAGTAATCAGTAGTAATGAGAATTTTGAGCATTTATGTGCATCTGTCTTAATGCTTTCTCTCAGCCCAGCTCAGGATAAAGCAGGTTTACAAAATGAATGGTTGGATTACAATTATTGAGTTATTATATGTTAAACAATGTTAATTTGTTTACATAGTTAGCATTAGTTTTTGTACATCTCAAAGGACTTCAACTAGAGAGTCCATAATAGGCTGTGGTAAAGAAGCCTCCATCCTCGTTGTCAATGTTACATAAAAAAAAATGAAGGAGACTCAGCTTTTGCACACATGTCAACAGCTGTTACACACACACATGTCAGGTGGTCCTTTGTTTGAACATCCCATAACTTAGACCAATCTGCCATCGAGCAAGGTCATCAACAATTATTGTTCTGCTGACAGAACACAACTAGCACACACTCACTGCCTTAACAGTAACAATGTGGTGATTGCTTCACACCTGTCATATTCACCAGATCTCACTCCCTATGACTTTGTGTTCCCAGAATTAAAACTGAGACTGAAGGGAAGATGATTGCTACTGTGTTAGAAATCTATGCAAAAATTGCTCTAAGCATTGTAACAAAAGTTCAGTATAGGAAGTGTTAACAGAAATATGTGAAGCTCTGATTCAAGTGTACTGCACCTCCAGGTAAGTATTCTGATAAAGGGAATTGAATAACACTTTCTCAACAATTCCAGGAATCTTTGTTGCCCCCTTGTGTCTGTCTATATGTTGCACTGTATATACTATTTGTTTTTTGGTACCACATATTATTTGTCAGCTATTCTGAGTAAACATGCGTGTAAGAATTGCATTAAACCATGTACACACGACAGTAAACTTGACATGACCATCTGAACAACTCCCTGTTGGACTTTTTCCATACTATCTGCCGCATGAACTAACTTTGTTAGAGTGGTTTATGTACCATGACATGTTGGGGGTGTGGCTGCAGCCTAAATTATACTGTGTGCAAAGGCAAAAAGTGTTAGACAGTCAGAAACTTGGTCTCTGATTGGGTTGTGACTTTGGGTCTGCCAGATCTCATCCTTATGAGGTTTTTTTTGTTAGTTTGCAGTCTCATCTGGATTTTGTGGGACACCATACTCACTGAATATTTTTTTTTTGCAGTTTTTCTAAATGAAAGACCTGCACTTGAAGGGCAGTAATGCTCTGTCTCATTTCATTTGTTAATCACTATTTCCTTACCATTTTATCACTGGAGTATCGCTCGAGTAGCACTTCGGAGGGTGTAGTATCAGTCTATTGCAACTCTGCTTTAAAACAGACAGGTATTGCAACTCTGCTTTAAAACAGACAGGGGGGTTTTAGGTAATCAACAGAAGTTGGGACACCTGTGCAAATTGTATGCTTACATCTGCAGAGATTTATTTTAACTGCTGCTGTGGATGAAATCTCAGACCCGACAGCAGGTGCGGTTATAAAGCTGCTTTATTTTCAGAGTCACGGTGAGAAGAGTTTCAGATAAACAGACACTCAAATATACATGACAGCGTCAGGGCTCTTCTGAACCCCGTCTGTTGGGTGGGGTCCAGTTTCATACCCCCTAGAATGCGTGATTTAATATTATAAAATGTAACAGTGAACACATTTATTATACACAAACCTTGAGCCCCTTTAACGTCCCTTGTAAAACTTGATTTCTTGGCTCCTTTTGTTATGGCGTTCAAATGTAAGCGAAGAGAAAACGTGATAAGGCAGACTCATGTGTGGAATGCTTAGACCTTGAGTCCTTTGCACAAACATTTTTCTGTTTGCTAAAACAAAGCATGCTATTACATGGTTTTGTAAAGCTTACTTCTCAGACATGAATTAGTACAAGGGAACGAAGAGAACATTCGTCTTCCACACTGCACAACATCTGTAGATTGTAACCTATTAGTTGTTCCCTGAAGAAGGCCCATTTGTAATATTGTGATGTTTCCTTTTTTATTCAGCTTTTGCTAACCTACACTTTACAATTAAACCTCTGGCAGTTTACTGCCTACATTTTCGCCATTTTAGGTCATTCATTGCATTACAACCAATTCAATTTAAAGAAAAACTGGAAAAACTGGTGTTTGAATGGTGCATTTATACAGGCAAAAAACATATAGTCAAGCAATTAGCAGTCATTTATTTACAATGTTTTGTTTTCAAATTATTTTAATGTTTAACCTGTTTTATTTTTGTCAACTCTGAATGAAGCTGAGAAGGCAATTTTCATGTCTTCTTGTGTGAACATGACTAAATACAACCCTTAAACCTGAAGCCTTAACCCTTATTTAATTAGGCTCTGACACCCTTTGTTCCTGACCTGAATGAAAAGACAATGTGTTGTTTTCTGCACGAGTCTTCAGAAATTTCCCAGAGCAGTTTCTGCTGCAATCTTGGTGCCACTGAATGGATTGTTGAGCTACTTTTCTATACTTAATTACCGTTTGCCAAGGCCTGATGATGGATACAATGCTACATCCCAGGCAGAGTTCTGGGGAGTCACCTGGATAAACAACAATAAAGATGATCTGCAAACAAAGGAAAAAAGGACGAAAAATCAATGTGCATAAATTTTCAATACAAAAGGGAATAGTCTACACTATCTATGATAAAGGAGGAACCAACAAAATCAAGAAAAGTACAAGTCATGCTTTCTGTTCTGCATGATGTCTGACATCTATAAAGGACAAGGTTCAGTAAGGACAAGCTGCAAGGCGAACTTGTCAAATATTTATATGTAACAAAGCACTCACTGCTAATGTTATTTGAACCCATTTTATGTGTATTTGTAAGGAAAGTGGCAAAATGGTGCCATTTTGATGTCTTTTCTGCTGAAATGAATTGTCTAATGATATACTGTACACTCATAAAAATAATGATTCTGTGAAAGAACTTTATGGTTCTTTACTGGGTTTTATAATTTATCATAGAACTATTGCTTGAAAAGAACCATTTAATACTGGGAAGCATTCTTTGCATATGAAGTTGATTCCTTCTGCTTTGAAAAACTTCATATTATGTAGAAAAAAAAACGAAAATGTATTGTAGGCTAGTTACAGCAGGACACCAACAGATTTAAGAAAGCTTGCACTTAACCTGTGTTATTATACATATGCAGTGAGGTTCCTTTGAAAATCATGGCCCATTGTTATTTCCCGTATCTGTTACCATCTATTTATGGTAATGTATTGTTGAAGTCAGAAGTTTACATACACTTAAGGGTACACTTAATTCTTTAAAATACACTTGATCACCCCTCCGCAGAGTTTATACTTACAAACTAAATTTGTCACATTGTTTAAAAGCAGGGCAAAAGTAATTTTTTCCAACAATGTTCACAGACAGATTATTTCACCTTTTATTGACTATATTGCAATTCCAGAGGGTCACAAGTTTACATACACTTTGTTAACTGTGCCTTTAAACAGCCTGGAAAATTCCAGAAAATGATGTCAAGCCTTTAGTCAATTTGACTATTAGCTTCTGATAGTCAACATGTGGATGTATGTTAAGGCCTACCATCAAACTTAGTGACTCTTTGCTTGACATAATGGGAAAATCAAACGAAATCAGCCAAGATCTCAGAAATAAAATTAACTAAACCTCCACAAATCTGGTTCATCATAGGGGAAAATGTCCAAATGCCTGAACTTTCCATGTTCATCTGTACAAACAATAATAACCAAGTATAAACACCATAGGACAACACAGCTGTCACACTGCTCAGGAGATGCATTTCTGTTTCTTAGTGAAGAACATACTTTGGCAAGAAAAGTGCAAATCAATCCCAGAACAATGGCAAAGGACCTTGTAAAGATGCTGGAGGAAATGGGTCGATGATAAGTATCGATATCCATATCCACAGTAGAATGAGTCCTATATCGACATAACCCAAAGGCTGCTCAGCAAGGAAGAAGCCACTGCTTCACAGCTGCCATAAAAAGTCACACTGCAGTTTGCAGTGACAGAAGGGGACAAAGATCTTTCCTTCTGGAGAAATGTCCTCTGGTATGATGAATGCAAGATTGAACTGTTTGGCCATAATGACCACCTTTATGTTTGGAGGAAACGGTGAAGCTTGCAAGCCAACAAACACTATCCCAACCATTAATCATGGAGGTGGGAATATCCTGTTGTGCGGGTGCTTTGCTGCAAAAGGGACTGGAGCACTTCACAAACTACAGGGTGGTCCAGATCTAATTATGCAACTCTTTAATGCAATGCAGGAAAACAATACAATTGTGGGTGATTGGTGATACCATTCCGGTCAAACATTTTGTTGATTTGGGAGATCGTGTTCCTATGAACTGCAGGCGGTCCAAATTCCTCCAACATCCTGCTTTGCACGTTGTTATAGCGTAATGCATAGGAACACGATCTCCCAAATCAACAAAATGTTTGACCGGAATGGTATCACCAATCACCCAAAGTTGTATTGTTTTCCTGCATTGCATTAAAGAGTTGCATAATTAGATCTGGAACACGCTATAGATGGCATCATGAGGAAGGAAAATTATATAGATATATTGCAACAACATCTCAAGAGCTCAGCAAGGTAATCTGAAGCTCAGTCGCAAAAGGTCACCAAATAGACAGGGACCTCGAGCATACCTCCAAAGTTGTGACAAAATGGCTTAAGGACAACAAGGTCAAGGTATTGGAGTGGCCATCACAAAGCCCTGCCCTGACCTCAATCTGATTGAAAATTTGTGGGCAGAACTGATAAATCATCTGTGAGCAAGGAAGCCTACGAAACCTGTCACAGTTAAACCAGTTCTGTCCAGACAAATTAACCAAAATTCCAGTAGTATTGTAAAAGGCTTGTGGAATGCTGCCCAAAACGTTTGGCTCAAGTTACACAATTTAAAGACAATGCTACTAAATATTAACCAAGCGTATGTAAACTTGTGACCCACTGGAATTATGATATACTCAATAAAAAGTTAAAAAGTGAAATAATCTGCCAGTGAACATTGTTGTAAAAATGACTTTTGATTTGCAAATCTGTGGAGAGATTATAAAGTGAGTTTTAACAAATTCACTACAAGTGTTTGTAAACTTGTAAGTATGTTGTAAATAAATAAAAGGATCTTTCTGCATCCTTCACGTAAATGGGGTCTTTTTTGGAAGCAAAAATGGTTGACCTATGGCATAACTCTGAAGACCCATTTAAAAGAGTGTACACACAACTAGGAATTGAACCAGGAGAAAATTTCACTATATATATATATATATATATATATATATATATATATATATATATATATATATATATCTTTTCCATCTATATTTTCATCTCATCAGCAAAATTATTTCAGTGCCAGTGAAGGACTACAATTCCCATCAGGTAGCTTTAAAATGGTTTACCTTCATATAAAATGTTTAACACTTGCAAAAGTTGGATCTCAAAAGACTATCAGTAGAACTGGTACATGTTTTGTCTAGAGATGGCAAGGAACTTTGTCTCATTGCCAGTATTTTGCTTAAGCAGTGAGCATTTACAGGCAAAAGTGTGGTCTTTGATATAGTTCCACGATAATCTGATAGGCAACAACAACAACATTTATTTATATAGTACATTTTCATACAAATAATGTAGCTCAAAGTGCTTATCAAACATTGTTAGGTACAAAGACGGGTCTCATGTGTTAACTCTCGTATGTATTTTTTCCACAAAGCAGTTCTAAAGGTAATAAGCTAGGTCAGTTACTGTATTTTAAATATTTAACCTGCTGTCCAGGATGCCAATGAAAGATAAAATGGCACAAATTCCAAGAGCTATAAAGGAAATGAAGGGAGACAAATAGTCATGGAAGATTTTTTAGGGCTGGAAGAACCACTCTTTCAAATTATTGAGTCATTCTTACCAGTCCTTCATAACCTCACATGCAAATGCAGAGATATTTTGAGTACAAAGAATACATAAAGATTAGGTCATAGTGAGTGGAATACTGAGCGGGAGATGTTTTCCCTATAGAGTGGTAGAAAAATCTGTTAAAAGATACAACCTCATTGATGAAGACAGTAGAACAAGAGTGCCCCGTCCTATGTGATGATGGCTCTAGTGGCTTCATTTATTCAGTTCTAAGCTTGCTCATACCAACATTGGGAAAGAAATGCCCCAGGCTAGCTTTGGAAGAACTCCAAGGACCATCACTGGACAAGCAGTCAGGCTCAGAGTCAATTTGACAATGCCAATCAAAGTAACCTGCAGGTCTTTGAGGTGTGAGAAAAGCTAACCTATATAAACACAGAGATATTGGGATAACATGCAAACTACACAATGATAGAGCATAGGTTGGGATGAGAAACTAGGGATTTGGGGCTGTAAAGTAGCAGTACCACTGTACCATTGATTTTACTTATTTCAGAGCCATTCATTTATTTTCAAACCTTTTAAATCCAGTTCAAGGTTATGGAGTTGAGAACCAGAGTCCAACTTCTTCTTTGGCGTTCATCATTTTTCAAATCTGAAGGTGGCCCATTCATATGGTACAAGACCTCTCTCCTGTTGTTTGATTTTTCAGGATGTTTGCTAATCTCTGCCATATTATGTCTTGAGAGGTCTTAAATCACCAAATAATGTGATAGACAGTGGCACTTTGGGGACTTTCAAAACCTGACTTGTTAAATAATGTGGAGAATTTAGATGGGCTGAATGGTCTGTTCTTAGCCAAAGTGTTATTTTTTTTTGATATGGCACTTCATTAGTTCTATTTGGACACAAAATAATTCACATTCTCCATGTATTCTGCATCACTTAACGATTTGCTTTAACTTAAGGCTCCAGTGTCCTGTTGTTCAGGAGTGGTGTCATCCTTACAGAACATGCTGCCAGAATATGCTCCGTTCAGCTTGGCTCTGGTGTGGTGGTTGCACAATTTAGCAGGCTGCAAACAGTGTCTGTGTTCAAAACGTCTCAGTAAGCGAGTCCCTTAAGAAGTGTGTGAGCATGCCAAGTTATGTTACTGCATCACAGTCAAATGCCGAAACAGTAGGCCATACTAACTAGCTTGTTTCTTCCCCACTTATGAGCCAGGCAGGTGGGAGTGAAGTGCTGGAAGTATACCTTGCAACACAGTGCTGCAAGTGCAATTAACATGTACGCTAAGGTGGCTGATGCCAAGGATCTCTTTTCTCACATTGAATATTCCTTGACAACTATTCACAATTTTTTTGCTGGCAATGCTACCCAATGTTGCCCAGGATGGAGGGCACCAACTGACAGACAGGGTGACCTGATTCTCATGAAACCAATACCAAAGGTGACATTGTTTTACATATTTACTAATTCTCTGCTCCAGTCGTTTCTCAAATATATTACAATATGCTATAATTTGCCTGAGGTGAAGGCACCAACTAAAGTTCAGAATAATGCATTGCTTATGGCATTCCTCCTATATGAATGGCGAACCTGAGCACAATTTGGCCAAGATATGTTCAAGAGTGTTGCTTTGCATATCGAACAAACACACAAGCACATTCATCTTTACAATTTATATAATTTGAGTACAGAGCATTTACGTGACCTGCTCATAATACTTACAGTATAATAGTATTCAATATAGCAGACAGCGTGAGCTAACATAATAAGCTTGAGTTACATTAGAGCCTGTATCAAAAATGAACAAATGAGAATAAAATTTTCAATATGATTAAGGACTATTCCACATTATAATATCCATTGAAGCCAAGTATCAAAAATGAAAAACATTTTTTACAAAATGTAAGTAATAATTACTCTTATTAATGTCTTAAGTAAAACCACAGCTATGTTACCTTACTGGAAAAAACAAAGAGGAAAAAATTCAAGTGTTTTAAAGCAGTAAATGTTTTACTATTTTTTTCACATTTTCATTTTTTTAAACTATGGGAAATAAACATTATTGACTGCTCTTGAATTTTGAGTTAGTGTTTATAAGCTTAATATTATGTGTACATTGAACAGTGCAATTCTTACTTGAATGTGCTGATCAACATGCAACACTTTGCCTTTCTCCGGCCCCATGACTTGCGAACAAAACTTCCTTACCTTATAATGTCTGTCTCCTTACTTTAATTAACGAACGTGCCTTGAAACGTCTGTCTTCTCTATTGGAATAATATCAAAAACACTCATGACATAAAATGTGGCATGCACCATGGGTAATTCCACTGATAATCTAAAAAATGTATATATCATGTCAGCTCGTACCTTCTACTTATTTAGACTTAAAAAATTGTAAGACTTTGACCTTTTATTGATAATGTAATCCTGCCAAACTGACAAGACACTTGTAATCCTTCGACACTGGCCTTTCATTTAACTAAAAATGAATTCTACAACTTTGAAGTTGAATTGTACCTTGTGTGGTGGTTTGTTTCCAGCTGTGTGAGCATTATTAGTTCTGAACGCACTGTTTTGTCCATCAGCTACATAGCCTTGGGGCTTCCTAGTTCTATGGACTTGGCGTGTGCCATCAGGGTCGATGTACATTAAGAGCAAGGGAGTGCATTCTAATACCACTTTTATAGGAATGCTAGCATATTTTAGTATGCATGAAAATCAACTGTATCAGAGAATTACTAAATATTTGAAACAATGCCCCCTGTTGTGTTGGTTTCATAATATCTGGTCACCATCTTTATATAAACCAACAAAACAATTTGTATGAATTGCTGACCCAGTTATGTGGCAATCATTACTGCTTGCTAGTCGTCTTTATCATGTCGAACACCTTGCCACCCTGTGTACCCCGATAGCCCTGAACTGGAAAAAGGGGTTAGAAAATTTATAGACACTGAAAATTTACAGAAAGAAGTATACAGAGTGACATCTGCTGAGTCACCCCTCTTTTCCCTTTATCAGCATATTTACCATGTCAGGCTTACGCACTTGTGTCCTAAAATCCAGAATTTACAAATTTAAATTGTAAGGAGGAAGGAAAACTAGCATGCAAGGTTATTCAGGACTGGAAGAACCACTCTTTCAAATGGATTTAAGTCATTCTTACCAGTCCTTCAGAAACTCACACCTAAGCATTGATGGGGTACAAATGGAATTTAAGAGATTCTTAACAGCAGATGCAGTAGACTGGACCCCCATTACCAAGCACTGTATATTAATTAACACCAATGGACATTGTATGTACAACTACTTAAAGAAGGCTTTCAATTAAAGGTGGCAGTAAATGTTTTTGAAAAAAAAAAAAAAGGTTACTTTTTAGGACTAGTTTGAATTTTTGTCCTACATTTGGGTGTGGTGCCTTTTTGTAATCATACCTCTAAAATGGTAAGGAGAAGATCAACAACTCAACAATTGTGAATTTCCCCTTGGGATTAATAAAGCATATCTAATTTAATCTTTATTAGGTAGGTAGTAGGTGCGACACTTTTTACTCTCTGCATGAAGAAGAAAGAAAGTATTCACTCTTCACTTCTCTAAACTGATAAAACAAAGATGTGCCATCTTACATTCTCAGTACAGGGCGAAGTAGTCTCTATAGAAACAGGGCAGCAACAGAACATCAGTTGGCCTAAAGAGAAACAAGAAGGAAAAAAATGACTTCTCTTTGTAATATTTTAATAATCTACAAAGTTGACTTATTATTACTAGCATTGGTTTAATTTACAATATATGTTTGCTTCTATCATTCTGTGCAAGTCACCAAGCTCACTTAACATTTTCAAGTTTTCAACACTGTTTTGTTCTTTAATTATATTGAAGTTATGTCTTAATATCACTTTTCAATCTGTTTTCCCTAGAAATTTTAAGGTATTCATAAAAAGCTGGGCTGTGTTCAGAAATGTAAATGCAGTTTTCTTCTGTGTAAATATAAACATGCATCATGAATTATATACTTTATCGTTAATTTCTGAATCTAATGGCCTAGTTTGACATCAATTACTTGAAACAGAAGTGTTTCAGTTCTTTATTGCTGTGACATCTAGTGAACGGAATTTGATTTACTAAATGCAGCCATCTTTTTAGATAGATAGATACTTTATATGTATTTGTAGTGTGATATAGCACTCAGTTCAACAAAGATAAAACTCAATGTGTGTGTAGAAGTTACATACGTTGGCTTGTGAGTCATTCCCTGTGACTTGTGTGACCTGCAGGGTCAGCTGCAAGTGGCCCGTTTGGAGTACAGCACAAGTTGATGTACAATCTTCTCACATCATCCATACCATATGTAGTTTAACCTGTTTTGTAAAAAGCCTTCCTATTGTTACACAGACTGCATCATTAATGGTCACTCTAAAGCTTCTGTACTCACCGGAGATCATAGGGAGGCCATCATGCAGTCTATGGCGGACAGTGCTCATTGTCCTCTCTCTGTGCCAAGTCAGCAAAGCAGCATCTACACCTGGACTAAAAAAAAAAAAGTATTTATTAGTTCTGGTGATAAACTCCTAGCAAGGAAAATGCTTGCTAACAATACCCTTTTAATCCCAATTCAAGGAAGACATCTTCCCTCTGGAGTGCTAAAAAAGCAGACATCTCTATATTCCCAGGAGGACAATAAATGTAAACCCATTTTTAGCGCAGCACCACGATCAAAACCTGCATTGGGGTATCATTAGAAACTCAGTAAATGTGGCTCTTTTGGGCTTTAACCAAGTCAAGAGCCTCCTACTCTACCTTCCTGGGCCCTTGGAACCATCTTGAGCATATTCTGAGGCTGAGCCAAAGCCTCTCCCAAAGCCCAACGATACCTTGACAAATATGTTGGCCTCATCCTCAGGACTCCATTATGTGTTGTGTTCTCAGGTTTTAAGACAATTAATTTATACCATTCTGAGTGTCATTGTATTCCTGTTGGCCAATAGAGGACATTCTGGAGTATTCAGAATGAAGGGGATCTCAACCAAAAGGAATGCACAGTAATCCTGTTTCCTCCAGCCATCAGCAAGATATCTTCAGAATGACAGAAGCTGATAGAATAGAAACCTTATAGGGGAATGGAATAGACCACAACTCAGGAAACAGACTGTACCATAGACAACTCACCTAGGAGTACACAGACTTGAGAGGCAATAAAATAACAAAAATCAGTTAAAAAATTAATACGTTAATAAGTATCAAGCAGATAGTAGCAGTAACTACATGAAATTCTTCTACATGTATATAGAACCTGTCAAATTTGAGTTTTCTTCTCGGCAAGTGTGAGCAGCTATCCTCAACGATGGAGTTTAATTGCAGCTAAATCCTGTTCACAACCAAAGGTAGAGAGGTCCAGGAGAGCAATTGCTGTACTTTAGGCATTGCACTGCTAAAGTGGTGAAGCTGAAACAAAATGCCTGGATAAAGTTCTCATCTGAGTCTACAGCATCATCTTTACTAATAGCCAATTGCTTTGGGTAGTCTTGGAGAGAATACAATTGTACATAGAAATAGCTGAAATAAATTACCTCCATACAGGTTTGGGGGATCAAGAATTAAATCTGAACCATTTCATGATGTGGTTAGGACTGTGGATCCAGTACCAATTAGATGAAGGTTAAACCTGCATCCATGTGCTATGAGAGTGTTTATGGTCAAGTCAGGTTTATTGTCATGTGTACATAGTACAATTAAATTCTTACTTGCATGTCAGCTCAGAACAGTTGACAAAAATACAAATTACAAAAAATAACTACATAAAAAGCATACATAGCAAAACATACTCATGTCAAAATGTAAGTACACCTCATGGAACTTGTTGACTTTTTCAACATATTTGAACAGCCAAATATTACATCTTCATGCAAACTTTGCCAACTGATAAAAGTGATATATTTCAATAAAAACACATGTAAATTTGCCTTTTAATAATTCATTCAATAAAAATATCAATAGATCTAATGGTCTTCTGGGGCAAAAATAAATACACCTTAGGCTGGTATAGTTCCCATTAGCAGAAATTAATTCTTGTAGGTGTTTTGCATAACTGCCCAGCAGTTTCTGACATAACCAGGCCATATCCCCCCATTTCTTCTTTTTGAGCCATTCTTTGATGGATTTATTAGTGTGTATTGGATTAATATTGTGTTGAAATGTCCATTTCACATTCATCTTCACCTTTTAAACTCACATTCTCCTCTAGCACACTTTGAAATGATGTACAATTCCTAGTTGGCTTGATGACTGGAAGCCGCCCAGGCCCTCAGGTAGCAAAGAAACCCTAAACCATAACATGTCCACCACCATGCTTCACAGTTGGTATGAGGTTCTTCTCTTTAAATGTTGCACCAAACAAGTCTACTGATACTGTGGCCAAAAAACTCTTTGATTCATCTGTCTAGAGTACATTGTTCCAGAAGGCTTCATCTTTGCCTAGAGCAAACCGTAGTCTTGCTTTAATGTTCTTTTTGGACCGCAAAGGCTTTTTTCTGGAACACCTTGCACAACGTTCAATCTCTTTCTGATTGTAGATGCATGCACTTGGATATTGCTTGCAAGAGTTACCTGCAAATCCCACGACGAAATTTTGAGGTTCATAGAGAGTTCATTTAGTATTAAATGGTCCTTGACAAATTAACAGTCATTTGAAATCTACATCGCTTATAGACCATTTTCCTTACAGTGGAATGACTAATTTCAAATAATCTTTTTATAAAGTATCTATCTATCTATCTATCTAAATCCCTTGCCATACTCATAGACATTCACAACCTTTTTTCTGAGGGCTGTAGAGAGCTTTTTTGATCTTCGTATAATGACAACATGCACATTAATATTAAGTAGAACATCAGTCGCTAGATATCTGCTGTTCAAATAGGACAGGTTCCACCTGCATACTCTCTAATCATTGCCACCTAATCACCAAATCTGGAACACCTAATTATAATTTTATTGGTCTGAAGTGGTGATAAATGTGACAAATCTGCATTCTTGTCAATTTACAGTAGATTATGAGAATGAATACAAAATGTTGATTTTATGTGTCATTTGTTCAGGAATATCACCTTTAGCTGCAGGCACTGTTTTCATGAAGATCTAATGTTTGTCTGTTCAAATATGCTGGAAACGTCAACAGCTTCCATGGGGCGTATTTACTTTTTCTTGTGACTGTATATACATACAACTGTATACAATATGAATTTGGAAGCACTATATATTTATAAATACTGTTTGCTGTATTACAGTATTTGTTCTTATGACCAACTGTTAGCAACTTTATGACTTATGGGTAGAAATTGTCCCTCAGTCTACAGGTGTGTGTGACAAATGCAGCTGTGCAGAATTGCTTTGATCTTTAATTATTATCCCCTTTGCCTTTCTAAAGTAGTGAGTGTTGTACTGTACATGTCAGGAACTGAAGACAGCTTAGTGCCAGTAATATTCTGTGCCACCTTCACCACCCTCTGCAGGGCTTTACAACCTGGAGCCAAGCAGGTGCTGTACCAGGATGTGATGCATCTGATGAAGATGAACTGTACATATCCCCTGTGGAAGTTTGTGAGATCAGATGGAGCAATGCAAGCTTTTTTCAGATGTCCAAGAAAATAGAAGCATTGGTCATCCTTTTGTGTTGTACTTATTTCAGTTCGTCAGTGATAATCACTCCAAGAAATTTAAAACTGCTCACTCTGTCAACAGTATCCCCTCTGATGTAGTTGTCAGTGCGTCTTCCTTCTACTTTCTGAAGATCAACTGCTTTTGCTGATACAGTTGCCCTGGATAGCACTGCTTTAGCAGGTAGACCTCTTCTCTCTTAGCCATCTCCTCATTGTTGGGGATTAGGTCTATGATGGTGGTGGTATCAGAAAACTTAATAATGGACTTGGTATTGTTTCTCTTTACTTAGAGGTGAACAAGGAGTATAAAAGAGGGCTCAGCACACTGCCATGTGGAGTGCCTATGTTGAGTGTCATCTTGGAGGATGTGATGTTGCTTATGTGCACATTCAAAGGCCTGCTGGCCAGGAAATCTAAAGTTCAGCTGCAGAGGGTGGTGTTGAGTCTTAAATAAAAGAGTTTAGTGGTCAGATCTGCAGATACCACAGTGTTAAATCCTGAGTTGTATTCTATAAACAAGACTCTAGTGTAACAGTTTTTGTTATCCAGATGTGTCAGATTGGTATGAAATGCAAAGGGTATGGCATCCTCGGTGGACCAGTTGTGCCAATATGCAGACTGGGGGTTATGATGGCTGCCAGGAATATTTCTTTTTAATGTCTCTCAGTCTTTCCAAGCACTTCATCACACCTGGAGTGTCATCATTCATGGGCACAGGGTAATTGTTGTCCCTTTAAAGCAGGGATTCTCTCAGTTTAATATTAAAGATATCACAGAAGATGTCACATTTTCCCATTTTCCTCCGTTTATGTGCTCAACCTATTGAAATTTTGGGAGAAACACAAGTTCACTGTTGAAATGCTGTTTGATTTATACAAATGGCAGGCAAAAGATTTGTTTTCAATCTTGTTGGAAGATAAAAAGCAAACACTTTACTTAAGTTAGCTGGTGTATCTTGGGTGAGTGTACTTAATGCACAGAATAAAAGCAGTCAGAAATAAAGACAGAATCAGGAGTTGGAAAATACAAGTATAAACTAGTGAAAAACAGGGATATATTCTATAAAACAAGCTTGCTATGCAGAAACGTAAATCATAGTCATGGAGTGAAGCAAGAGATTCGGCAACCAAAAACTGTACATAAACTGAGCCAAAACATAAGCTGAAGTTCTGTATGTGGTCCAAAAGACAGAAAATGGGTTGTAACTAGGGATCAAAATAGAAACAGAAAGAGAAAAAAACGCAAGAGACTTGCTGTCATCTGGTAACTAAGAAAACACAACACACACTAAAACTAAAATGTTGTCGCAGGAAAATGGCATTTGTTTTTAATTTAGTTAGAAACACATTTAACTTGAACATAAATATAAATAATGGATTTTGTGACCTCTAAAATCTCCTGAGAACATTTAAACAGTTGTAGAGGCCACAAACAAAAAGTCAAATCATGACAGTGCAAAGATCCCCAAACTGCAATTAAGAACTCTGGAGATAATTTGGCCCCACTTAGGCCAGCTTGGGGCCACAACAGAAATTGTAACAGACATTCTTGGGCAAAGAAATAGTAAAATGTAATGGCTGAGCATCAAACTTGGATTTCGTTGTTGAAAGGCAAGAGTGCTAACAATCATAGCACCATCACAACCTGAGTGGCACTGTTTCTTTGTCCATAGATAACACTGTAATATTTCATAGTACTTGCTATTATGAAAGCGCAGCTGTCAGTACTCGTTCTGCTCAGGCATAATTTCCAAACTGCTTAAAGTGGGGGAAAAAAATTTTCATTTTTAAACTAAATGTAATCATTGATCCCATTTCCTTATGAGATGTCATTTAGGTGTGAGGTTATGACCACTTTCTCCGCCTGCCAAGATAAGGCCAAAAATTCAATTTTAAAATCCAGAATTGTGCAGCTTCAAATATGACAGAGGAACAGTGCTGGGTAGGTTGTGATGGTGTTGTGAAAGTAAGAGGTTACGATTACCCCAAATTGCAATAAATAACTCCTGAGACAATCTAGGGCAGCTTAGGCCCATGACAAAAATAGATGAATATTCTTGATTAAATACAAACTTAGATATAAAGGAGAGGAACTGAAGCAGGATTTCTTGATAATCGTGCTAACCATCACACTACCATAACAGTCTGATTGTCGCTGTTTCCCCATTAGTAGATCACACTGTAGTATTTATAGGTACTCACTCCAACCTCAAGCTGCTCTGTACCACCAAGGCCAAGAGTTAATGTCTAAAACTTGACTTAAGGCAAGAAGTAGCTGTTTGCCACATTTCAAGTCTGTGCACAAAGAACAAGCAAACAGATTGCACTTTATAGATAAAGGGATTGCTCCAAATGCAATACAAGTGCAAAATGTAATTTCTGATCTTATTTATTTTTTTATTCTGTATATCATAATGAGATGGGAGGTCAGGTTTTTGTTACAGCTCAGGTAATACATTTATATCTTAATTCTTCCACTAGTAGCTGTCACATGAAATGTCCTACTGGAAAGTTCCCATTTCATATAACTCTATAGTATGACAAAATGTCACCGTTAGGAAAGTTGCGACTTGTAGAAGAATCCAACAGAGTTATAAGCTTCCATCTTCTCCTCAGTCTGGGAGTCGCTGATCCTGTTGGAGAACATTAATCCCAACCTCATTCCCACTGAACACCATGCTCTTTCCTCCTTACATGTCCATCTTTTGGCAAGATGGAAGCAGTGTCCTTTGTGTAACAGTCTAAGCGCTCATCCACTTCCTTCACAACTAATAACCTCAACAATAAACAAGGGTTACAGCATCAGACCCCAACCTTTAGCAGTGCTCTATGGGCTTGTGTTACATCATACATTGATAAGTTGCTTTGAGTGCACCTTGCCTTGAATAAGGAAATTGGTTATAACCAAATTATAGAAAATTGTAGAAAAAGTATACAAAAGGGTACATCAGAATAAAAGTTTAAACAACCTTGAATTTGAAATGTTTCTTTCAGATATAAATTATTTACCACTTTTCACTATGGTATTCACTGATCGGCCTACTGTTATCGGATGGTATTGGTGTCTCATGGATCTAGGATGGTGATTTTCAATCCTGGTACTATTTGTTATTGTTTTTTTTTTACCTTTTTCTTGTGTCTATGTCTGTAGTATTAGGGTTTTGTACCATGTAAGCCATTATGGATATAACGAGAAGTCAAGCAAAATGACCCTCTTTTATTGGCTGACTAAAAAGATTACAATATGCAAGCTTTTGAGGCAGCCCAGGCCCTTTCTTCAGATTACATCTTGCCTGAAGAAGGGGTCTGAGTTGCCTCGAAAGCTTGCATATTGTAATCTTTTTAGTCAGCCAATAAAAGAGGGTCATTTTGCTTGACTTCTCATTGCCTCCTTGTGTTTATGTGAAATTTCCACTGGTTACTCCAGTTTATCGGCCTCCTCCCCAAAAGCATCCTGGTGGTTCATTCCAAGTTGGACATGTGTTGGTATAATCTGATTGTGTGCTCTGTGATGGACTGGCACCTTATCTGGGACTGATTCTTGCCTACCTGCCAGTGTTGCTAGCATATGCTCCACTATGAGCCTGTAGACCCCGCAGATCTTGTGGGTTTGAAAATACATTTAATTTGTAATATAATTTAATTTTCTTTACAAACAATATTTTCTGAAACAACTGTGCTTTAATGTTTTGTGGTTTAAGCATTACCTAGAAAAAAATGTAAATGTTAGATTGGAACATTCTGTGTTATGGGCTGTTTTAAAAATGGCATATGCAGCTAATAATATGATCAGTCAGTCATTTTCTAATCTGCAAAGTCTTGAACAGAGAGAGTCACAGGGGTCTGCCTAACCTGCATGTCTTTGGACTGTGCAAGGAAACTGGAGTACTCAGAGGAAACCCACATGGACATGGGGAGGACATGCAAATTCCATGCAGGGAGAACCCAGGATGTGAGCTCTGGTTTCCTTTCTGCGAGGAAGCAGTGCTGCCACTGTGCCACTTTGTAATAATATGGCGCCATCCTGCTAACAGAAGTAATACAGGTGGAATCACTAGCGAATACGGTGCGGCTTATTGAGGGACAGGCCGGCAAAAGGCATGTTCAATTGAGAGATCATCTTAGTGACTCCACGTTAGTTGCATCAGGAGCTAACAGAGGCAATGCCAGCATCACATAAATTAAGGGGGTTTCATGAAAGGAGGGCTCAGTGTAGAATGTTCATTTGCGAGACTGTTACAGCAGGTCATGGTGAGAAGGTGAGGCCAGGCCAAAAGATCTCAAGCAGTAGGAAGCTCCTTGTGTTGAATCCGTGTTGAACCAACACAACATGAACGTGAGAGTATGGACAATTGGAGGCTGGAAAAAGAGAGGGTCATTGATGGAGAGGCTGCCGGAGGATTTTAACTGCTTTTATTTAGGACAGTTCCTTTTCTTATGTAGTGTTTTTATGAATATTTATTAAATTACAACTTGGACATTTTTTAATTAAAAAAATATTATGGTTTTGAAAAATGTGAACTTGTTTTTTGTCTCTCACTCATCGCTGGCTCACTACTAGGGGATCAATAGCAGTGGCGACTGCTCTAAGACTACAAGGGAAGCTCCGCTTCCTCTACTATGTCAGAAAATAAATGCTCATATATGCACTGTCGTATTTATATTGGTTTTAATAAAAGTGCGCTAGAACGCGTTCAACTTCATGACTAGCTCGTTCAGAATAAGGTATTTATTGTAGATTGTTTGACGCGATTTTCTTCTCATACATTTCCATGCAACAAAGCGCATTAAACCCTCCTGAAGCCCAGCTTCACTGGAGCTCTATGGGCAAGCACAGATGAGCTTTTTTCACTGCAGAAAAGCTGGACGGTAATTGGATAAATGCACCAAAATCGTCACTTCCAAGGAAGCTCAGCTTCTCTGGGAGTGAATGGAGCAGTGGGCGAGCCAGGACGCTGGGATGCTGCATGATGATTGGAGGAGCTTTTAAAGGGCGGGCCCCCTTTTTTGATTGACAGCATGTCTTAAGTATACATCAGCACTACAGAGATTCGAGTTCAGTCCCATGCGGATTTGCAGGTGTAGTCGTACGACAAACTGCTGCGCTCTGTATTGTTTGCTGGTGATATAAACTATTTTAGTTTGTACAAATTATTCTTTAAATAATAAAAAAAAACATATTATAGCGTTGCGGTGGGTTGGCACCCTGCCCTGGATTGGTTCCTGCCCCGTGTTGGCTGGGATTGGCTCCAGCAGACCCCCGTGACCCTGTATTCGGATTCAGCGGGTTAGAAAATGGATGGATGGATATTATAGCGTTCTTGACTTTGCTCCTTGTTTCAGCATTGTAAAGTTAGTTCGTTCATATTATTAAAGTAGCTCGTGGAAGGGGAAACTAGCAAGCTGTGCATAATGGCAGACGGTGCTAATATTGTTGACCTGCTTTTGGCAAAACCATTTAGTAGTCTTCCTTAAGAGGAGAGACTCAGAATTAAACGGCAGGGCAGACCAACGCCCAAGATTGATCTGGTGCAAAAATCAGGAAAAAATAACGGGTCTTTTCAGCTCTCCTGGTATGACAAGGTGAACTGGCTGACTGGAAGTGCTGTGACAAAGAAAATGTACTGTTGGCCATGTCTCTTGACGAAACCTCAGGGAATGGGATGTGTTTGGTCAAACGTGGGTTTTGGGGATCTGGGTAACTTTGACAGGGCATACAAAAGGCATGAAAAGTGCAAAGAACATGTGAGTTCATGTGCAAGGTTAAGTTGTCTGGGCAGGGTCAGGGTTGAACATGCAATCAATGAAGGTCTTCGCATTCAGGTGGCGAAACAGAATGAAACAGTAAAAAAAAAACGGCCTTCCTAAACCGTCTAATTGATGTGACTTTCTTGCTTGGCCGTCAGGAGCTGGCATTCAGGGGGCATGATGAGAGTAGTGAATCAGCAAATAAGGGGAATTACAGGGAATTTACAGAAAATTTAGCTAAATATGACATTGTCTTGGCCACACAATTTCAGTCATCAGCTCTGTTTTCTGGTATGTCCCACTCAATCCAAAATGACTTGATCTCTGCTCTCGCAGCCACTGTTTCTGATCATATAAAAGGTGAAATTCAGACTGCTCCTTTTTTACATGGCAGGTGGATGAAGCAACTGGCATATCTTGCTATGCCCAACTGTCTTTCATTGTTAGATATGTGGATATTGCAGGTAAAATTCAAGAGTGCTTTATTGGATTTTTGGATGTGTCAGGGGGTCGAGATGCCCAGTTTGTGTTTGAAGTTTTAAATGAGAACATGCAGAGCTACAGATTTAGAGAAAAACTTGTGGCACAAACCTACGATGGGGCTGCTGTCTTTGCTTCATCTCTCAGTGGCCTACAGGCCAAAGTTAAAGTAATAGCCCCTAGTGCAGTGTTTGTGCATTGCTATGCACACAGACTGAGCCTGGTGTTGTCCCAGGGTGCTAAATGCTTGCCTGAGTCAAGAATATTTTTTGCATCTCTCTCTGGTTTCACCAAATTTTTTTCAAAGTCCACAAAAAGGATGTCTTTTCTTGAGTCTGCAGGGTCTTCAAGATTACCCAGAAATGCTCCTACTCGATGGAATGTCACATCACAGATAGTAAGCACTGTGGCAAACAATTATGATGGCCTCCTGCAGACTTTTGACAAGATTACCCAGGATGAGAGCATAACAATAACAACAACATTTATTTCTATAGCACATTTTCATACAAAAAGTAGCTCAAAGTGCTTTACATAATGAAGAACAGAAAAATAAAAGACACCGTAAGAAAATAAAATAAGTCAACATTAATTTACATAGAATAAGAGTAAAGTCCAATGGCCAGGGAGAACAGAACAAAAAAAAAAAAAAAAATAATCCAGACGGCTGGAGAAAAAAAAATAAAATCTGCAGGGGTTCAGAGGTCATGAGACCACCCAGTCCCCTCTGGGCATTCTACCCAACATAAATGAAACAGTCCTCTTTGGATTTAGGGTTCTCACGGAAGGGCTTGATGATGATGATGGCCACGTAGACTTCTGGCTTTTAATCCATCCATCATTGTTGGAGCCTCATAATGTTGGTCATACAAGTCAAACACAGAAAACTCCCACTATTGGCCCAACAAGTTACGATATGCTAACGCCCAAAGAGAGAGTCACCACGGAGCACGTGCCCTTTATCTTCCTATGTATTGTGCCTACATGACCACACGGTGATACCCAAACTTTTCCGAAGCGACATTTGCACTGTTTTCTGTTTTTTTTATCTCTCACACACCTTTATCGTAAGAGCATCAATTATCTACGATGGATCGGTCGATCAGAAGAAAATACGAAGCTGGTTTTAAATTAAAAGTCGTTGAAGTAGTGAAAGAACTGCCACAAAATTCAATGTGTCTGAGAAACTGATGAGAGAATGGAGGAGGCAAGAAGATGTATTAAGAAAAACGCACAAGACAAAAGTGTGCTCTGCGAACTGGCATTGCCAAATCATATCACCAAACCTACACAGTGGAACCTCGGGCCATGACCGGAATTGATTCCAAAACCCTGGTCGCAACCCAAAGCAACTTCCCCCATAGGACCGCATGCAAACACAACCAATCTGTTCGGGATCGCACGAGCTGCATAGAAACTATATATATATATATATATATATATGGATGATGACACATTAGATGCTGCCAAAGGCTTCATAATGAAACTGGAGGATTTTGAGTTTGTGCTCATGTTATACACATATGAACAAATATTCTCTGAGACAGATGTCGTCTTTGATATTGTCCAGCAAAGGGCTATGGATGTTCTTTACTGCAAAAAAAGAATTGCGTCTCTCCTTGCTTTTGTCAAGGAGAAGAGGTCAGAGGAGGCTTATCAAGCAGTTTATGCAAAAACAGCGAATCTCACATCAGACCCTCGAAATGAACCTATTAGAAAGCACCGTCTGTCACAATTACAGGATCCCCAGGACCACTACAGAAATTTGTACATGGACATCCTAGACAATCTCATGGAGCAGATTTCTCAGCATTTTTCAAATTTGGAAAGCATGAGCTTCTTAGAATTAGTCAATCCAGGGAAATTTGATGAAATGAGACAAGTGTTTCCAGAGGAGGCATTTGAAAGTGTGCTGAAAAGTTATGGCCATTTCTTTGACTCAGGGAGACTGTGATCTGAACTTCAAGTACTATATTCAGATCATGACTTACAGGGCAGCAGGGGTAAGCTGTGTGATTTCTTGGTGTTTTTTAAAGACATGGAGTTGGATAGTGCAATGGCTCAGCTATACAAGCTGTTGTCGTTAGTGGCAACCATTGGCGTAACATCAGCAGGTGTAGAGAGGAGCTTCTCCTGTTTAAAACGAGTCAAGTCATACACCCACAACACGATGGGCCAAGATCGTATGAGCGACCTTGCTCTCCTGGCCATTGAGAGGAAACTGGTTAAGTCCCTGGAAAAGACGGCCAATTGGTACGACAGGGTCACAGACCATTTTCTGCAAAAGGAACGGAGGGCAGAATTTACATACAAATAACATAATGAATTTTATGATGAAGGCCTAATATGAGCTTCCCCTGTTTCAAAAGCTAGCAGCCGCCACTGATCAATAGTACTGTTTGGTGTTGGGTACATACCCTGGAGACAGTGACCCCTGCTTTTTTAAACATTCATGGTTTTATTTTAATGGTTGATACAAGGTTCTAAAGTGTGTATTTATATACACCTGAACATATAAAAAAAAGAAAGACATGTCAATCAAAAAAACCAAAAGGAAAGAAGAGACAAGAGAAGATGGCAGAGCAGTTTTGTAATTAGACTTCTGCTAGTCCCAAGTGGGCCGAAACCTGATAACTGAAGCACAACTCACCATCAATGTAACACATGAAACAGATAAACTAAATAAGACATCAATAATGGTGATGGTTTAATGGAGTTTTCTGAATGGTAACACCCAGTAACCTTCTCATTCCATTGTTAAGTAGGTTGGGTTGGGTGCACGCACTGGTAGCGCGTTGTCGCACCCACCACATGATAAACCACCTGGACTGGGTGACACCTCAGCACCATACTGGAACAGTGTGCAGTTTTTTTATTGTGCATGGAGTGCCAATCCTGCCATCAACCCCCAAATTTTCCCTGCAATGTTACCATATTTATAAAGCCTTGCAAAAAACGATGCAGTCACCATGGGCCCCAGTACGCCTGCCCTGCCTGCGCTACCTATAGTTACACCACTGGGAAGGCCACGGCAAGGGTGGCACAGGTCAAGAGAGTTCCACATCAGACCTTCAGGGTGAAGAGAGACAGAGAGAGAGATAAAGGCACTGGCACATGCTGGTGTGGACCGCAGGGTCTGGTAGAGTGCATTGAACTGAGTTTGAGTGCAGAACACTCCAGAAGCACAACTAAAAAAGTCAGAAACCAATTAGGTCTGGTTGGGAACACAATGCTAGAGGGCAGGTGACCTAGCCAAAACCCCAACTGCCGGGCAGTAATCAAGATATCCTTGACACAACGCACGTTTGCTAGATGAGAAAGCCCAATATAGGGCATGCCTGGAATAGACTGGTAGATGGCTGTTACTTACCCACGAATCCATGCAAGAAGACATGATGCCAACTGTGAATATAAAAGTCTGTGTTGTCCTTCCAAAGTAGTGATTTCTAGATTTAATCCTAGTGAACACCCTGTGGCTTTTGGCATGTATTTCAACCAAGTAAATCAACAATGCATCATTGATACTTTTAATTGATCTTATTGATTCTAAGAAATACTTGTGTAAAAGAAATTAAATACACCGATCAGCCACAACATTAAAACCTCCTGCCTAATATGATGCAAGATACCTTTATTGGTATCACTGTACAATACAATGAAATATTGTTTGGAGCAAGTCTATAGATGCCTTAGATAAAAGTATATAAGAGAAGACAATAAACTAAGTAAACATTAAACTATGAGAAGCACAGCTACTATTAACAGTTCCAAATATGCACAGAGTAAAAGTAAAGGTAAATATGTAAGCATAAATACCTAAATAATAAATGATGTCACAGTGAGAATTTGAGTCAATGCAATGGTTATGAATTCCACATGGGTCATGTATAAGTGTGTGGCTATGTGTAGATGATGCAGGAGTTAAGTTCAATCAGTGCTGGTTTCTGTTAAAGGAAGGGGAAGTGATCACTGTGCATTTGATAAACTGATTGCTTTGGGGTAAAAGATGTTCTTCAGCCTGGTAGTGCAGGCATGCAGGGCTCTGAAGTGCCTGCCAGAGGGCAGGGGAGTGTAAATACTATGGCCGGGGTGGGTTGTTCTCTACAAATTTTCTTTGCTTTTCTGCTGCAGCGGGTAATGAAGATATCTTCCGGTGATGGATGCTGAGCACCAGTAATTCTCTCAGCCATTTTAATGATATGTTGTAGGGTCCTCCTGTTCCAAGAGGTAAAAGCAGAGTAATAATGTGTAGGTTCCCACTTTGACACATCAAGGCATGGACTCCCCAAGACATCTGTACTGTGGTTTCTGGCACCAACACATTAGTAGCGGATCCTTTAAGTCCTGTAAGTTGCGAGGTGGGGCATCCATGGATCAGAGTTGCTTTTCCAGGACATCTCACAGATGCTGGATTAGACTGAGATCTAGGGAATTTGGAGGCCAAGTTGACACCTTGAACTTTTTGTTATGTTCACCAAGCCATTTCTGAATGATTTTTGCATTGTGGCAGGGCACATTATCCTGTTAAGAGGCAACTGCCATTAGGAATACCATTGCCATGAAAGGGTGCTCATGGTCTGCAACAATCTTGAAATAGGTAGTATGTGTCAAAGTAACATCCACATGAAACCCAAAGTTTCCCATCAGAACACTGCTCAGAGCACCACACTGCCTCTGCCAGTTTGCCTTCTTCCCATAATGCATCATTCTACCATCTCTTCCCCAGATAAATAATGCTCACACAATCGACCATCAACATTATTTTAAAGAAGATGTGATTCATCAGGCCAGGCAACATTCTTCCATTGCTCCATGGTCCAGTTTTGATCCTCACATGCCCATTGTAGGCACTTTTGGACAGGGATCAGCATGGGCCTCATATGACCCATACACCACAAGCTGCGATGCTCTGAGTGTTCTGACACTTTTCTCTAATGGACAGCATTAGGTTTTTAAGCAATATTTGCTACAGTAGCACTTTCTCTGCTCCCCACATGGGCATCAATGACCCTGTTGCCAGTTCAACAGTTGTCCTTCATTGGACCACTTTTGGTAGGTAGTAACCACTGCGTAACACACCACACAAGACCTGCAGTTTTGGAGATGCCCTGACCCAATCGTCTATCTGTCACAATTTGGCCCTTGTCAAAGTCCATCAGATCCTTATGCTTGCCCATTGTTCCTCCTTTCAGCAAATCACCATTAAGAACTAACTGTTCACTTGTGGAGTAAAATATGTCAAACCCTTTGACAGATGCCATTATAATGAGATAATTAATGTTATTCACTTCACCTGTCAGTGGTTTTAATGCTGTGGCTGATGGGTGTATAATGTGCTGAAAATTTATATAAAAGTAAAGAGAGGATTGTAAAGAGAGGATTAACAAAATTCTAATTGTGCTTTACACCACACTACACTACAAATACAACACAAGAAATGAAATGAAATCTTGGGTTAAATAGGCATAGTTCACCTGGGTGTTTGTCAGGAGATCATTGGCATCATACAATAGTTACTGTATTTCATAATTAATAGTCTGGGGACTTTCCAGATAGGGCTTCTAAAGCTCTGCTACAGAGGGCATTATGTGTGGTTTCCTTAAGCAGAAGCCCTGACACAGGAATTCTACTAATTTCTGGGAAACCATGTGAATCATGTGAATTATTCATTAAAACATTATTGCCAGGTTAGAGCTGTTAAACAGACTAAAAGCATATTTTGGGCTTTGAGGGAAATGGGACTTCTCAGAGGAAATTGACAGAAATAAATGCTGTAAGTAATACAAATGTTTATTTCTATTCTACCCAGATAATTGACCCCGAAAATATTGTAGGAATTTTGAAGAAATCTGGGCTTAAATCACATTCAAGTACAGTAAATACTTTTTTTCAAATTTGCATAAATATTTAACTTTTGTTGGTCTCTAGATATTTGGGAGGCCATTTATGTAGTGTGGTTTCCTATTTGCTTCTGGAGCAGTATTTTTTTCTACTTTGCCTTTTGTTTGAGTTCAGATAGGATTGCCAGTTAATGTAAATTAATGGTAGGCTATTATAATCTAAATATTATCTTGCTTAGTTTTTGCTTCCAGCTTTCCTTTTTCAATTGGTCTCCTCTGAAAGTACATAGCCCACTGCAAAATGTTCTTCAGCTCCATGGCCTGTCAACTTACGAAGCTGCAGGTATCTCAGTCAATCATCCAAATCAACCAAGAAAGGTGCACAAGCAACAAAGTAGTACTGCCTTCTCAGTTTATATACTTTAGAAAAAAACATAAATTGTTTTCATGCATCCTTCCATACATCTTCTGAACACATCTAATCAAATTCAGTGGTCATATGGAGTCACTGGTGATCTGGGGTTTCATGTATAAAACTACAAAAGCTTAGACTCCATACTAAAGTTTTGGTTACACTCAAAAGGCACAAATGTGACACACACTAAAGATCGTTTTTATCAAACCTTATGTACTTTAAATACCTTTGTCCCACACCATATCCCTTTATAAATCTCAAATCAACTTAAAATTATGCTCTTTCGCATGCATTTTTAGCGACTCCCCATCACCACCAGCAGTAACCCTATATGGCTTCAATAACACCTTTCTTGAATAGTTGCAATCTAATCACCATATAAATCAGGCCATATTCCTGGTGACATCATTACTACAAACCACGGGAGAGGAGAGGAGAGGAGTGTAGGGAGAAGTTGGAAGCATGCACTGATAACAACAACAACAACAACATTTATTTATATAGCACATTTTCATAAAAACAGTAGCTCAAAGTGCTTTACATAATAAATAATAGAAAAATAAAAGACACAATAATAAAACAAAATAAGTCAACATTAATTAACATCGAATAAGAGTAAGGTTCAATGGCCAGGGGGGACAGAAAAAACAAAAAAACTCCAGACGGCTGGAGAAAAATAAAATCTGTAGGGATTCCAGACCATGAGACCGCCCAGTCCCCTCTGGGCATTCTACCTAACATAAATGAAACAGTCCTCTTTGGATTTAGGGTTCTCATGGAAAGGCGTGATGAAGATGGTCACGTAGAATTGCCGCACCCACCACACAGTGAACAACTCAGTATCCCAAATTAGGACCCGAGTGCAGCGATGCAATGGGTGACACCTCAGCACCACACTATTTCGAATGCGAGAACACAGAAAATGAAACTTAGAGGACGTGAACTGTAGATATTACTGATTGAAGTGGAGAACTGCAAAAATATTCTTTTTAGTTGGTCTCTCTGTGGGAGTCACAAATAAAACAAATGAAACAAATAAGAATGGGAGCAAGTGACAGCAGCTGAGTGGGGACAGCAATAGCAATGTGCCACCATGCAGTGTCCAAACTGCTACCAGTGCACAGAGTGAATTGATGCAGGCTCCGTGCACAGAACTGTACACTATTAGGAACTTTCTTATCGAACTTGTAAAAAAAAATTTTAAAAATCCAAGTAAATGTCAATGTTGAAATACATACAAGTATCTTTACATTTGATGTATAACACCCAAATGTCTCCAAATTGCCATTGCATTAATGTCCTGAGGAACATGGTCTAAGTTATCAATACATGTTCATCCTGGCCTCTCTCAGGTGGCAGAGACATTCCATGTTTCTGCACTGTGCTGTGCAAGCCTTTGTGGGTTTGTAGAGCAGTATGCCACCCAGGTTAGGTTAGGTAAGGTTGGGGAGCATGCACTGGTACAGCACGTTGCCACACCCACCACACGACGAAACAGCTCCAGATCCTGGTTGGCAACCCCCCAGGCAGACAGGTGGTCCAGTCCCACCCTCCGGAAATGACCCTCTATCTGCTGCAGCCAGGTGTTATGTGGGCGTTCCCTTGGCCTGGTCAAGCAACTCGGGTCCTCAACAATGAGGATCATGCATGGTCATAGTGCTGTAACTGACGCTTCCTCACAATGCATTTAATGTGCCTCATTCGGGACTCCGTGAGCAACTGCTCATTCGACACAAAGTCAAACCAACAGTACCCAAGGATTCTCCAAAGAGACACAGTACCAGAGCAGTTCAGTCCTTGTCTCAGGTCACTGGATAGTGTCCATGTCTCGCAACCATATAGCAAAATCTGATGCACAAGGACTTGGACCTTCATCCTTTTGCATAGATATCGGGAGCGACACACACCCCTTTCCAGTGACCTCATGACCCCCCATGCTCTCCCAATCTGTCTAATGGCTTCATAGGAAGAGTAACCAGAGACATGAATGTCATTCCCGATGTAAGTAAAACTCTTGAGAAGGTCGACACTCCCTCCACAGACAGACACACTGCTGATGGCTGTACCTAAAAGTCCAAACACCACCATCCACCTTTTAATGAAACAATGGTCCATTCTATCACCCATCGTGAAAGGGAGTGACTTTCATTATATCTACTCTCTTGTGGTGTACCCACTATCTCACCTGAAAGAAAGATTATGCGAGTTGCTTGTAATGTACTAAACCAATTTTCAATCCTATCAATTAGGCATACTTACCAAGAAGCATGACCCTGGAGTCAAAGGTGTAGCTAGGGTTTTCAGCGCCCGGGGACAACTGAAGATTTCGCGCTCCCTCCTGTTTGCCAAAATGCAATGGGGAAGGGAAAGAAAATTTAAAAAAATGTATTTAAAATAATAGTATTTTAAGAAAAAAACGTCATACTTGTTATTTTAAATAGTTTTAAATTTTTAAATATTTAAATTTTTTAGAGCACTTTTATGTGTATATTTTCAAGGTTTCACTAAATTTATAAAGATAGAATGAAATAAAATAATTAAGACAACAAAGGTAGTTCGAAAATATAATTATTCTAAAATATTATTCAAATATAACATTGCAAAAACTTAAACATTACATTGGATATAATAATAAATAACGTGAAAATGAAGTTAGTATAAAGGAAAAAAATAGTTTGATGTATAATGCTTTAAATGTAATTATTAACTTCAAAGAGAAATTTTCCTAGCCTTTGCTGCTGCAAATTTACCGATTAGTTCATCAAAATGTATGCTGTCGGTAACCTCCCACTCCACACTCAGCAAAGCCAAGGCTGACAATCTTTCCTGTGCCATGGGTGATCTCAGGTAGGACAAGATAAGTTTTAATTTACTGAAAGATCTTTCACAACTGGCGATGGAGGTTCCAACAGTCAGGAAAATCTGAAGACCAACTCTGATAACGATGATAATGCCGCCTCGTGTTCTTTAAAATCTAAATCCGTCATTAGTTTTTGTAAGAAAAAATTTGTTATCCACATTTATAAATGATTTTAAAGAAAGTATATAGCAAATTATAAAGCAAAATAATTATATATTTATAAAAACTGGATTACTTACAATTTATTCGTACAAAAATATGATGGGGAAACGTCTAGACTTTTGCAGCCATCTACTAGAATACTTCACCGCAACCCAATCAATTTTCTATCAAACACATAAACACAAATCACTTGGCACACAGAAATGGTGTTTGCAACAGCTTAGACAATGATACACTAATGCCTCATGTCAATCGCTCGACCTGTTTAATAACGTCAAAAATGTTTCTGGGTGGGAGTCAAGCATGTTAGAGTAGTGGAGGGGATAAATTATTGTCTGTTGGGTATATAGAACTAATACGTGCCTCGAAATCAGAAAGAGACAAAAAACATAGGAAAAAGATATCCTCATGCTGTTGGAGTGATGGACTGAGTATGCGAATGTTTTTTATTTACATTTTAGTGCATTTAAGAATGGAAAACATTTCATTCTAAAATTTCGTAACATCAATTTGGCGCCCCCTGGATGCTGCACCCGGGGACAGATGTCCCCCCTTGCCCCCCCATACTACTATTTGATAAAAAAAAAAGGAATCACAACACCTCACAATAACTTTAGTCAGACACTTTTGAGCATCTCATATTTATCTATACTAATAAAAGGCAAAGCCCTCACTGACTGACTGACTGACTGACTGACTGACTCACTGACTCATCACTAATTCTCCAACTTCCCGTGTAGGTAGAAATCTGAAATTTGGCAGGCTTATTCCTTACAGCTTACTTACAAAAGTTAAGCAGGTTTCATTTCAAAATTCTACATATAATGGTCATAACGGTCGATAACAGTTGACAACGTCCACCATGTTGAACTTTCTTATTTATGGCCCCATCTTCACGGAATTTGGTAGGCGGCTACCCTGCGCTAACCAAAACCAATGTACGTACTTATTTTGATGGTATAACGCCACTGTTGGCTGCCATATTGAACTTTCCAACGTCACTAATTCTCCAACTTCCCGTGTAGGTAGAAGGCTGAAATTTGGCAGACTTATTCCTTACAGCTTACTTACAAAAGTTAAGCAGGTTTCATTTCGAAATTCTACACGTAACGATCATAACGGATGACAACGTTCGCCATGTTGAACTTTCTTATTTATGGCCCCATCTTCACGAATTTTGGTAGGCGTCTTCCCTGCGCTAACTGAAACCAATGTACATACTTATTTCGGTGGTATGATGCCACTGTCGGCCACCAACGGTCTTTGTTACTTATGGGCCCATCTTCAAGAAATTTGGTGCGCGGGTTCCCAACGCTGATTCCTACTTACGTACATATATATGTCCATAGCCTGCAGCTCGGTCACCATGTGAGGCGGCGTTGGGTCCCCCATCCCAACGCTTCCCACGATGTTGGCTGCCTGCCTATATAAGGCCGTCCGTCGCTCCGGTCTCTACATTCCCGTCCTTGCTACACCACAGGATTCACATCTCCTTGCTGATAACTACAGCCTTTTAATTTAATCCACGGCTTATCCGCTGTTTTATTGTTCTTTTATTACGATTATAGTTATTGTGTAGGTATTTTAGACTTACTTTACATTGTTCAGGTACCCATTTCCTTTATCATTCCAACCGTACCCCCATTAACATGTCTATCGAGGTGATCACCATCGATCAAAGAACTGTCACTTACTGATTGGTTTCCATGCCCGGAGATGGCACCTATCTTTTCCATTCTCTTTGTTACATATTGCACGGCCATATCAGGCTCACTCTTGATATCCGGAGGAACATTGTGACTTATGTATTGAATGACTGGGACAGGTTGAAGGTGTGGACTGATGACGATACAGGAGATAATTATACTACACTGGAGCACTAGAAGAGTGAAATGCTTAAGCCCTTCACCTATGCATCTGCATGTGAGTTGATGGCTGCCGCTGAATTGTTTGGTTGTCGCTTTCAAGTGTACTGAAATGGCCAAATATTTTACACCTTTCGACAACCGCCAATGCCTCTTAAACATCTTAGATTGACAGGTGACGATTTCAGTAGTGGACATGTTTATGAATGTTTAAACTCTCAAAAGCTGGATGTGAAGTTATCGATGAAACCGGTTGTATGCTTACAACGCTTGACAGATGCCGAATGTCTCTTCAACACAAGTCCTACAAATACTGTCGTAATTGAAACAAACTATGAAACTCAAACCGATTATGACAGCAGCAATCCAAGCTGTGAGATTTGAATCAAGATTACTGTTCACATGGCCAACTGTATGTTGCATGCTCAAGAGTAAGCTCAGCGCACAGCTTGGTCATATTACAACCGGAGGGCCGAACTCACAATGTGGTATACAAAGAGATCCATAACAAATAATTATTGGTATATTTTCCCTCAGTTTAAAAAGGTTTAATTTTCTTCTTGATAAAAATTTTAAGGCATTACTTCGCTGCTACGAAGCGCGGGTATTTTGCTATTCTATATAAATTGAATGAAAGTGCTTTCCATTTACAAAAGCAAATTCATTCTGTCATGGTGCATTTATTGCAACATACGTGCAGTCAATTGCGCCGATTACATTAGGAAAATCATCAATCACTGCAAATCACCTTTTGATTTTGGCTTGCTTACCCTGATGGTAAACATATTGCTTATTTCCGGATAGCATCTTAAGTATGCCACCCCATACAGATGGCATGATGCAGCTCAGCAAGATTCCTGACCAGTGAGCCAATTCAAGGTGAAAGCGGCCATTGCCAAAATATCCTACAGTCAGGGCTCTCTTAATAGCAATAGAAAAACAGAAACATACGAGTACTAAGGCATCAAAAACATTGTGGGCCCCTATGCTTCTGGGGCTCCCAGCCAGTGCCCATTGGGCCCATACGTTAAGACAGCCCTGTAGTTGTTATAACATGCATTGGAATGGGAAACACAGAACTTTTGCGTGATGGTCTCTGTTATGTAAGCTCCACTTTAACACACAGTTCCAGGAGGATGGCTCTAAGAAGTCTAAATTGGCTTATAAGTCAAGTCATCATCATGAGCCAAAAAAATCATTGTGATTCCTGAAAAGCTTGCTCCTGGCCTAGCCTGCCATTGGTGATAATCTCCAAAACAGCTAACTGTGATTGTCACTTATGTCCTACAACACAGCACTCCCTTTTTATAGATAAAATAGGTACAGTAGGCAACACACAAAGGCAGTTACCATTAAGATTATGCATTGGACATTATTGCCAACAACAAAGACAGCTCTATCGAGAGAACTTGTCGGCTAACTAATATAAGTAGTTCAAGAACATCGAAATGTGCAGTGAAACAAGATGTTGTGTTTACTTATATTTTTGCCACCTAGACTCACTAAAATAACAACAGCTAAAAACGCAGCATTGTATTTATCAACGACTAAAGCTTACCGTGACATGAAAACCTATTTTCACACCAAATTTGTGTTTTATCAATTCCAACTTTTGATTAAGAAGTGGTTTACATACATTTCTGAGTGTAAACAAATTTTATACCCGAGGCTCCTGGACTTTGTTTGCTGTTTGCTAGGCAGGACAACCAGGAGTGTGTGACGTGTGATATCTTTACTATGACAATATAAAAGTCAGTGTCATATACTTACTTACTTACTGTTCAAGATTGTGGATAATTCAAAACAAAATGAAACTCTTGCATTAATATTATTAAAAGCTCTCTCTGCTTATAAATTATTTTCTGTTCTCCATATTTTATTTATGTATTGTGCTTTGGCGTTGTCTGTGTGAAATATTCCTGTTATAGGGTTTTTTGATACATTTCCTGATCTTTGATTTTGTCTCACAAAATTTTTTTTTAATTTATGCACTCCCAATTATGCCAAAGCCAGAGTCTATTTCTGCAAAATTGGGCACAAGACAAGGTCTACACCTAGTCACCAGGTCATCACATTCACTCATACTGAACAAATCTAGGCACACCCCAATGAACCTGGACATTGTTGGATTGTGGGTGGAAAACCAGTGAACCAAAAAGGCCAAATGTTGGATTGTGGGTGGAAAACCAGTGAACCAAAAAGGCCAAACCTGAACCCAATGGTTTGTTATGGCGCCATATTGTGATAGACTGACATCCATCCAGGGAAGTTTCCTGCTTTGTACCCCTGGTTGTCAATATGCACTTCAGACACTTTGCGACTTTACAATTTTATTATGTGAGTTTTTAAATAAATGAATGGATAATATAAAGCAAATAAAAGTAAAAACACCAAAACATATATCATACATAATCTTAAAAAATTTAATAACAAAAAATAAACAATGCCACAAAAGCCTTAAAATACAGGTGATATTAGCAATTGCCAGGATGTCTACCCTTTCTGCAACTTTATTAGGAATTACAATTTTTCATTTGTGTAAAAAAGCTTTGTACATGTCTTTGCAGTCCTCTGAAAGGTTTAAGCAAAACTAAAACCCAGCATTCATATTCTCTACACTTGGAGTTTGGCTTAGCACACCAGCTACAGAAATTGAAATATTTTAAAGTAGCATAATTTCATTCACTCTTACAATGTGGGGCATTGAACTGTGTAATTGATGGAGTAAGGTGGAGGAGTCCAGGGGAATTGTTGCAGAGCCAAATGGGCCACCCTGTTTAATTTAAAGGCACAAAAAAAATTAGTGTACGATGGCACATAACGATAAACAAAACAAACAGGCACTCAACAACCATCTCCAAAAGCTTCAGTAAGCTGCTTTAAAGACTGCTTTATCTGAGCAGGTCAGGTTTGGAGCTCCGTCCTGTAACAGGTTCGGGTCCAAAATGCAATGTCTCCTTCCGGGGACTGTACTTATAAGACTCCAAAAAGAAGGGGAGGCTCCTTCTCTGGGTACAGTGGGCACAACATATCCCCTCATTGAGCATCTTGCTAGAGACAGCACCTCCTGTCGTCCCAGAGTAGTATCACATACCTTAGATGAGTCATGAAGGTGATCCTCAGGCACCCATGCGTGAGGCTCTTATTAGGCATTCTAAAGGTGATGCTTCATTAACCCCTAAAATAATATTTTTAGTCAGTTTAATAATATATTATAGTTTTTGTGTTATGTGCACCTAATGCCTTTTCTTAACGAATTAACAATAATGTGGTTTGATATGGAATTAGAAGGATGGATATTTCCATATTTGTAGTTTTCAGTAACCTATATGATGAAAAGAAGGAGAAAACTGCCTTACCTAAGAACTTCTGGTCAAAAACAAGAGGAAAATAACTCACTAATGATTCCAAATTGATATAAAGGCTGAGCCTGCTACATGGCACATAATACTTTATGTTGGATTTCAGTTTTCATGAGCTTAAACACAGATTTGCTCCTATGTTCAGTATATTCCCATATTTATGTTTATATTTTTTTAATTTTTACTTATTCCTTGTTGCTTGTGGTGATGGGTAGAATTAATTTTTGTGTAATTTTTTGCTTGAGGACGGAGATAACAAAATTCTGATACAATGGGATTAAAAGGAGACCAAACTTGAACAACAGCAATTAATATCAAAATGCCCATTCAAAAATCAAAGTTAACCTTGTTGCATAATCCAAATGTCAGGTATCCAGTCAAATGTGCACAATGTCCCAAACACATGTATGTTTGCTGAAATATTGTTAAATAAACTATTTCTGGAAACTCCTCTCTTGCACAACAGTGAAGTGCGCTTAGACACAAGTGAGCCTCTGAATTTAAGACTTGCCATTCCTATCATTCATTGGTCAGATGTATGGCTTGCCCTTTGGCTACTGTTTGCCTCATCATTATATTTATATTCGTATCTGTAAACCATAACTGCAATATTTCTGGGTTTTTCAGCAGTTTATAAAATTGAACCAGTGAATTGACCTTCTACTTATTGAAGCACCATAGACAGGCAAATATTTGAGGCAAACTTTACACCTAAAAATGTTTGTGCTTGTTTTTCTTTAACTGTTCATGTCTAATTGTACACCTTTCTCAAACCACACACTGCAATGCTTAAATTCTATGAAGCACGGTGGTGGCCAGGGAAACAGCAGGACAGGGTGGCGGGGATAAAGCCAGGCCGTGACTGGAGTCTCAGGTTTGCTAGATATATAAGAACCCTGTAATGTTTCAGTCAGAGTTTCATCCTTGACTCCCGGTCGTGCCACTCAGCCTTTTCACCTTTAGATAGATAGATATACTGCTCAAAAGAATTAAAGGAACACTTTTTAATCAGAGTATAGCATAAAGTCAATGAAACTTATGGGATATTAATCTGGTCAGTTAAGTAGCAGAGGGGGTTGTTAATCAGTTTCAGCTGCTGTGGTGTTAATGAAATTAACAACAGATGCACTAGAGGGGCAACAATGAGATGACCCCCAAAACAGGAATGGTTTAACAGGTGGAGGCCACTGACATTTTTCCCTCCTCATCTTTTCTGACTGTTTCTTCACTAGTTTTGCATTTGGCTACAGTCAGTGTCACTACTGGTAGCATGAGGTGATACCTGGACCCTACAGAGGTTGCACAGGTAGTCCAAATTCTCCAGGATGGCACATCAATACGTGTCATTGCCAGAAGGTTTGCTGTGTCTCCCTGCACAGTCTCAAGGGCATGGAGGAGATTCTAGGAGACAAGCAGTTACTCTAGGAGAGCTGGAGAGGGCCATAGAAGGTCCATAACCCATCAGCAGGACCAGTATCTGCTCCTTTGGGCAAGGAGGAACAGGATGAGCACTGCCAGAGCCCTACAAAATGACCTCCAGCAGGCCACTGGTGTGAATGTCTCTGACCAAACAACCAGAAAGACTTCATGAGGGTGACCCAAGGGCCCCATGTCCTCTAATGGGCCCTGAGCTCACTGCCCAGCAGCATGCAGCTCAATTGGCATTCGCCATAGAATACCAGAATTGGCAGATGCACCACTGGTGCCCTGTGCTTTTTATAGATGAGAGCAGGTTCACCCTGAGCACGTGACAGAAGTGAAAGGGTCTGGAGAAGCCATGGAGAACATTATGCTGCCTGTAACATCATTGAGCATTAGCAGTTTGGTGGTGTGTTAATGATTGTCTGGGGAGGCATATCCATGGAGGTTCACACAGACCGCTACAGGCTTGACAAAGGCACCTTGGCTGCCATTAGGTATCAGGATGAAATCCTTGGACCCATTGTCAGACCCTATGCTGGTACAGTGGCTCCTGGTGCACGCAATTCCTGGCCTCATGTGGTGAGAGTATGCAGGCAGTTCCTGGAGGATGAAGGAATTGATACCATTGACTGGCTACCACACTTTCCTGACCTAAATCCAATAGAACACCTCTGGGACATTATGTTTTGGTCCATCCAATGCCACCAGGTTGCACCTCAGACTGTCCAGGAGCTCAGTGATGCCCTGGTCCAGATCTGGGAGGAGATCCCCCACAACACCATCTGTCATCTCATTAGAAGCATGCACCGATGTTGTCAGGCATGTATACAAGAACACAGGGGCCATACAAAGTGCTGCGTACAATTTTGAGTTGCTGCAATTCAATTTTGGCAAAATGGACTAGCCTGGCACATAATTTTTTCACTCTGATTTTTGGGGCGTCTTTGAATTTAGGGCTCTGTAGGTTGATCATTTTCATTTCCATCAAACGATGTGGCATCCTTTCGTTCCTAACACATTACCCAGTCTATATCAGTATAGATATCCTGGAGGATTTTTTTTTCCCATTGAGATCTGATGTGTTTTCAAAGTGTTCCTTTAATTTTTTTGAGCAGTTTAGATAGATACTTTATTAATCCCAAGGGGAAATTCACACTTTAGTATATTTTCCTTTATTTTTAATGTTTGTCTCTCTTTTATATAAAAAAAATCTTTTGATGCAACAAGACTTTTTAGGAGCGGTGGCGTAGCAAATAGTAGTATGGGGGGGGGCAAGGGGGGACATCTGTCCCCGGGTGCAGCATCCAGGGGGCGCCAAATTGATGTTACAAAATTTTAGAATGAAATGTTTTCCATTCTTAAATGCACTAAAAAGTAAATAAAAAACATTTGCATACTCAGTCTGTCACTCCATCAGTATGAGGATATCTTTTTCCTATGTTTTTTGTCTCTTTTTGATTTCGAAGCATGTATTAGTTCAATATATCCAACGGACAATAATTTATCCCCTCCACTACTCTAACATCTTTGACTCCCACCCAGAAGCATTTTTGACGTTATTAAACAGGTCGCGTGACTGACATGAGGCATTAGTGTATGGAGCGGGAGATTACGCCTCTGTTTAGGAGATGAGACTTTTTGGAAAATATTTTTTCAAGTCCTGCGAGATGAGAATATTGCCATGAGATTGTCTGAAGTCACGCCCTACTATCAATCATTTTCAAACAAGACCACGGTACTCTCACCTCTCAGTCTTGTGAATGCTTTTGTCAGACACACTTCCTGCGCAGTCAGCTCTTATAAATTTAACGTTTTCCTCACTTTAAGTTCCCAATTAAAGAAGAAGTATTATGTCCAAATCTTATTGAAGAATTTCATCAAGAAGGGTTATCAACAGAAAAAATGAGTACTGTACATGGGCAATCCTAGCAGCAAGACACAAGGAAGTCAAATGAATTTACGCCAAAAATGTTGATTGGTAACACAGCTAAATGGTTAAATACGTATCAATAGACTATGCTGAAACAGTTGATGGTGATCATGTGGAAGTTGAAAACAATAACTTACAATATTACAAAGAATATCTACAACCATTAACACCGTCTGGTCTTCCACTGCATGAATTACTGTAGAAAGAAGGATGTATCCAAGAAAGGTAATTTAGTACATCTTCCGCAGTTACACAACAAAGGAGATCTTGATATGCCATTTGTATTAAAACGTTAACAGTTTCCCGTTAGAATAGCTTTTGCAAAGACAATTAACAAATCTCAGAGCCAACCATTCGAAAAAGTCGTTTTATTTAATAGAGAGGAAGAAATGAAATTCAATCACGGGCAGTTATACGGCACGTTGATGCAAATGTAACACTTCAAATGAAAATTAAAATCTGTTTAAATTGTACATCCGCAACCCCATACACGAGTGGCAGAACCGCAAAGAAGCTAGCCCCTAGTTGTTAATATTTTTTTATTTTGTTGTTAATACTGTTTTTGGTCTCACATATATAATTTTGCGATGTTTATTAATAATTGTGAATTTATGTAATATATTAACAGTAGTTTTAGTTGTTGTCTGCCCTGTCTCCTTTATTTTGAGCCTAAGGATTCAGGGCCACCAGATTATGTAGCTAGAGGACTCATCCATGCTGTTTAAAAGGGAAATTGCAGTCTATACTGCAGTTTTTTTTTGTTTTTTTTACTTTATCTCTTGCTTTTTAATTTTGCACTTTGTTTATGGGATTCTTCATTTTTGGTTAAAGGTACTGCTTACTAGTTTATGGAACTTTTGAATTTATTCATACGTTTAGAAGGATTGGTGTGTAAAACTTGTTTTGTTCTCTTTTGAACTTCCCCGATTCTCTGTTATTTTTTAATAAAGTCTCTATATATAAAATACAAAGTTGACTGACTGACTCAATCACTTTTTCATCAACAAAAAACACTACTTCCTGTTTAAAAGCTGAGATCTGGCAGAATTGTACATTGAGGGCAGTAGGTTTCCTCTATAAAAGGGTATTTTTTTATATATATCAATATTTAGGTGTAAAAACAACCCCTAAAATAGAAAACTAAATACAGTATCCTAAAATGTCAAAAATGCTTTGACTGATTTGATTGAAAATTGGTGATGTTATAGAAAAAAGAAAATTAGGTGACCTGTGTTTTTTAATTTGTCAGTTTTTGTTGCTAATAATACTATTTTGAGTAGTCTATGCAATGAGCCTTGTGTATTGACACCACATTCACTATGACTGGGAAAGACACAGTGTACTCACTCGCTGTTTGGGGTCTGTTTTTTTGCAAATGAAGGGTTATGGCAGCAGAAGGGATAAGTGGGGCACAAAAAGAGTGGCACTGAGCAATATAGGGAATGGATTAGTGAAGAAGTAGAGGTGTCCCTGACAGAAAAATGAGAAATGATATGTGGTGTGCAGAGTAAGCAGGGAAGTAGAAGGGGAAAAGTTTGGTGAAGCTCAAGTAAGGCATGGTTAGTAAGCGCTATAAAGCTCAAGTCTGACTGTCATGTCATGTGGCTGTGAGTGTAGTTGTTACTTCACTGAAGGAAAAGGGGAGGCAGAGAAAAGCAGAGGAGGACATGTTATCCCTGGGAGTAAGTACAACCAGAGCAACAGTGTCCCTTGGGCATTTTAAATGCTAACACAGCTCACAGCTTAACGGGTCTCCCATGGCACAAGGGGATGACAATGTACATAGTTCATGACATTTTATTTCTTTTCACCTGTTCTTTTCTATAAAATCCTTACAACTCTAATAGTTTGAGCCTCACTGTTTCATAAAAAGTTCCTCCATTGGTAGTTTACATTAGCCACTCACATGATTTCTTTCCTCTACCCATGAAGAAGTCACTACAATGTAACTTCAAACCCAAAATTAAAAAAAGTTCAGTTCATTGCATGGGCCACCTAAATGTGCAGACTGAAACTGTCTTTGTTGTTAATAACAAACTGAAATAAAACATGATTCAGTGTTAGAACTTTATTATTTGGTTATGGCTTTTGGGGTAGTCCTGAAGCCTGCCATTTGAGTCTTGGGCTGGCTGCTCAAGGTGAGGTCTCTTGATTGGATCCAAACCTAGTGGTGGGCAGATCTGGCCTTAGGGGCCTGCATTTCATTTTTGAGTTTTATGCATGGCAGGAAATGACAACCCAATCTCACACCCAGTTATTTGGGTGTGGTTAGAGAATATATACTCAGCAAAAAAAGAAACGTCCCTTTTTAGGACTGTGTATTTCAACAATAATGTTTTAAAAATCCAAATAACTTTACAGATCTTCATTGTAAAGGGTTTAAACAATGTTTTCCATGCATGTTCAATTAACCATAATCAATTAATTAACATGCACCTGTGGAATGGTCGTTAAGACCTTAACAGCTTACAGAAAGTAGGCATTTAAGGTCACAGTTCTAAAAACGCAGGACACTCAAGAGACTTGTCTACCGACTGTGAAAAACACCCAAAGAAAGATGCCCAGGGTCCCTGCTCATCTGCGTGAACGTGCATTAGGCATGCTGCAGGGAGGCATGAGGACTGCTGATGTGGCTAGGGCAATAAATTGCCATGTCCGCACTGTGAGACACCTAACACAGCGCTACAGGGAGACAGGAAGGACAGCTGATCATCCTCGCAGTGGAAGACCACGTGTAACAACACCTGCACAGGATCGGTACATCCGAATATCACAACTGCCTGACAGATACAGGATGGCCACAACAACTGTCCGAGTCACACCAGGAACACACAATCCCTCCATCATTGCTCAGACTGTCCGCAATAGGCTGAGAGAGGCTGGACTGAGGGCTTGTAGGCCAGTTGTAAGGCAGGTCCTTACCAGACATCACCAGCAACAACGGCGCCCATGGGCACAAACCCACCTTTGCTGCACCAGGAGTGGCAAAAAGTGCTCTTCACTGATGAGTCACGGTTTTGTCTCACCAGGGGTGATGGACGGATTCGTGTTTATCGTCGAAGGAATTGAGCATGTCTGGGACCTGTTGGATCGCAGGGTGAGGGCTAGGGCCATTCCCCCCAGAAATGTCCAGGAACTTGCAGGTGCCTTGGTGGAAGAGAGGGGTAACATCTCACAGCAAGAACTGACAAATCTGGTCCAGTCCATGAGGAGGAGATGCACTGCAGTACTTCAAGCAGCTGGTGGCCACACCAGATACTGACTGGTACTTTTGATTTTGAGCCTCCCTTCATTTAGGGAAACATTGTGAAACATTTTTAGTTTATGTCTTATGGTGTTGACTCTTTTAGTGTTCATACAAATATTTACACATTAAGTTTACTGAAAGTAAAAACAGTTGAAAGTCAGAGGACGTTTCTTTTTTTGCTGAGTATAGTATGTGGGAGTTAAAGGAGGATGATTTCCTTTGGAGTTAAAAAAGACTGGCAATACTTATAATTGGAGTCAAAAACAAAAAGCAACCTTTCTGGCTATAAATGCAAATTCTTTGGCAGTTGAGTACTCACTTCATGGTTGTGGTTGCCACTGTTTACAAGTGCATAACAAATAACCATAGTAACAAATAAGTGGAAGTAAACATTTTTAAAGTTGTCAGTGAATTTGTAATGTTCTGTGAAAGCAAAAATTAGGATCAATGGGCACCCAGGTCACAATTTAGGAAAATCTTCTTCTTCTTTTGGCTTCTCCTGTTAGGGGTTGCCACATCGGATCATCTTCTTCCATATCTCCCTGTCCTCTGCATCTTGCTCTGTTACACCCATCACCTGCATGTCTTCTCTCACCACATCCATAAACCTCCTATTAGGCCTTCCTCTTTTCTTCTTGCCTGGCATCTCTATCTTTAACATCATTTTCCCAATATAGCCAGCAGCTCTCCTCTGCACATGTCCAAATCAATGCAATCTCGCCTCTCTGACTTGTCTCCCAACCTTCCAACCTGACCTGACCCTCTAATGTACTCATTTCTAATCATGTCTATCCTCGTCACACCCAATGCAAATCATAGCATCTTTAACTCTGCCACCTCCATCTCTGTCTCCTGCTTTTTGGTCAGTGCCACCATCTCCAGCTCATATAACATAGCTGGTCTCACTACCGTCCTGTAGACCTTGCCTTTTACTATTGCTGATACTCGTCTGTCACAAATTACTTCTGACATTCTTCTCCACCCATTCCACCCTGCCTGCACTCTCTTTTTCACCTCTTTTCCACACTCCCCATTACTCTGTACTGTTGTTCCCAAGTATTTAAACTCAACCACCTTCTCCAACTCTACTCCCTGTATCCTCACCATTCCACTGACCTCCCTCTCATTTACACAGATATATTCTGTCTTGTTCCTACTGACCTTCATTCCTCTCCTCTCTAGAGCATATCTCCACCTCTCCAGGGTCTCCTCAACCTGCTCTCTACTATTGCTACAGATCACAATGTCATCGGCAAGCATCATACTCCAAGGGGACTCCTGTTTATTCTCGTCTGTAAACCTGTCCATCATCATTGCAAATAAGAAAGGGCTCAGAGCCTATCCCTGATGCAGAATTCACCACTGTCACACTTCCCTCATACATATCCTGTACAACTCTTACATATTTCTCTGCCAATCCTGACTTCCTCATACAATACCACAGCTCCTCTCGAGGCACCCTGCCATATGCTTTCTCCAGGTCCACAAAGATGCAATGCAACTCCTTCTGGCCTTCTCTATACTTCTTCATTAAAACCCACAGAGCAAACATCACATCTGTGGTGTTCTTTCCTGGCATGAAACCATACTGCTGTTCACTAATCATCACCTCCCTTCTTAACCTAGCTTCCACTACTCATTCCCCTTATTCTTAAAAACCAGTTCACTTCTTCTTTAACAATCTGGTTAAAAACTCCACTTCCATCTCTTCTAAACAACTAAAAAAAAGGAGCCAGGTTTTAATCCATAGAGTTGTGTCGCTCTCCGTGGGCACGATTGCACGCAGGGAGTTAATTGAAGTAGTTGCTTCCTGTGGCGTGTAATTAAGGCTCTGCACCCACTGAGACGCAGGTGTATATATATATACAGGCCGGCACAAAGGAAGAGGGAAGATGAATCGAGAAACCGTGATGGATTTAGGGAAAGAGAGAGAAAGAGGTTAAAGGACAAGAAAGGCAGTCTTGAAAGTTGTGATCCAGCCACCTGGAAGGAGGGGACAGCACGAGCTAGGGCCCCGTGAAGGAGCGTTAGGCTGTAGCGCTCTAGGGGCTAGCTCACCGCACTGAACGTTTGGGTGGAGTGGGGTGAGCAAGGCAGGTGTCCTCCCAAAGGATCTGAGGAGCGACTACGGGAGCAAGAAGGGAGGAGAGCCGACCTCGGACAGTCTGGTTGTGATGTCTTTAAGACAGCCAAGACGGAGGTTCGGCTGAAACGAGCTCGTGGCTGTTGGGTCTCCACCGGCTACAGGATCAATGGGTGAGCCGGGAGGGAAATAGACGGAGGTGAACTGAGATTGTTATGAGAGAGACTGCATTTTAACTTCTGCATTTTTAACCTCAGAATTTTAAATGGATTTATTTATTGTTTTTATCCCCACTGAACACTTGTTTTATGGATTATTTATAGAAACTATGATGCACTGCACTTTTTGTTTGGACACTGTTTGTTGTTTTAATAAAAGCACTTTGCCGCTTTTTGGATATATCCCCTGGCTTCAATTAAGAAGTGTCCTCATTTGTCAGCTCATCTCGGTGACATTACCGATGGTGTCGGGTTCAGGGCACCCGAACGCAAGATGGGAGCATGGAGCGGACCAGCATCATCACACTCCATGCTTCCACAGGTATGTCATCTGGACCAACAGCCTTTCCATTCTTCATCCTCTTCATAGCTGTCCTTATTTCCTGCATGCTAATCCGTTGCACTTCCTGGTTCACTATCGCCACATCATCCAACCTTCTCTCTCTCTCATTCTCTTCATTCATCAGCCTCTCAAAGTACTCTTTCCATCTGCTCAATACACGTTTCCATCTTTATCCTTTATAACCCTAACCTGCTACACATCTTTCTCAGCTCGGTCCCTCTGTTTAGCCAATCGGTACAGGTCCTTTTCTCCTTCCTTAGTGTCTAACCTCTCATACAGCTCATCATACTCTTTTTCTTTAGCCTTCACCACCTCTCTCTCTCTTCACCTTATTTCGTACTCTTGTCTACTTTCTGCATCTCTCTGACTATCCCTCTTACTCTGTATACTCTCACGCACTTCCCCATTCCACCACCAGGTTTCCTTTTCCTCCTTCCTCTGTCCAGATGTCACACCAAGCAACCTTCTTTCTGTCATTCATACTACTTCTCCCGCAGTTGCCCAGCAGTCTGGCATCTCTTCACTGCCACCCATTGCCTGTATTACCTCCTCCCTGAACTCAACCTTGCAGTCTTCTTTTTTCAGTTTCCATCATTTAATCCTTGTCTCTGCCCTCACTCTCCTCCTTTTCTTGATCTCCAACTTCTTCCTACAGACCACCAACCTATGCTGCCTAACTACACTTTTTCCCTGCCACCACTTTGCTGTCTTCAGTCTTGTTCAGATTGACCATTCTGCATAGGATATACAGTAACCTACCTGTGAGCATTTTTCTCCACTCTTGCACGTCACCCTATGTTCCTCCCTCTTCTTAAAATGCATATTCACCACAGCCATGTCCATCCTTTTTTGCAAAATTCACTATCATCTGGCCTTCTTTATTCCTCTCCTTGACACCCAAACTAGCCATCACCTCCTCATCCCCTCTGTTCCCTTCACCAACATGTCCGTTGACACCACTCTCTGTCCCTTGGGTACACTGTCCATCACTTCATCCAACTCACTCTGGAAATCTTCTTTCTCATCCATTGCTCACCCAACAACCTACATCATCACACCTTCAATTTCCACCTTCATAATCATTACTCTGTCTGACACTCTTTTCATCTCCAAAATACTCTTGATATACTGCTATTTTAGAATAATCCCTACCCCATTTCTCCTCCCATCCACACCATGATAGAACAATTTAAATCCACCTCCGATTGACTTATCCTTACTCCTCTTCCATTAGTCTCTTGCACGCACAGTATATCAGCCTTCCTTCTCTCCATCATATCTGCTAACTCTCTCTCCTTACCAGTCATACTGCCAACATTCAAAGATCCTACCCTCAGTTCCACTCTCTTTACCTCCCTCCTCTCCTCCTGTCTCCGGACACGTCTCCCCCCTCTTCTTCTCATTCTTTGGCCAACAGTAGCCCAATTTCCACCAGCATCTTGTTCGCTAATAGTACTGGTGGTGGCCGTTATTAATCTGGGCCTCAACTGATCTTGTATGGAAATCTATATTGTTGTCCGCATATTGATCTGGCAAAATTTTACACCGGATATCCTTCCTGACATAACCCTCCCCATTTATCCGGGCTTGGGACCAGCATGAAGAAACACACTAGTTTGTGCATCCCCTGTGGCTGGGTTACTAGTGTCTCTAGGAGAATGGAGGACAAAAATAAGCTGTAGTCACATCTTAAAGGGATGGAGAACAGAGTGCTTAATATCATGGGGCAACCAGCATAAAATCTGTATGTAAAACATTAAATTAAATGCACACAGGCATACATGCAATCTATGCATAAATTTTGTCATTGTATGTCATTCTGACATGTAGATTTGCAAAATGACAAACAAGAATTTCGAAAAACTAAATTACCTCTCATAAATAACACAAATCAGAAGGAGAAAAGTAGACGTCTGAATGTTATGTGGTCAGTATACAGGGGGCAAAATACCGGAAACAGGCGGTTAAGGCCCTTTGCTGATGCTTATGCCAGAGAAGACACAGTACATTCACATTTGGTTTTCACAGTTAGTGGGAGATACCAAGGCTTTTCAAACATCTGGTCAGCTATCTGAAAGGCAGTTTATTATTGATGAACCAACTACTGACCGGATAGCAACAGTGGTAACAATAGCATGACATACGGTGCCTTCAGAGAGTATTCAAACCCCTTCACTTCTTTCACATTTTGTTATGTTGAAGCCTTGTGCTAAAATGATTTAAATTCAATATTCCAGTCAATGAGCAGCACTCAACACTTCACAATGCAAATGTGAAACCGGGATTTTAAAATTCTTTTTGAAAATTTATTAAAAATAAACTGAAATATCACACTGACACATGTCAGACTGTTTCCTCAGTACTTTTTCAGTGATTACAGCAATTAAAATAAAGACAATGTTTGTAGACAGCTATTTTGAGGTTTCTCCACAGATGCTTGATTGGGTTCAAGTCTGGGCTCTGGATGGGCAACTAAAGAGTATTTACTAAGTTAATCCTAAGCCACTCCTATGTTGTAATTGGTTTTGTCCTCGGCGTCATTGTTGAGAGCTGAACCTTTGGCCCAGTCTGAAGTCTAGAGCACTCTGGAGAAGGTTATCATCTAGGATATCTCTGTACTTTGCTCCATTCGGCTTTCCCTCAGCCCTGTCTAGTCTACTAGTCCGTACTGCTGAAAAACAACTCTACAGCAAGATGCTGCAACCTCCTTGCTTCACTTTTGGAATAATATCGGAGAGGTGATGAGTGGTCCCTAGTTTCCTCCAGACATGACACCTAGAATTTAAGACAAACAGTTCATCAGGCTAGACAATCTTTATTCTCTTACAGTCTGAGAGTTCTGGCCACTCTACTATAATGCTTAGATTAGTGGAGTGCTGCAGTGGTGGTTGTCCTTCTGGAAACGTCTTCCATCTCTACACTCAGCTAGAGTGACCATTGGGTTCTTTGTCACATCTCTAACTAAGGTCTTTCTTTCCCTGTTTGACTTGGTTTGTCTGGGCAGCCAGCATTAGAAAGAGTCATGGTTGTTCCATTTAAGGATTATGGAAGACACTGTGCTTTTGGGAACCTTCAATTCTGCGGGAATTTCATGTAGCCTTCCCCAGATCTGTGACATGAAACAATTCTGTTTCCAACCTTTGCAGGTAATTCCATTGACTACATGGCTTGGTTTTGGTTCTTATATACATTATCAACTGTGGAACCTTCTATAGGTTAGTGCGTGTCTTTCCTAATCAGTTGAAATCAATTGAATTGAACACAGGTGAACTCCAAACAAGGGGTGTCCCTGTTGTGAACTAGGAGTTCCAAAGCATGTAATTCCTTAAAAGCAATTCTAATAATGCATGCCAGAGGGGTCAAATCCTGGCTAATAATAGAGTAAATACACAATCTTTATAAATAAAATATTATTTCCTAAAATCACTCTGTAACAAGAATAAACCTCTGTGGAACACAAAGGCAAAGAGGAGTTGCCTAAACAAAAAAGGCAACCACCAAACAAAATCCAGAGAATAAAAAAACAGCAGAAATTTGAGAAATCCAGAATCAAAAAGATACAAAGCACAGAGAAACACAAGAACTTACCAACTCTAGAGTGTATTCACAATGAACTGCCAGAAACTGTGGGACACGCTCTGGAATTATAGGGCCGAGGGAAGTTCCTTGGGGTCATTGGCAGGTGGCTCCTCTCCTTGGGGAACCACCCACAAAATACAGCACAATATAGCAAAGGCATGGAAATATAAACACAAGCACTGGCAAATAAACTCAAATAAAATGAATACATATAAAAGAAGCAATAATGAACAAAGACAACAAAAATTGAATTTGAACTCCAGCCCTGGCCAGGACATAACAGCACCAGAGGCAGATTTCAGATATTATAGCAAAGGTTCTGAATACTTGTGTCAATGTAATATATCATTTTTTTATTTTAAATACACTTATAAACATTTCTAAAATACTGTTTCCACTTTGTAATACTAGCATATGTAGTGTTGCTTGATGCGGGGAAAAAATAATTTGAAATGATTTTAATCTAAGGCTGTAACATAAGAAAATATGAAAAAAGTAAAAGGGTCTAAATACTTTCTGAAGGAACTGTATGTAAGGATGCTATTTATTCTTTGACTTTTGCTTGGCATTTAACATTATCATTCCCATGACGCTTGTCTCCTGTTCAGTCCCACATGTAACCATATACTAAACTTGCTCCATAGCAGACTGCAGTCTGTCAGGTTAGGAGATCACACAAATCGTAAATGTTGGTTCGCTGCAAGGCTTTGTGCTCAGCCAACAGTTATACTCCCTGTTCACTAATGAAGATGTTGTTAAACGCAACATAAACACAATAGAAAGTGATGAGAAGTCCTACAGAAAGGTTCCTAATGGACTGGTGCACCAAAAACAAGCAGTGCCTTGACATCAGCAAGACAAAAAACGCTAATCGTTGACTTCAAGAAATAGAATGTAAACCACAGACCTTCTCCATCAAATTAGCTTTCGTGGTGAATTTTAACAGTTTCATGTTCCTGGTGGTCCACATTACCTAAGACCTTTATTGGGCCTTTCACATCTGCACTATCAATAAGAAAGCCCTTAAACAACTACATTTCCTTGGGAGTCCGAGGAAGATTAATCCACACACCTGGGTCCTCACCAGTTTCTGTAAATGTACAGTTGAGAGTATACTGACAAGCTGCATTACAATTTGGTTAGGTAGCTACAATATGGCTGATCATAAGGCTTGTAATACATGGTAAAAATAGCACAGTGGATAACTGAGACTTCTCTGTCACCCATAAAGGGCACATTCAATCAGAGATGTCTGACCAGAGATAAATGAGGAGAGCCCTCAGCATCACTAGAGAATCCACTAATTCTAGTCACCTACGTAGTAGTACTAGATGAACTAGTCACACACAACCAGACTGAGAAAAAGTTTCAACCTCAGAGCTCTCAAGATGCTATTTCTCACATGTTCATGGTGGGGGCATTGAATGGCAAATTATGTAGACCTGCAAGTGCAGTAACTAACTGTAATGGGTAATAACTGTGCAACACATTGACTGCAACTATTCTAACTCTGACCATTTGTAAACATAGTATTATATTAGAGTATGTTTTTACACTCTGTACTTAACAATTTTTATATACTGTAGCTGATATACTTGCACTACTTGGCACGTTGCACTTACCACCTACAATACTACATTTGCATTGTCTTGTACTTTGTACTTACATTTGTATATTGACAGCACTGTTTCCTGTCCCTGTTGTCTTGTTTTTGTGCATGCTGTGCTGGTGAGAGTGGCGAAAATAATTTTTGTTACGCTGAAAGATATACAAACAATAAAGCTGAATTGAACTAAACAAATGCATAAAAAGGGAGATAACAATAAAGCATAAGTGAAGCATGCTCAAAAGTGTAAAAACCACTTGGAGACAGGATGAACAGTACATGTATTTAAAATCTCAGTTTCTTCATAAAACATAACATTTCCCATCAATAACGAATTATTAACTTAAACAGCATGTTTTTCAGTGAGTGATATCAGAAAAAAATTCTTGCTTGGACTGCCAATATGATGTTAGTTTGCTATTGATTCTATACATCCATTAATTTTTACATTTTTTTTATTTCATTACAATGAGCACATTATGCACACATCATTAAAAAAGCTAAGTTTCCATCCATCCATTTTCCAACCCGCTGAATCCGAATACAGGGTCATGGGGGTCTGCTGGAGCCAATCCCAGGGCACAAGGCAGGAACCAATCCTGGGCAGGGTGCCAACCCACCGCAGGACACACACAAACATACCCACACACCAAGGCCAATTGAGAATCGCCAATCCACCTAACCTGCACGTCTTTGGATTGTGGGAGGAAACCCACGCAGACACGGGGAGAACATGCAAACTCCACGCAGGGAGGACCCGGGAAGCGGAAGCGGGTCTCCTAACTGCGAGGCAGCAGCGCTACCACTGCGCCACCGTACCGCCCGCTAACTTTCCACTTGGAACAAATAAAGTTCTATCTATCTATCTATCTATCTACAATATGTTACATTTTACTCGGATCAAATGCTCCTCCCCCAATATACAAAGAGAGCAAAGCAAGAGATTTGTTAAATATAAAGTAATCAGTCAAAGATACTGAAATATCCAAAAGTTAGCAATGATTCATCATGTTAATTCTTCTGTTCTTTCATATTTAATCTGGTTACCCAGTTTGCAGGAAGCTGATGCCTATTCTCGCACTACTGGTTGTAAGGCAGGAACCAATGGATTATCAATCATTGGAATATAAGAAGATAAACAGAGCACGTGATGAAAAGTCCCCCGACACATGAGAATAATATGCAAACTTCACACAGGCAGCATCTACTAATGTATATTCTGTAATTGTACAGTACATGTGTTTTAACACAAGGATAAAAACCTGCCAATGTTACACTATTAACAAGAGGCATCTGAGCACCAAACCAACTTTGAAATCCTATAGTTAGCCACTTTACAGGACATAGTTTGGAGAAATAAGACTACACGATGTCTGATTCAAATCAAGCATTCATATTCTTATGTAAACATAACCATTTTTGTTTCCCTTTATTTACTGACTTTCTAATTTACATGTATAAACAAATTTGCAGAACTTGTCTCTTTGCATAAAATGTACCATATACTGTATTTAGATGCCAGCAGCTTTTCGCTTTTTTTGTTTCTTCTTAGAGCTCCATGCAGTATTATCCTCAGCAGTTTGCAGTTTAACTGTAAGCCGATGATGCCATATAAAACTCTACAGAGTTAATTTATAAAAGAAACAAGAAACTGATTCTGAAACGGAAAGCATTTAGTTGATGCTAAGACTTAATGAGGAGTCGATGAATGAAAAAATGGAGATCAAGAGCTTCTTCCCTCACTTATACTATTGTCCTACTTTCAGATTGAAAGATTGGAGAGGCCATATTTTGCACCAGTGCTCTAGTGGTTGGATTTTTGCATTGTGAACGGGTGCTGTTCATTGCAATTTGTGCAGCATTAAATGTATTGAGAATGCGTTGATGATGTGTTACACAGAGATATTGACAATAGCTTAAAGTCTGTGCATCCCCACTGTTGCCCGTTTATCTAAGTGAATACAAATAAAGACATGCTCTGAAGTATTGTTAAATCAGTCATGAATACTTTTTTGCGCTTTAAATTCTAAATATAAAATAGCAAAATCAATTACATAAAGTGATTTTGAAAAGTGATAGTGTGTTTGTAATATACCTTCAGGTTAAGTCCTTCATCTTACACTGACTTGCTACTTGCAGTCAGGCTACTAGTGTGTTTTGAAAGGTGCTACATATACTGTAAGTCGCCTGCAGTGCACCTTTTTATTGGAAATGACTTGACTTCCTTATGAGACAGACTGGGTAGCCAACTAGCAAGGGAGTCCCAGGGTTTAACCAGCTGGAAAGCCCAGTAGAAATTGAACTGATGGGTATGTTACAACATATCTTGTTTTTGAGACATGTCAGAAGTCCCTTTTATTTTGACCCAGTGCCTGTTTTTCTTTTTAAATTAGTGCTTCTTGGTACTTTTACCACTCCTTAGGTATTGTATAATTAACTGTTCTTATACATACATTTTACAGGAAGAGCTGACATTGCTTTTACTGAATGTAAGACAGAGTCAACAGTGTTCAACTTATTCTTAACGCCAATTTAGGATATTGTTTCTAACAAATGAAATTGTAAAAGTTGCAACCATTACTGACTACACTCACTTATAAAAAAAAAGGCTGCTTGTTTTTAAGGCCCCGTTCTCTAGCTACCTAACTATTCAGACCTGCACCATACTGATGCTACTTTCATCTTGAGGGTATGAATAAGAGACAGGAATAGAGACATATTGGACTTGGAAGTGCTTCATTGTAGCTAGGTCTGTTTGTTTTATCTTAAGAACAGGAATTAAAACTGAATATGCTAAGTGTACTTCTAAGACTAGATATTTGGAAAGTAATAATGTTTGAAAAACTAGAGCTTACCCCATAGACTGTCATGTGTCTAATATTTATCATTTCAGCCTCCTTATTACAGTGGTAGCAAATTGAACTGTTCAGATTGGGGTAGCCCTACTAACATTCACCATAATAATAATAATATATATTTATTTATATTGCACATTTCCCATGCTTAAGGCGCTTCACAGAGTCTCAGAAAGAAACAGAAGATATATGTAACATTCGATACAAATGTTTCCTGAATAGAACACTAAAACAGATAGATACAGGATGCACAAAGGATTAAATAGAACAGGATACACAAAGAATTAAATAGAATAAAAGACAATAAACCAGAGTAAAATGCTAAATTCAATACTAAAAGAAAAGCCTAGCAGATTACATCATTTGTAATGTATAATACACACAAATTATACTGGGCATCAGGGGGCAGAATGTCAGGTTTAGTTAGGCGCATGGCACTCCATCTACTGTAGAAAACCTCACATGTTCCAGTGTGGTGCACTCGCGTCCCAGTCCGGGTGGTTTGTTGTGTGATAGGTTCGGCATGCTCCCAACCCTCTCTGTCTCTCTTCCTGAACGGATGAGTTTTAATTTGTTTTTTTAATCTCCTTATATTTCTCAGTTGGCAAGGCACTCTACGATCTACTGAAAAATATTACATCTTAAATGTGTTGTGGGTCTCCTCTCAGATGGCTGAGACTGATACAACTTGCGCAAGAGACATCCTCGCCAAATGTTCGAACAAATTCAATTTGTTCCTGCCAGTTCAGCCTCGACTGTGAGGTTCTTCTGGTTTGGTCAGCTCCTCTCTATCTCATATACCCTGCACAGGAATGAGACTTTATTTCTTCGATCACTTCCCAAAGTTTCAACCCTAGGATGGGATGTAAATTTATTGGCAAAATTGGGAGCTTTGCTGCCAGCACTGTCTGGTAAAAAAGCCTGCAGTACTAACATCACAGAGCCACAAGCTGCTTATACTGTACTAATCCAGGGGTGGGCAATGTCGGTCCTGGAGAGCCGCGGTGGCTACAGACTCCAACCCAATTGCTTAATTAGAAACCAATCTTCGACAATCTCAACCTTATTTAATTTTATGGCTTGTTAGTCTGTGTAGCCCTGCGGTGGGCTGGTGCCCTGCCTGGGGTTTGTTTCCTGCCTTGCACCCTGTGTTGGCTGGGATTGGCTCCAGCAGACCCCCGCTAAAACCCTGTAGTTAGGATATAGCAGGTTGGATAATGGATGGATGGATAGTCTGTGCAATGTATGGCTCTTATATCATAGATTTTTTCCTTCCCAAGGATATCATCAAAATGATTTGAAGCCTGTCACATGTTTTAATAAATGAAACAGTGCATAATGAACACACACAGATGTAATTGGAAAAAAGCTAGCTGGAGAACTGCTGGCTGCTTTGTCATTTACATCTTATTGCTAATAAGGAGCCATTAAAACACTGAATGCAGCAGTTTAAGACTGAAATAAGCAATTAAGGGTGGAGAACCTTAACAAGCGAGACCATTAAAATTAAGTATCAAAATGTCACTTAAGCAATAAGTGCATCATCAGCAATAATTGACTTCTCATTAAGAAACTGGGCTGGAACAAAAACCTGCACCACTGTGGCTCTCCAGGATCGACATTGCCCACCCCTGTACTAGCATACACTGATAGCACGTTGCCACACCCATCCCATGACAAACCACCTGGATTGGGACCTGAGTGCAGTGAGTCAGCACCACACTGGAACACACACTGTATGGTCGCTGGAGTACCAATTCTGCCACCAACCCCCAGGTTTTCCCTGTAAGTTGGAGGACCTGAGGCCGGGGCAGATGTAAATCCGTCACTTGTAAAGAACAGGCCACCTCAGATTTACCTAGGTATGTAGAAAAACTCAGACTTACCCAACTATCTAGAACAAAGGATTCAGATTAGATGACATACTTACAAAATTCATCACTGACCTCTGGCCATAGTACCAGGCACCATTTTAACCATCTTACTTGTAAACATGGTAACTGTAATGGGTGACACTTGACAAACCATTCCTCCCAATCTTAGAATATTACTCTCTAAATGAGTTCTGAAAGCTCCCCGAAGAACTACAAAAAAGGAGGTAACTTCTCTAGGAGCATAAGCCCTATTGCTGATGCACCCTATATTTTCGATACTTGCTAAGTGAACACATTAAAACAAATATTTTCCTTACTGCAGCTCTAAATCGTGCTTAGAAAATCTTCTTGCTCACAAGTAAACACTTTAACCGTATGTAGCAGCTTTGTATCCACATATCCACATCGGGCCTCTCTTGTGAAGAGCTCCAGACTGGGCCCAAGCCATCCATCATCAAGAAGAAGTTAGTCCAAGAATAGTGTATAACAAGAGGGTAATTTTCAATCTTTTTATCTCCTTCCTTGACTGAAAGTTCTGCATCCTAAGAATTGGTAAGGCATTATCTTTTCACACGTACCTCATTTGATATTACTGATCTATACTCTTCATCTGTTATGTGATGAGCCAACATGGTGACTCAATTGAGAAGAGTAGGTCAGCTGGCTATCTAACATTCAATGGCAAACACCTTTCCCAAACCTTAGCTTCAGGGGTGACTCCATTTTGTGCCTGTTATAGGTAAAGTTCAACTACATAACATATGCTTAGAAATGTTATTTTTGACTGCTTTTTAAAGTTTTTGGCCCCTTCTCATAGACCATTTAAAATGGTCACAAATGCAAGTCTCCCACTGACATAGCTCTAGGGATCATAGAAGAACATCTGCTCATCCACCTTATCAAAGTCACATTGCCAGTGGGGGACGCCACATGACATTATTAAATTGTATGAGTGGGGGAGAGGGTGCAGATGGTAGATTTAGCTACAGCCTATTTGTTATGGGACAGCTTTGATCCAAAGGTAGTGCATTTGGTGCAGAATGACCTACTGTATAATTTGATGGGTAAAGACTGGGAACAACACAAACTAAAACTCTCCCCAGATGAGAGATAGATTCAAACAATTCTCACTTCAGATGAGAGAGTGGCAGTGTAGATGGAGTGAACCATTTTGAAAATATCAGGAGGCAGGTTTAGCCAATGTTCATCTGATATGGTGCACTTGAAGGATGCTGAATGCAGAATGAACCATTTCCCAGACGATAAGGGTAGATTCAACAAATTGCCTTGTATAACATGAGATAGCAGAGCACCGAGGACAGCTGTGGGCATTGCCCAAATGCTGTAAGTAAATCCATTTGTTGCTCATGTTTTGTGTGGGCAAATTGACCCATTGTTTAGGAATACAAGTCCAATTACTGTGTTGTTCATTCATTATTCCAATGAAGGGTCACATACGTTTGGAAGCTATCTTGACTATATCACGTGTAGGAGAGGGACACATTCTGAACAGGATGCCAGTCCATTTAAGCCTCTTTTGTATACTAATTCAATGCCCACATGATATGGGGGCAGGTGATGCTACAGTCATGATGTGAGTAACCTTTGTATTTTTTTGTTTTATGGTATGACTACCAACAATAGGACATCTGGCCCTTGAAAAAAGGTGTTGCCTAGGCCTCTCACAAAACTCTGTCAAGGCTGTTGCAACATCTTTCATTGCCATCCAATGTTGCAGTAGCCGTATGCTTGATAGGCTGAACCCCATTAACATGATATAGGAAGGCTGTACTTGAAATCTTTGGTCACGTAATAACTTTCAGTCAGCCCACACAATGTGCCTAACTGTCATGGTGGAGTGCTTCGCTGACCTTTTCCTGTCAGTGGCACATGCCACACAGACAACATTAAGTAAATAATCCGCATGTCCAATTCTTTGGTTTATGTATGACTTTCAGTCAGCTTGTGCAGTGTGCCTCATTGTCATGAGTTTGCATCACTGCTTGCTGTGAGTCGCATGCCCGTGTTGCTGCCTGCAGTGAAAAGGACTGGCAGCTGAAATCTTGCACATCCAAATCAAAGGTTGTGTTACGTGTTTCATGACATAAGCTGTCAACTGAGACCAAGAGCAAGGCTGAAGCGCCAAGGATATCGCGCATTAGTCGAGGTATGGCTGCAATTCTTGAGAGACGATCTACCAGAAATTATTGCAGGGACACGGGTTCGAATCCCACTCAAGGCGCATTGCCGTATGGAAAAAAAAAAGCTTTCTCTTCAACGAACGGTGCTTTGAATCCTACATTGCAGATGTAGTTGTTTATTTTTCTTTTTCGATTAAACGAAAATGTTTAGTGAATGATTTATAAAGGAACACACGAACAATAAGCATAGTTATAAATCACACTTAAACAAACTGCCTGCCCATTCTATTGAGTCATAATTATAACAAATAATAATGCATTTCACTTCCTTATATAGCGCCTTTACTATGGTCTGAGACGGCTGCAGAGATAATCAAGAGGGATACAATAAAAATGAAAGCGCAATAAGAATGAATAAATAATAGTGCACAGCCTTGTGTTTGTATGTATTTATAACATTTGGGAAGTAATATATTCTAGTTGATGCTGACATTTAATTAATTTGAAGTAGGTAAAAATAATAATTGGAAATATTGCAAAGGGAAATGTTTATATACTTAGCGCAAAATAACTATATGTGTTCTAGTAAACAGCATACACACCACTTAGTTAATTTTATATATATATAAAATTAGCATATAATATATATATATGCTATTCTACAGCATGATTAGAATCGTCTGAGTATTAAAGGTGTATGTCTACTTTATAAGCATAATTTATAACATCAATGTTAATATAGAGTATAACTATAATTATTATTATTCTATATTGGACTTGATATGAACGATTTGTGAAATTAGTGTTAAGTATTTAAAAAAAAAGCATACCAGTCTCTTGTTTTTACAGGTACATATACACTTGCCTTAAGGATTATTAGGAACACCATACTAATATGGTGTTTGACCCCCTTTCGCCTTCAGAACTGCCTTAATTCTACGTGGCATTGATTCAATAAGGTGCTGAAAGCATTCTTTAGAAATGTTGGCCCATATTGATAGGATAGCATCTTGCAGTTCATGGAGATTTGTGGGATGCACATCCAGGGCATGAAGCTCCCGTTTCAACACATCCCAAAGATGCTCTATTGGGTTGAGATCTGGTGACTGTGGGGGCCATTTTAGTACAATGAACTCATTGTCATGTTCAAGAAACCAATTTGAAATTATTTGAGCTTTGTGACATGGTGCATTATCCTGCTGGAAGTAGCCATCAGAGGATGGGTACATGGTGGTCATGAAGGGATGGACATGGTCAGAAACAATGCTCAGGTAGCCCGTGGCGTTTAAACGATGCCCAATTGGCACTAAGGGGCCTAAAGTGTGCCAAGAAAACATCCTCCACACCATTACACCACCACCACCAGCCTGCACAGTGGTAACAAGGCATGATGGATCCATGTTCTCATTCTGTTTACGCCAAATTCTGACTCTACCTTTTGAATGTCTCAACAGAAATCGAGACTCATCAGACCAGGCAACATTTTTCCAGTCTTCAACTGTCCAAGTTTGGTGAGCTCATGCAAATTGTAGCCTCTTTTTCCTATTTGTAGTGGAGATGAGTGGTACCCGGTGGGGTCTTCTGCTGTTGTAGCCCATCCGCCTCAAGGTTGTGCGTGTTGTGGCTTCACAAATGCTTTGCTGTATACCTTGGTTGTAACGAGTGGTTATTTCAGTCAAAGTTGCTCTTCTTTCAGCTTGAATCAGTCAGCCCATTCTCCTCTGACCTCTAGCATCAACAAGGCATTTTCGCCCACAGGACTGCCTCATACTGGATGTTTTTCCCTTTTCACACCATTCTTTGTAAACCCTAGAAATGGTTGTGTGTGAAAATCCCAGTAACTGAGCAGATTGTGAAATACTCAGACCGGCCCGTCTGGCCCCAACCATGCCACGCTCAAAATTGCTTAAATCACCTTTCTTTCCCATTCTGGCATTCAGTTTGGAGATTGTCTTGACCAGGACCACACCCCTAAATCCATTGAAGCAACTGCCATGTGATTGGTTGATTAGATAATTGCATTAATGAGAAATTGAACAGGTGTTCCTAATAATCCTTTAGGTGAGTGTATATATATATATATACAATTTTTACTGCAGTAATTTATTAACAATTATTGGTCTTTATATACCAGAAAGACTTTCCAAGGGTCTTTTGTAGGAAATATGTACACATAGTTGATTGATCTTTTTCAGATAAAAATGAACTCGCCCAAACAATGACTTAAAAAAAAAAAAAGTTTTTAAATTTGCAAAGATGAAGTCAAGAAAAAAAACTTTTTACTTTCTATGATTTGTATTTTTATAATTATAGAGCACTTCATATTATTATTTTTAAAACTCACTCTGTAAAATTAAACTGATTATACAATTCATTTATTATATTTATAGATTATTATATCCGTCTTTACAGGTGTTGCACAAATATTTAATAAATGTAATAAACTTAACCAAGAATATTTAAAAAATCATTCAAAAAATGGGCAGGTGAATGTAAATATATCTGCACAAACCGACACTCTTGAAGTAGGTAAAAATAAATATTTGGAAATATTGCAAAGGGAAATGTTTATATACTTAGCGCAAAATAACTACATGTGTTCTAGTAAACAAGCATACACACCACTTAGTTAATTATATATATACTGTATATATTATATATATATCAATAATATATATATCATCTTGAGTATTAAAGGTGTAGGTCTGCTTTATAAGCATAATTTAGTGTTAAGTATTAAAAAAAGCATACCAGTCTCTTGATTTTACAGGTACATATATATACACAGTATATATATAATTTTTACTGCAGTAATTCATTAACAATTATTGGTCTTTATATACCAGAAAGACTTCCCAAGGGTCTTTTGTAGGAAATATGTACACATAGTTGATTTTCTCTATGATTTGTATTTTTATAATTATAGAGCATAGAGCTTCATATTATTATTTTTAAAGTTCACTCTGTAAAATTAAACTATGATTATACAATTCAATGTTTATTATACTGTATTTATACATTATTGTATCTGTCTTTACACGTGTTGCACAAATATTTAGTAAATGTAATAAACTTAACCAAGAATGTTTAAAAAAATCATTCAGAACATGTGTAGGTGAACGTAAATATATCTGCACAAACCGAAACTAGTGAGTAACATTTTTAGACAGTTCAAAAAGCAACGCAAATCGCAAAGCGTCTGTGTGCCGACTCGAACAAGCTTTTGCAGAATACATTAACTGACAAGAGGCTGGCCCGCCCTTTCCGAGTTTTGGTAGTCGTTATTCGTCAATTCTTGGTAGCCGAGCGAGCCGTCATTGGCCAATTCTTGGTAGCCGAAACGGGCTGTGAATGGTCAATTCTTGATAGGAGAAACGGGCCGCGATTGGCCCGAGCAGCCGTGAGTCGAGGTAATTCTTGGTAGCGAGAACCAATTGGATCACTCTCCGCTACCAGGATTCTACCAAGAATTGAAAGCACGGGTCAATTGCGGCCCGTATCGGCTAACAAGAATTGACCATTCACAACCCATTTCTCCTACCAAGAATTGACCATTCACAGCCAGTTTTGACTACCAAGAATTGGCCAATGACGGCTCGCTCTGCTACCAAGAATTGACGAATCACGACTACCAAAACTCGGAAAGGGCGGGCCAGCCTCTTGTCAGTTAATGTATTCTGCAAAAGCTTGTTCGAGTCGGCACACAGACGCTTTGCGATTTGCGTTGCTTTTTGAACTGTCTAAAATGTTACTCACTAGTGTCGGTTTGTGCAGATATATTTACGTTCACCTACACATGTTCTGAATGATTTTTTAAACATTCTTGGTTAAGTTTATTACATTTACTAAATATTTGTGCAACACCTGTAAAGACAGATATAGTAATGTATAAATACAGTATAATAAACATTGAATTGTATAATCATAGTTTAATTTTACAGAGTGAGCTATAAAAATAATAATATGACGTGCTCTATAATTATAAAAATACAAATCATAGAGAAAATCTACTATGTGTACATATATCCTACAAAAGACCCTTGGGAAGTCTTTCTGGTACATAAAGACCAATAATTGTTCATGAATTACTGCAGTAAAAATTATATATATACTGTGTATATATGTACCTGTAAAAACAAGAGACTGGTATGCTTTTTTTTAATACTTAACACTAAGTTCACAAATCGTTCATATCAAAGCCAATATAGAATAATAATAATACTCTATATTAACATTGATGTTATAAATTATGCTTATAAAGTAGACCTACACCTTTAATACTCAATGTTATATATATATAAGTGGTGTGTATGCTGTTTACTAGAACACATAGTTATTTTGCACTAAGTATATAAACATTTCCCTTTGCAATATTTTCAAATATTTATTTTACCTACTTCAAATTAATTGTCAGCATCAACTAGAATATATTACTTCCCAAATGTTATAAATACATACAAACACATAGCTGTGCAATATTATTTATTCATTCTTATTGTGCTTTCATTTTTATTTTATCCTTCTTGTTTATCTGTGCAGCCGTCTCAGACCATAGTAAAGGCACTATATAAGGAAGTAAAATGCATTATTATTTGTTATAATTATGATTCAATAGAATGTGCAGGCAGTTTGTTTAAGTGTGATTTTTAACTTTGCTTGTTGTCTGTGTGTTCCTTGACAAATCATTCACTAAAGAGTTTTTGTTTAATCAAAAAAGAAAAATAAACAAACTACAACTGCAATGTAGGATTCAAAGCACCGTTCGTTGAAGAGAAAGTTTTTTTTTTCCATTCGGCAATGTGCCTTGAGCGGGATTCGAACTCGCATCCCTACAATAATTTCTTGTAGATCGTCTCTCAAGAATTGCAGCCGTACCTCGACTAATGTGCAATATCCTCTTAGCTGTTTTTCCAAGTATTTTCATGACAGACAGACAGACAGACAATTTTTAGCATTTTATATACACGTCTACTACTTGCGCTTTCAATTTCTCGTCCCTTTCCTATGTCTTGCATGCTGGTTTTTCATGCGATGGTGTCTATGATAATTACAGCATTTCGTGCCATTGCCATTACTTGGCAGCTATGTTGTTTATCTATATGAATTCTGTTCTACAGAGGTAATGCTTATAAATCAAATAAAATACTTCAGGCAGTGCTATAAACAGATTTATATTTTAAGTTTTATTTGTGCCCTTTAAGTTTAATGATGCATCTATCCATCTATTTTCTAAACCTATTTATCTGGAGGAATGGTTGCCATGAACCTGGGGCCTATCCCAGCAACCATTGGGTGCAAGGCAGGAACAATTCCTGGGCAAGGCGAAGATCCATCAGTTTACTTTAATTCCCTGGTGTCTTGCTTGTTCATTACACCACAGATTTGTTTAACACTCTTATTATCTCTGTAACTTAAAATCAATACAAAAGTTAAATAAGATCATAATTCCCAAGGGTAGACTGAAGCACTGTCCAAATGTTATGGATAGACTAATAGTTGATATAGTTAACTAATTATATATTGTGGAAACCACGGGGCACCCAACTCCCCAAACCCGACACAAACAGACACGAGGCATGAGTCCAGCAACACAAAGGCTTTTTATTCCTTAAGCAAGAGTTTCCCACAGTCACAAGCACAAATAAGCACAATGAAACAGCAATAATAATAACTATTTTTTCAATATATTTCCTTCTTTCTTCTTTTCTTTTTCTTGGTCTGCCTTCATTCCTTCTCTCCCTCCCAACTCTGGCTCTTGGAGCTCTTGTACCAGCGAGTATTTCCGGTTCCCAGTAGCAAGGTCTGGATGCACTCCCGGGTGAGGCCTTAGACAAAAGCTCTGCAGTCCCTGCAGCACCCCCTGGTGGTATCCACAGAACCCAACAGAGCTCCGCCGAAGTCCAACTCTCATTGAACCCTGTAGGAACCCGAGACACCACTGCAACCAAGCGGGAGTGCCACCTAGGGGTCTTGTTCAGAAAGTGGACGCCGTCTCCTTCTTGTTGTTTGTTTTAGACTGGCCTACCCGTACTACATACCCTGAACTTAAGGTTCGTGGGGATAAGGCCAGGTACACCAGGGTCCCTAATCTTAAAAATTTAGAGTAGGTGCCTAATCTTAAAAAAATAGTGTAGGGGTGCCTAATCTTAAAAACAAGTGCTGTTTTTGATGCCTGCTTTCTGAACAAGAACCCTACCTAGTGCTCCGAGTTGGTAATGCCCCATGCAAGTTCTCTCCTCGGTCCTTCCAACATATGGGCGTCCCAGCCAGGTAAAGGTTCTGGGTCTCCACCAAAATAGTTAATACCTGAATCCAATGCCAGTGCTAGGATATTTTGTGTCAACCGACTGTTTGGTAGCTAACCTGTGTGGCTTGTTTTTTCCCCCTTATGATATGTGCACTAGGGGAATGCCTAATTCACCTTAATGGTGGCGCTGGCCCTGCTTGAATCCTACTGGTCAGATCCAGTCATTGACCATGGCTGAAAAGAACAAATAACAATGAATGCTTACCAGTCCCTGCAGCACCCCCTGGTGGTATCCACAGAACCCAACAGAGCTCCGCCTAAAATCCAACTCTCATTGAACCCTGTGGGAACCTGAGACACCACTGCAACCAAGCGGGAGTGCCACCTAGGGGTCTTGTTCAGAAAGTGGACGCCATCTCCTTCTTGTTGTTTGTTTTAGACTGGCCTACCCGTACTACAAACCCTGAACTTAAGGTTCGTGTGGCTTGTTTTTTCCCCCCTTATGATATGTGCACTAGGGGAATGCCTAATTCACCTTAATGGTGGCGCTGGCCCTGCCTCAATCCTACTGGACAGATTCAGCCATTGACCATGGCTGAAAAGAACAAATAACAATGACTGCTTACCAGTTTGAACAATGACCGATGGCACTATGCAGGCCAATTTCTAGCATTTTTGGGATTACAAATCAGTATACTTACTTTGGAGACCTGGCTATTCCCCTGGCACTAATCCTGATGTAGCTATTGCTCAGTGCCCTAGATGTTTGTAGACATAGCCATATCCAAATGTGAAACGGACGCGGCGTGAGCGGTGCAAATGCGGCCATTCCCATGGGTACGTGAGCAACCTTTACCTAAATGCTGTAGAAGAAGAGTCTGCTGTTGCCTTGGTCAGTCGAAGTACTAAATACAGATCTGCAGTCGCAACATGATCTGCAGATGTTAATCAGCTGGTTGCTTGGGACTTTGCATTTTAGCGCTGACTGTTAAAAGAGGAAGTTCCTGCCCCAGTGTTGACCATTATCACTTGAAATCGGTGAAGTTCGTGTTCAGGAGTGACGAGCGATTACCAGCTGGTATTGGAGGAATTCTGCCAAGCGCACGGCGTGATTCCCCGTGGAGGCACGTGGGTGGCTGCTTTCACTGGCTCACTGATTTTATGTGATTATCGTCCGATTGGCCAGTCACTGATCGCTGCAGAGTGAAAGAGTGAAAGCGAAAGTTAAAATAATAAAAAAAAAGAACAAAACAAAAAGAGCAGCGCAGTTTGGGGCAAAGGAAGAGAAAAGCTGAAGGGAGCACAGAAAAGCAGAGGTACGTGCTGGGGGAGACTCGCGGGGCTTCTCGTTTTCGTGCACATTTTAATGCCCTGAATCTGCTTGGATTATGGCGGAGCGCGTCTCGTTTATGATTTACATCGAGTGACCCTTCGCGCACACGAGTTGGAGAAGCAGAATGTTGCTTGACAGGAATCGAGAAACGCAAATAAAATTTTACCCGGAGTTTGATTAATGTCTTTTAATGGCGTCACTAACTCTTTTTATTTATCAACTGTCTGGCTAGGCTTCGACTACCCAGCAGACTGCATTTGGGCTAAACAGGATTAGTAACGGGTAAACAGGCAGTTCTTCCGGTTTGCGTACTTCTTTAAAGTTGACATTTTAAAGGAGGACGCCTGGGCTGTTGAGAGCAACCTGAGTTTAATTTGGGCCAGCCCTTCCCAAATGTTTGTCGCCTAATTTTCTCACAATTTGAAAACCAAATGAAAACCTGCTTGGCTGGTTTCTCATTTCGAGTGAACTTAAAGTTGTTCGCTTAAGTACACACGAGACACGCATCATATACCGAGATAGCTTGATGATCAAATTCATAGCAACTGACGGAGCAATAAACGATTATGGAGTAAAATCGCAAAAACAATACATACTGGTGAAACAGTAAGCAGACAAGTACTGTATAATGCATACCAAGTAATTGTACAACTCCTTTTAATGTTTTTAATTAAGATAAACTATTAAGGCAGTGTATTTTTAGTTTGTATTTCACACAATATTCATAACCTTTTTATTGAACTTTTGTTTCGATCGGTAAATGTGCTTCTCTATCCAACCCCACTCATTAAACTAATTATAAAAACATTCATTTTCATTCCTCATTTTACCTTCAGTTTTTCCAGCCAGCGTGCACATGAAAATGAAATGGCAACACTCTTTTTAGAAGCTTATCAGTAACTCCTCTGTTTAAATGCAGATCTTGGAACAGAGTTGTTGTATTGCAAAAATATTTGATATTTACATAAAAATAAAAGATTTTCCATTTTCGTTATATATAAGCTCTTAAGTCAGCCTAGCCAACATTGTCATAAAGTTTCAGTAAAAAGGCTTTTGTAAATGGTTTTCTGCCACATTCTGGAAATGCAGAATGTAACGTTCACACTGGTGTAGTTTCAAAATAAAATTGTTTGCTGTGTTGTACTTTATTCCATGTAATGTAGTGTGTTACAGAGCTGTATTTTTGTTGGTAGTGGGCACGCCAAGATAACGATTCTTTGGCTGACACCTTTATCCAAGGTGACTTGCCACATGTGACACACAATTGGTTACATTTCTTTTGGTTTTCCACATGGAGAACAGGCAGGTGAAGTGACTTGTTCATGGTCACGCAGTGCCAGTGGCAGGATTTGAACCCACAACCTCAGTGTGGGGAGTCCAAAGCCTTAACTGCTATACTACACTGCCTGCCTATTTGGATAATGTCACCGGGGTGTCATCTGTAAGTCAGTTTAATGAAGGTTGCATGATGTTTGATTTAGCAGCTATTGAGGAGGTGCTCATAGCTGCCAAAGGTTTCTTTCAAAGATTATTTTTCATTTTTTTTTTTTTACCAGATAATATTGTGCAAGAAACAAACTTTACTCTTGGTTAACATGAGAGAAAGCTGTCATACCTTTTATTAAAAACTAGATAATATACCTGGCATTGCCCAAATATATGTGCATAATGGATTAAAGTTAGAAAGCATATACTGATGTGCTTTTTATGTATTGACCCCTTTTGTCAGCGCTGCCTGAATTGTAAGCCTGCCATCCGTCATCTCCTTTCTTCTCTATCAGTTTGTTTTCTCTCATTAGTTGAAAAAATTTTTTGTAATTATTTTTTTCTGTGCATGATTGGATTCCATGATTGCTGCAACCCCTTGGAACCATGAACGCCTCCTCTTTGTACTTTCTGCTGTTCACACACAAACATATGTTTAATCCCGCATTAATAAACTGGATGGCTTATTAATATCATTGACACAGCTGGGCAAAACTACTTTTTTTGTTGTTCCTCTTCATGATGAAACTTTTGACATTCCATATACACTCAATGTTAAGTTGGGTTAACTATAATAAACAAGCAAAGCTGCCTAAACATCCACTCATCTGTTTAGTACTAATGCATGGGTATTGTGGTGTTGGGCCTCTCATTACGACTCCCCAGTGAAACTCGATGAAGCCTGTAATTTTAAATGTTGTGCACCGTAATGTACATACATCATTTTGTGAAAGTAGACAGTGGTGCACAATTTTTATATTGTTCCCCCCCAATAGTTGTTTTTATGGAATCAATGGCATGGAGTGTATCCTTCACTGTAAGTGGGATCAAACCTAAACAATATGCCAAATTCATTACCAATGTCTGGTGTGATATCACGGTTTTGGTTTTGCGTCCCTCATGCTTTTACAACCTCAGTTCTTAGTGGACCTTTTATTAAAAAGCATTAAAGTGTAGATTGCAAGTTGTAGCAGCTGCAATACGCATGCAAAATCTGCTAAAGTTTAACTGAGCCATTTTCGAGTGACATATTTTGTGCCCCCCTCCTTATAAACCCCATCCGCGATTACATTTTTGAAATTCCATAAAGCCTTGAGCTTAAGTTGGAGCAATGACAGCCTACATGCAAAATATCATGAAAATGGGTTTAACAAAATGAAAATGGAGTGAACAAATAAACAGACAAGATGTAATCTTAGGGTTGAAATGAGGTCCTTAGAGTGCAGAACAGATAAATAGTATCCAATGAACCTGAAAAGTTCAAAAGACGGACAGAGGGTGTTATGATTTTATTTATATAGATTAGGGGGCTTCGCCCACCAACTCCCCTGCCTGCGACATGCCAGCAACTTTCATCAAATAACAAATCTTTTATTTCTCGCGGATACGCCTCATCGTTGGGAGGAAACATTACTTTCCCTGATGGCAGCATGAATTAGATGATCTACAAGTCTCTGACTGAAAGTTAAATCCGAGCATACTTATGTCATATCACCTATGTTTATATATTCAATCTGTTTTCCTGTTCCGTTATTTCACAGAGTAATTAATTCTGCTTGTTTGCGCCAATGTGATCTTTACTATAATTTTTTGAGACTTTCGAATTTAAGTACTTTCATTATCTCTAACCTGCTCTGCATGTGTATCACACCAGCGTTTCTGAATTCTTTACGACATTCTACTTTGTCATCTACTCTTTGTCTTTTATTTCCGGCCCTGTGAGTGGTTAAATCTCTTGGCACAAAGTCTCGTCTCATGAGACGTGAAAGTATCTCTCTGAAAAAGTCACGTCTCGTCCCAGGCTAAAAAGTCTTGTCTCGTCCCAGGATTTTTTTTTATTATAATAGAGAGATAATAAAAAGAGGTGCACCAGAACTCGAACATTACAAGAACCTTAATCTCATTTTGCAGATGTTACAAGGGGTCTTTTATAGTTCATCCTAAATCAACAGGTCATGCTTGTATACATCTCAGGGAGAACAACACTATCACACTTTGGTCCCTTTAATTACACAAAGTGTCCCTCATCTGTAAAACATAACTTTGTCTACAAGCTTACATGGTGTGTCTTTAAATTACCCGATCAATGAATGCTGGTAACATCAAAGCTTGCCCAAGCAATGAGCAGGAAGAGGAGGTTTATACAATGTGAAATATTTACCCTTTGCTCATAGTATCTGTTGTGAAAGCTTGGGGGCAGCAGAGAGCCCCAAAACCCAAAATGAACACACCATGACAGTCCTGGGTTCAAATAAATGGGTGCCCATTTTTATAGTTATCTCACAAAAAGCACTAAGTACAAGTTATTTCTCCTTCAAATACCTCACCTCTACTCCCAACTCCGACTCCCCTGGACAAGGGAGTGCGGTCCCCTTTATTGACAATCCAGGAGTACCTCCGGTGCCACGGCTGTTGCCCATTTCGGAAGCAGTTCCAGGTTACATGAAAGTTCCACATAATAGGGAGCACCTATCCCTGCAGTGCCCTCTTGTGGCATCCACTGACCCCAGCAGGGCTGTGCTGCTAGACTGCAACTCCCAGCATTCCCTGCTGTTTCCCAAATGGGCACTGATATCGAGGGCCGCTGCCATCTAGTGACTTGGGAGAATAAACGCTCCCCCCAGTGACAGTCCTTCCCTGTCCTCCTCTTTTTCCCAACCAGGGAAGGTGCCATGCACATGTCTGATCAAGACACCTGTCCGTTTGTTTGGGGCTTCCTGCCTGGGTAAGGTACCATCTTCTTTTCTGACTGGGATGTCTGTCCATACATTCATTAGGAAAACCTTGTCTGGGTGCGGCATCCTTCCTTCTCTCAGCTGGGATGCCTTTCTGTCCACTCGGGGCGTCCTGACCGGGTAAGGTTTCTTCCCGACTCCTTCTTGAAATGCCAGTCCATCCTGTGTGCCACCTACACTGTCTAGATTTCGATAAGATTTTTCATTTTCTTCCAATTTTTCACACTGTTTTAGTTCTCATGGACTCAACTTTAGTCCCGTTTAGTCTGAGACAGTACAGTAAATCTAAGTGGAATTGATGGAACAATTGATGAGGGAGAAGTGGTGGCTCTGAAGCTAGGGATCTGCGCCAGCAATTGAAAGGTTGCTGGTTCGAATCCTGGAAACGGCAGATGTGACTCTAATCTGTTGGGCCCTAGAGCAAGGCCCTTAACCTCTAACTGGGTATAACGTTAACTGCATCTAGCCCTGCATGCAGGTATTCCGAAGTGCAGAGGAAACTTGGCGGTTAGTGGCAGGATTGGCAGTCCAGCCACTGATGTGTCAAACATTGCACAGCTGCACTCATTTCCCAATCTGGATAGTAAGTTGTGTGGTGGGCGTGTTAGTACACTGTAATCAGCGCAAGCTCCCAAACTTGATGGAACAAAGGGAAATCAAAAAGACTGTAGGCAGATGTTTTTAACAAAGAGTGAAGTTAAGTTCTTTTTACTTTTTAAAGTTTTTTTTTTTTAAAAAGATAGATGTAACCAAATCCTAATCCGTGACTAACATGTAATTGTCACATCAGATATTGTGACCAAAACATACAATTCACACATAATATAATTGAGAAATTTGAATAACATAGATCAACAGACCTAGAAATTAATTCAAACAGGAAATAGTCACTGAAGGGAGAAACAACAAAACTACAGTTGGGAGTTGCAAGTAACATGTTTCTTTTACTTTTGGTTATTTAAATATCACAGTTTTATGGTATTTTTCCACATTTCTCAGGACTGGGGTTCCCTCTGATGGTATGTTCAAATTATACTGTTTATGCATACTGTTTAAGTGTTGATAATAGATAGATACTTTATTAATCTCAAGGGGAAATTCACATACTCCAGCAGCAGCATACTGATAAAAAACAATATTAAATTAAAGAGTGATAACAATGCAGGTATAACAGACAATAACTTTGTATAATGTTAACGTTTACCCACCCGGGTGGAAATGAAGAATCACATAGTGTGGGGGAGGAACGATCTCCACAGTCTGTCAGTAATTCAGGACAATGACAGCAATTTGTTGCTGAAGCTGCTCCTCTGTCTGGAGATGATCCTGTTCAGTGGCTGCAGTGGATTCTCCATGATTGACAGGAGCCTGCTCAGTGCCCATCATTCTGCCACGGATGTCAAACTGTCCAACTCTGTGCCAACAATAGAGCCTGCCTTCCTCACCAGTTTGTCCAGGCGTGAGGCGTCCTCCTTATTTATGCTGCCTCCCCAGCACACCACCGCGTAGAAGAGGGCACTCGCCACAACCGTCTGGAAGAACACCTGCAGCATCTTATTGCAGATGTTGAAGAACGCCAGTCTTCTAAGGAAGTATAGTCGGCCCTGTCCTCTCTTGCACAGAGCATCAGTATTGGCAGTCCAGTCCAATTTATCATCCAGCTGCACTCCCAGGTATTTATAGGTCTGCACCCTCTGCACACAGTCACCTCTGATGATCATGGGGTCCTAAAATCCACCACCAGCTCCTTGGTTTTGCTGGTGTTCAGTTGTAGGTGGTTTGAGTCACACCATTTAACAAAGTCCTTGGTTAGGTTCCTTTACTCCTCGTTCTGCCCACTCCTGATGCAGCCCACGATAGCAGTGCTGTCAGCGAACTTTTGCACTTACAGTTAAATGTTGTAGTAAGAAATGTTATCTTGTTCAAATATATTAACATATAACATATTATTTGATAACATTTGCTATACTCCTGAATACAGGTACCTGTCAGATTTAAAGGAAAATGTCAGTGAAACAAAATTATTTATATCATAGTACAAATGGATTCTACATTTATTATGTATTGTACATGTTTCAGATTACACCTTGTAATAGACTAGCATCCTGTTTAGGGTTTATCCCATGCTAAAGGCATAAAATTAACTGGATTGGTAAACCAAAGCACTAATAAGTGAAAAAATACAACTTGTACATTTACATTGGATATAATAGAATCTACAAAGAAAGTAAAAAACAAAGCTAAGGTCTGAACACCAGCAAGTAAGAAAATAAAGTTAAATGAGGGAATTAAAGAACTGAAGACAAGTCAAAGCATCTCTTTCTGCCACTTCACTTCTATTTTACTTGCTTATCAGAAAACGGAAGTCAGTACACCACTGGCTGTTGCCCAGCAACAAAACCCACAGAAAGGCAAAACTAAGATAAATATATTCTGAAACAAAAGATACACGATTCAATATACCTGCACAAATCTAGAATATGAGCCACCACAACCTGTAACTTAAGCGTGCATATTATTTTATTATTTTATATATCATAAGACATAACCTATACACAATCCCTATATGAACATTAAGTTTTGCATCATTTACTCGCTCTGGTGCTTTTGTCTTTCCCTATGTTAATTCATATAGCTAACTTATCTAAAATGGATCCAATTTTTTTTTTTTTTTGTTAAAATGTTAAAACTTAAAATATTAATAACATATGTTTGTAATAACTGTTTTTATGGTCTTGTCATTACAGGCTGACTTTGGCTTTAAAAAGCATGACTGGCTGAAATAATCTGTGCACAGAGCTAATAAATAAAATGGACTGCTTATCTTATAAACTTGAATAATTATTTATCTTGTCATTCCTTTTGAAGTACCCAACACCCTGTAAGTATAGCTGTCCAAACAAAACAGTTTTTCTTTTGTTTAAGAAAGATAAGTGCTTTAAAAGCTCTGGTACAAGTATATACATTTTTCCCACCTATTCTATATTGCTTCAGTGACTTTTAGCTGCCAGTGGCAAATTTTTAATGCTATTGAAATGTAAATTTCACTGGAACATTGATATAATCTTTTAATACAGATATAGGAAATTAAATTATTTCTTATTATATTAAATATTTTCTTATGTTGTAAGGAGTGAATTAAATGCACATAGGTACTGTAGCTAGCATTGCTGCCTCATACAGTAGCTGTTGAGTACCGGGTTCAGATCCACTCTGAGTATTGTCTATACCTGCACATTCTCTTTGTGTCTCAGAGTGCTCAGATTTCCCCCCCCCCATCCCAAATATGTATAGTAGTGCAATTGGTGACTATAAATTAGCCTTATATAGATGAGTGTATGATGGATGGGCATCCCAACACAAAAAAGTGGACATGAATGTGTAAATGTAGAGGTAGACTTCATTGTACTTTAAAGAAAAGCTATATGATATAGTCGTGTTTTTGGTTGCTTTTATTTAACCCAGCCAGGGTTGCAAGGCCCAGAGCATTGTTTTGGCAGCATTGGCTACAAGTCGGAAAACAGCACAAAGTGAGTTGCCAGTCTATTGCAGGGTACGCTCCGATATTTACAGATATATGCACTCATACTGAGTTTGCAGTTGAACTGATAAACGGATTTGAGTTGTGTAAGTAGACATGGAATGCCTGGAGACACAAAGGTAGGGGTAGAATGTATGTACTCGACCAGGATTTGAAAATATTGCCCTGGATTTTTGAAGCAGAAGCACTGTCTACTGAGCCACTATGCTACCCTATAATAATACAATCCTGAAGTATATATAACAGCCAATGTCATTTAAACATTCATTTGGAAAAAGATGGTGCTTCTGAAGGCTACATTTGTACCAGTTTTAATTGAAATTGATTTGTATTTTTTTAATGACATACCCAAAACATATCCAGTTTTGTTCTCAGTGGAATGAATAGTAAAACACACATTGAAACCAATCACTGAGTAAGAACTGGGATGCATATTTATGTGTGGATTTCAATTTCATCCTGATTCTAGTACTCAGAATGTCAGGATACTTATCTGGCTCAAGTTATTGTGGTAAAACTTGTATACCTTAGCTTCTTGTGCCTGTTGGCAATTTGGATAAAGCCATAATTATATTAAAATATGTTAAGATTCAGAACCCTGTATTTTTTTCTTTTTTTTAGAATTTTATTGAAATCCCACAACATTCCATACAAATAGATCAATTTTACAAAAATAGGATTGAAAAAAAATCAAGCCCTACCCCTGAGAAAGAGAGCATGGGCAGCAGAATAAAACTTAAAACTAGTAAAAATAAGTATCCATCCATCCATTATCCAACCCGCTATATCCCAACTACAGGGTCACAGGGGTCTACTGGAGCCAATCCCAGCCAACACAGGGCACAAGGCAGGAAACAAACCCCAGGCAGGGCGCCAGCCCACTGCAGGGCACGCACACACACACCCACACACCAAGTACACACTAGGGACAATTTAGAATTGCCAATGCACCTAACCTGCATGTCTTTGGACTGTGGGAGGAAACCGGATAAATGGAGGAGAAAACCCGGGTCTCTTAACTGCAAGGCAGCAGCGCTACCCACTGCGCCACCATGCCACCTAAAAATAAGTAAATAGATGAATTAATAAGTGAATAAAGATAAATGGAGAAATGTGGAGAGAATCTGCTTCCTCAGTGCTTTAAAAGCTTATTCTAAAATGTTATTGATCAGATCCTGCCAGGTTTTGAAAAATTTCTGCACAGATCCTCTAAGTGAGAATTAGATTTTTTCCAGTTTCAAATAGTATATAACATCAGTTACCCACTGACTTAAAAGAGGAGAGTTAGGATTCTTCCAGTTTAGCAAGATAAGTCTACTTGCCAATATTGTAGTAAAGGCAATCACTGTTTGTTTGTCCTTCTCCTCTTTAAGCCCATCTGGAAGAACACCAAGCACAGCTGTTACTGGGTTAGGAGGGATTGTGACACCAAGGCTGTCTGAAAGGCACTCAAAGAATTTGGTCCAGAATGATGTTAATTTGGTGCAGGCCCAAAATATGTGACCATATTTTTTCACATACAGTAAATATGTAGAAATGAAGTAATGGGCAGTATCAAGGTCTAATAAAATCTTGCTATTGGAAACGTTGACATGTGAAAGGAAAATCCTGCTATTGGTATATTATAAAATTCTGAGTTGTATGAGAATCTGAGACTCCTGTACATCGCCTATCTTAAAGGGTATTCCAAACACAAATACACAAATAACTTAATGACCATTGTCTGGATTTGCCAGATTTGGGAGCAGCACCCCAGCTACCTGTTCTCCATGTCCCTGAACTTACTTAGGTGGGAGACCTCTCTTCAGTTTGTTTTGTTTGTCCTCAGTTAGACAGATTTTGAAGAGGGATTCAGAATGATTGTATACATTGGTTGCATACGCTGATACATTGCGTTGCTGCACCCACCACACAATAAACCACCTTAGAATCCCCAATTAGGACCTGAGTGCAGCTGTACAATGGGTGTCACCTGAGCACCACACTAGGTTGGATGGAATGGAACAGTGTGAGTTTTTTTTACAGTGGCTGGAGTACCATTGCATTATGTAAAATTCTTTTATGTTACAGAAATAGATTTTAACATTTAGTTTATTTGTTAGCAAGATAGATGCCAAACTCCTCTAACATGCCACTATTCTCTAATAACTGATATTGTTTCTAGGACAAGTGTAATGATGATGATGTCAAATGTGGTGCACTTAAAACATAAAAGCAATCATGCAAAATGTATACAAAAACACAAGTAAATAAAAATAAATTTTACTTAACCATACTGTAGATTGTGCCACTCTGAATTTGGATGTATCAAGTTCTTACACCATCTTGGATGTTTGCCCTATTTTTTGTTATAGTGCACCTTTTTACCAAGCGATTCTCTGTTTTTTTTTTGTGCTCATTCTTAAATCTTCTCAGCCAGTCCACTGTCTAAACCCCATGTTCATCTTCATTTCGGTCAGTGAAACTCTGGACAACCATATGATTATTCCCATCAAAGTTTTGTCCAAATCTGCTTAGCGTTTCATTCTAATTGACAATGCCTTTTTCAGATCTACCATTCCACCCCTCACACAGCTTGTATAAACCTTTCCTATAATTGTAAGGGAGATTTATTTACTGGTTGGTGGGGTGGGTATGGCTTGGGGGATCATATAACAAACTGTTTGCCCAAAGCATTTACAAAAGTATCACTTTTGCCAGCATGAAATATTTACACTTTGCCCATCTCATAAAAAAACCTAAACATCTCTGGAAAGTAACATGTATGCATTTTCAGATGTGGACAAATGTAGGCCCTAAACCTGGATGTTGAAATTTTTGTAATCTTGTCAGTCATATGCCTTCTAGTTGAGATATGCACCTTACAGGATAATACATGTAAATTTCGCAACATTTACACGTGGAATTAATTTGTTTTATTATGGTGTAGTACTGGAGCATCAGCCGCTAACTTTTATGACTTTACTGAAAAGTTTGTTTTGTTAAATAAATTGATTTAATGTTCAAAGTACCTGTCATTGTTTTTGTGAGCATGTAAAAGTAAGATAACAATATTTCATAGCTAATTTACTTGATATGTAATTGAACATAACCAAATAAATACAAATCTGAGATTCAAATATATAGGTCATGTTTGTTTTGTTTATATAGCATCTTTCTGACTTGCTTACTTAGCTGACTTAGCTACTGGAGTAATGTACAGTAATAATGTTGATTTTTTTACTGTATTATCTTGCTCTTTGTATTATCATGGATATTTTCCTTAATATAGCTGCTTTACAGCACTCCATGTGTACAGTTTTATGTGCAAGTGGAGAGCTGCTTTAAGCAAAGAGAGCTACTAGCTCAGCATAAACAGACCAAACAGTTAAGCTATGTCAGCGCCAATCACCAAAGCAGGGGTCCGTTCGCCACACTGCTTTTATTACCTAAGGTGTCCTCTCTCAGCTGCAAACCCTTGTGGGAATATGGCAATCACCCACAACTTATCACTATACTTTGAAAATGTAATTATAAAGATTCCTGCGTTCATTATTTTGGTTGGACTACACTATAGTTACTGCTAAATATATTGTTCATATGTGTGTTAGGTAGCTACTTTATAGCACCTCATGTGTACAGCCTTACCTGCACGTGGATAGCTGCCTCAGACAAACAGATTTGCTAGTTCTGCACAAGCAGACCAGATGGTTGTCTTCAGACCTGAGCTACACCTGTGCCAATCGCCAAAACAGGCGCCCACTCACCACACTGCTTTGTATTGAAGACACGTCTTCTCAGCTGCTAACGCCTGTGGGAATATGGCAGTCGCCCACACCTGGTTGATTAAATGTTATTATAAAGCAAAATTAATAAAAAAAAAAAGAGAATAACTGGTGGTAGCAAAAGTAGGAAATATATTTGAAAAGAGACTTGAAAAGTTAAGAAATGTATTTGAAAAAAAATCTTATTGATAATACAAATGCAGAAAATGAAGGTAATGGAAGATGAGTCTTTTAAAATCTGGGTGCAGAGTTGCTTTAGATTGGTGTTCAGTGAGCGGAGGTTATTGTCTATTTCTTTGGGCTCTTCTCCTTCTTGGCCCTCCTTGCTGTTCTCTCTTTTGTTCTGCTCTGTCTTTATTCCTTCCTGACCTGACCAGCATGCACCCAAACTTAAAGATCTAATTTTACAGCGAATTAACAGTGATTACAAGAATAATCAATCAGTGTTTTCCTTTTTCAGGCTGTTTGTCCCTTCTGATCCTAATTATCCCAGGTCTAATAAATGTAACAATTTGTTTAAGATTCTAAAATAATGATCTGAAAGATGCAAGGTTCAAGTCAGTAAAGATGCAGAATTTGTAATCGGTCTATAGCAGTTGTTTAAAATATACACATAGTGTGTTAAAATAGAGTTAAAAAGTGCAAGGAGAATCCATTCAAGTAACGTTAAGAGGTCCAGGTTTTCTAATTGCTGGCTGTTTACTCATGTGTCCTTATTGCTGGCAGGTTAATCAGTGTTGGCTCCCCAGATTCATATTTTGAGTTATTTTTTTCAGTCCATTTTCTTATTTTACATATTAATTAGAGGACAGTTCAGTATTGTGAGTTTTGAACATTAAAATGGCTTATTTTTATACCAGTACACCCTGCTTTTCTCTGCATGGTATAGTCTACATGGTATTAAAAATATTTTCAGCCTTTCAAACATGATATGAAACAATGACAAATGACAGTACCCTTTTTCAATAGTTTTATGATTTGTTTTCATGATGATTTACTTTTATTTATTTCTAGACTGTTAATAACCAGTTTATAATCTATTCCTTAGGTAAAGTGTGGCTAATATTGTTACATTTGTTTACATAACTCTTAAGTGACCATAATAACATTTTCTAACTTAACATCTAAATACTTTTTTTTTCACATTCAGGAAAACCATGCTTCATTCAGCAGATCCAGTGACTGCTTCCTACAAATCCTACCTAATAACAGATCCAATAGTAAACTCGTGTGACATTCCACTGAAGAAAAGGAAATGCGATTTTCAGGCTAATGGAAGTACAGCTGGACATTTTGGAGTGACTCTCATTAACGCTACACATATGGTTTTGCAGTTGCCACCTAATTCAAATACTGGTTTTCCTATTTGGGATTCAGTGCAGAACTCCCAGGTTGAAGTTCTTTGGAAAGTGACTCCTTATAAAATTGATATTTGCATAGTTCCTTTAAGTACAGTCATGATCCTTCCTAAATCCGACTCTCATACAGTACCGGAGCCACAGAATAACAATTTCCCTCCATCTACACCTGATTTGGCCTCAACATTTTATGAGCCTATTCCAAAAGATTTATGGATTAATCAAGCCACCTTTCTTACAAAGCAAATGGACAACATTAAAATTTGTGACAAGTTTCTTTTAGGATGCTGCACCCTTAATTTTGACTGTATTCAACATCACACTCCCTACCCTTTCCACTGGCAGCTTCGACGGAATGACACATACCAATGGGTCAGTGTGTCTTATGCTGCACAAATGCACTTGGAGAAGCTCTACTGCAATGCTGACAAAGATATAGTCACTTTACAGGATTCGTACGTATTCACACTTCTTTTAAAACATTACAAAAGATTTAAAAGATGATGGGTTGTTCTAAGTGTGTTAACATAAGCTTCTTATAGGGGCTCTTGCTTAGTACAGAAAAAGCAAAGTATATCAGTTGACAGATACAAATTGCTGTAGTATGTGATGCCATGGTGTGCTTCAAGTACTGTATATACTGCAAATAAAACAAGCAGTCTGGAAAACCGATGGAGAGATAGATCATAGCATTCTATACAGAATGCTCATATGCTATCTATTGTAAAATATTTCAGATTACCTACAAAATGTTTAAAAACTGTATGATAATAATTATAACATGCACTTCTTTCACAAGTACATGTTAGGTTAAATGGTGTCTATAAATTGGCCTCTAACTGAATGTATGAATGGGAAGGATTTCTAAAGTATTTTGAAAATGTTCCTGGCTTTCATCACAAGATATAAAGTGTTAATTCAAAGGGCATTTTTGAGAATTCCAATTATCAGGTAGAATCTTTTATTTTGAAATGTCTTGAAATTAAAGTGGGCCTTAACGGCCACATGTTGGTAGCTGTCATCAGGCTTTCAACTCTTAAGTCAGGGTTTTCCCTATGTAATGGTGGATTGACTTGCCCGTACTCTCATGCTGCTTCTTATAGTATATTAAAATGCTTTATTGGTGTGTCAAAAGCAGTTTCACAGAAAGCCCTTTTCTGTTTCCTCTTGTAAATTAATTAAAAAATTCCTTGTATCCGGCCTCCTCAATGTTACTGCAAAGCATGCCATAGAATCGCATTCCATAGAAAGCTAGAATTAAGATGGTTAAATGTAAATGTTTGAACAAGACTTGCACACTGGTACTGTTTCATGAAATGCCTTATTATAATGAGAATAAATATTTGATATACTGCAAATAATATGTCAATAAAAGAACTAGTTCAGTTTGACAAAATTTACAATAAAGCACAAGATTACAACTGTGAGACTTGCCCGCACACCACCAGTCGAAGACCACATCTTTATAAAATGGACACGTTTATTAAACATCAAAACACAGTGCACCCAGCACCAAGCACCTCTTCTCTGGGCTTCATCAGTGTCCATGGCCTCCTTTCCTCTCCTTATGAGAGCTTCATCCTGCTCCCACTCCCAACTCAAGCTCCCTGAATGTAGGAAGGCGGCCCCTTTTATTCCCACCCGGATGTGCTCCAGGTGTCCAATGACGTCCTTCCGGCAGCACTTCCTGGTGTGGCGGAAGTGCTGCCCTTTGCACCGGAAGCACTCTGGGCGTCCCTGGAAGTCTCATCTGCCATCTTGCCGGGTGTGGCGGAAGTAACTGTTTCCCGGGTCCCACAAGGCTTGAGGCGCCCCCTGGCGGTGGCCATGGGTCCCAACAGGTTAGAACCTTTTTACTCCTCTCCCGTGGTCCTCTCCTTTTCCAGGGCGGTTGCCCCCTCATGGTCTGGAGGACATAAATGCCACCTTCTGTTCCTTCCAGGCATCTTGGCTGGGTAAGGACCCCAGCAATCTGTGACACAACATATAGAAAATGTAACATTTTTTTAATTTTTAATTTAGAAATAGCGTTAACTTTTGTATGAATTTTACCATTTTTGGATGTTTTATAGTGAATGTAGAAAATATTCAACATTTTAGTGAAGGTTATGCAATATGTACCAGTAAATACAAGTATTCAGTATAGAAGCAGCTTGTAAAGTCTACATGTAAACACACAAGCATTTAAAATAGTGTCATTTTGTGCCATAGTAATTGAAAATATATTGAAAGCTTGATCCAAAGCTTGAGGAATTGAAATATATGTTTAGAGCATACGCTGAAAGATAAGAGTGGCATTTGGTACAGGTCTTTTAAAATTAATAGTATTTTATGTATTGTGATATAAACATACACCGGCTTTTGGTTGATAGCTCTTTGTACACTGCAATCAGCTGATCAATTGTCTGAATGTGGAAAGACTTGGTGACATTGGAGGAGCTAGGTTTTTATCATTTTATACAAACATGCAGCCTGCTTTTGATGTCCATTACAGGTTGTCTTATTCAGTAAATAGTTTTAACAATTGTCTTACAAACCCAGCAAACAAACTGACATTTGGCCAGTATAGACCCAGTGTATGCAAACATATTGGCCCAATTGGGATTTTCACGTTGGGCAACATTGACCCCAAATCACTGGACCAGTGTGGGAAATTAGACAGAGAACGCAAATTTGGTCATTAACATGAAAAGATCTGTACTTTACTAGTCCATCCGTCCATTTTCTATACGTGCTTATTAAGAGTAGGGATGTCTAGCACCTGGAGCCTAGCAGTATGCAACAGGCACAAACAGAAACTACCCTTGGACAGGGCACCAACATGCCACAAGGTGAACACTCACTCACACCTCACAGAACCAATTTAGCACCACCAGTCCACCTACCCTGCGTGATTTTAGACTGTTTGAAGAAGTCAGAGCAACTGTAGGAAACCAACATGGATATGGGAGGGAAACATACAAACTCCACACAAGGAGGACCCAGGATGTGAACCCTGCTATCCTTACTGTGAGGCAGCAGTGCAACCAGTGCACCACCCCTTACTGGTCCTTTCCTTGAGACTTTTTTTTTAAAGTAATGCTCTTTTATCAATTAAACTGTGTAATTTACAATTTATTAATTAATAAGGAAAGGAATGAAAAACATGATACTAATGTGGCTGTATACTATTTATTCTTACAAAACAGAAAATGTCTTTGCATTTATTAGCACTAGTCCAACTCTTTTTTTTTTTTTTTTTTTTGTTTTTGGTCTTACAACCCTAAACACAGAAACATTACTAATAATTTTTAAAAAGTTGTGCAATTTTATGCAATTTAAAAAAAATACCTTTTAAAGTTGTTCAAATTGTTATTTATACTTCTAAAATCAAAATTTAAAACCCACCAGAAATACTAATTCACTGCATCACTTACTCTGCACCAACATTAAAAAAACGGGAAACTATGGGGTACATATTACATTACCAAATCATCACTGCGACAGTAAGGGACTTATACAGCCAGTGATTAAACTATTTTGTGCATCTAGGGAAACTTTTCTAAGGGTCTTCTTGTAGCAGCCTCCTCATTGGGACAGTTTGGTATTTAATTGGGTTTCCCAAGCCCACACTGTTCATGGTCTGCCCACTGGGTGGCCACTGTGTACAATTTTGCTGAGATACTTAAGACGTAATTAAGCAAATGTTCCATGATCACAAATGTAAAGGTCTATTAGGAGAAAATTATAGAAACATTTGGATGTCAGCCTTAACACTTAAGTAACTGTCACAACTCTGTCTAATACAGGAGCTTTTAAATGCTAAACAGTAACTGTTATAGTTGAACAGTATAATCTGATAGGCCTAAAAGTTATTAACCAACATGTAACTTTTTGGAGGCCTGAACCCCTTTTTGCTATGGTCTTAAGTCCAACTCACAACACAGTTAAGTTTGAGTAGTCATTTCTGCTCAAGAGGGCCACACCAGTTCCTGAAAACATAGGTTCAAATACATTTTTTGACCTTTAGTGACGGATCCTTTTAAACAATAAATGAATGAAAATGAATAACCTTTTGTGTGTTCTCTTTATCCATTTTTTGTGTCTTAGATGAGGATCTGGTGACATTTTAAGACATATTCATGCAAAAACTTTAAAAATTCTAGGGTTTTAAAGCACTGTATAATGATACTTCCTCTAAAGGAGGGATACCAGCAGGCTTGTGAGAGTTTGTAGGTCATGCTGGTGTATTATGTGGTGAACAATTTCCACTGTCAAGAGTGGAATGCCATCGAGATATATAGACATTTTTGATAGTAAAGTTAAAAGAGATTTTTTAAATTTTAATACTGTATAAGTGATTCTCCTAACAGCACTTAATTGTAAGTGGGTTTTAGAATACAATGCTTTCTTATGTTGGTTATTCCCATATTGATTCTGATGATTCTTGTTATGGAAGTTACTTTGTAATATTGTAACTAATTGACTGATGGACGTTATTCAAAATAATTGCTAAAATATTTGGCCAGCAGCCATGTAGAATAAATGTGACACATTTCAAATAACACATACTGTATAAAAATGTTATATCATATGATGAAAATGAATATTCTCAAAAAATTAATAGTTCAACATTTTTTTTTTTTTTTTACAATAATTATCTCTACATTACCGTAAGCTAGGGATTTTGTATTCAAATGTACAATTATACACCTCATTATACATATGAACTATTTATTGCCTCTAAAGAAAGACACTGTTACCTAGCAAAGGTGAGAAGAAAAACTAAACAATTTGGAAAATGTTTGTGTGATTTAATAGTTTGTTTTTTTTTTCCTGTGCTTAAACTAAATTTTCAGTCATCTGCACACTCTGCCCACAATAAATATTTTGGTCCTAGCCTGTCATGAGGTACCTTATGACAAGCTTTTTGAAACTAAAAATATCTTGTGAACTTCCATGATTAAATGGTTTTGTTCGTTCCGTATAATATGCTGGTGGATTACTAATGTTCTCCCACGTATGTGCTCCTGTTAACTGCTCTTTAACACAAACACATTGGTATGTGTTTTTATATATTTAATAGCTTTGCTACACATTTAGTGAACTGGCCTATATTGTTTCTGAGACTTTCCATGAAAACAGTTCTCATTACCGTGACAAAATTTTAAATTCCTCAGGTAACAGATGCCTGTCTTGTTAGTTAAAATTCCACAGTCCATGTTTTAACTGGTAAAGTGATCGATTTAATGGAGAAAGATTAATGTGAATATACAAAAATGACATAGATGTTCCGTTACCAGTTTACCTCAGCAGTATACAGACTTCTCAGGTATATTTAGCAAAGTAGAACCCTTGAAACTGGCACATCTATTAAGTTATTGCCTGGAGCTCATCTGTCCAGCCTATGTTTTGTGCCCGACTGTTGTGCTTCATTAACACCAAAACAGCCAAAATTGGTGAGCTAGGACTTGCTTGTGCTTGTTTATTTAGATAACCAACAGCTAGTTTTTTCTTTAGCAAGGATTGGTTGAAATAATTTTAAATATTGCTCAAATTTCTTGTTTTTGGGGTTTTAACTTCTGTTTTTGGATTTCATCTTTGGTTTTTTGAGACTGTTTGTGTTTATATTGGGTTGCCTTTTTTTCTGCCTTGGCTGTTTTTTTGATTATTTAATAGACTATTTTTCTTTGCTTTTGCCCTTTATACCAGATACTTTCAGTTATCCTTTCCCCTAGTGGAAAGATGTTGCTTAATTTAAACTTTAAAAGATTGGGCCTATTTTGAACCTGGGCAGGCAAGGACAGCCATTTCTCTTTGGCACTAGGCTGACTAGAGTGAGGCCTGGTTTAGTGAGGCTGACTAGAGTGAGGCCTGCTTTAGTGTTAACATGGTGCCGGAGAGAGGCAATGTGTTGTGTGCTGCTCCTCGCAGACTTTTCATTTTTGTGTCTGTATTTTTGTTATTGTTGCTGTTTGTACTGCCTGTTCGCTGTTTTATTAATTATGACCGTACAACACTGGTAAACATCTGAGCAACAAAGTCACAAGTTGCTACTTTTGAAGTTATCGACCAGGGGCTGTTCACAACAATAACTGGAGGCCAAGGTGGTGGACGCGACCCACCCGACCATGTCCAGAGGACACTGAGGAGAAAACATGGCCGGTGTGCCGGGATCCAAGTGAGAACAAAACCCAGAGGACTGCGACTTCCACCGCCTAGCATTTTCCTGACCAATGCCCAATCTCTTGACAACAAACTAGATGATCTCCGTGGTAGACTTTGTTTTCAATGAAAACTGTATGACTGTTTTCTGTCTCAAAGAAACATGGCTCACTGCCTGCACACCGGATTTGGCTGTCCAGCCAGATGGCTTCTCTATCCACCGCGCTGATCTGTTGGTCTCCTTTGGGAAAAAGAGAGGTGGTGGGGTATGCTTCCTCATCAACAATGCATGGTGTACGGATATGGAAGTCATTTCACAAAGTTGTTCACCGGACCTGGAGTGTCTGATCATCAAGTGCCGGCCACTTTACCTGCCTAGAGAGTTTACAGCTGTACACATGGCGGCTGTTTACATCCCCCCGCAAGCAAACACCAGCACCACACTTAAGGAAATGTACAGGCTCATTACGGACTGTGAAAACACACACCCTGAAGGTCTGGTTATCATCGCCGGGGACTTTAACGAAGAAAGCTTCAGGTCTGTTTACCCCAAATACTACCAACAAGTCTCCTGTCCCACCAGGGGTGCTAATACGTTGGACCACTGCTACACCGCACACAAAACCGCGTATCGCTTGCTCCTATGGCCAAACCCCAGGCAGTCAGACCACCGCTCTGTGCTGCTCCTCCCTGTTTACAAGCAGCAGTTGAAGCGCCCAGAGTCGGTCTTGCGAGAGGTGCACTGTTGGACCCTGGAAGTGGAGGAGAAACTTAGCTTTGAACTGCTTTGAATTTGTGGATTGGAATGTTTTCAAAGAGTCCTCTGAAAATCTGAACGAGTATGCCCCAGCAAGCTTCATCGGGAAATGTGTGGATGACTGCGTACCCACAAAGTCTGCACGCATATTTCCCAACCAGAAGCCCTGGATGTGTGCTGAAGTACGCCAGCGGATCCATGAGTGCAGCAGTGTGTTTCACTCTGAAGATACACAGGCATACAAAAAGAGCAGGTATGATCTCTGAAAATCCATTAAATACACGATGTGACAGGGTATTCAGCTGATCACAGACTACAAACCCCGGACACACAGCTACCGCCACTTCACTCCCAGATGAAATGAACGTGTTTTTCACTCACTTCGACCTCGCTAACACGGGCAGGCCCATGCAACCACCCTGCAGCACCGCAAGACTCCAGCCTGAGGCTCTCCGAGGATGACGTGAGGAAGACTTTTTCCCGACTCAGCATCCGCAAAGCACCCAGCCCAGACAGAGTTTCAGGCCGCTTTTTAAAAACATGTTGCAACCAACTAACTACTGTCTTTACGGATATTTTTAACACATCTCTGAGATTTTCATCTGTCCCCACCTGCTTCAAGTACACAGCCATCATCCCTGTCCCAAAGAAAAATAAAGTAGACTGCCCTACTGATTACTGCCCAGTAGCATTTACTCCCATAGCCATGAAGTGCTTTGAGAGGCTGGTGCTAGAACACATCAAGGACATCATCCCTGACAGTCTGGGCCCCCTCCAGTTTGCCTACCGTTGCAACAGGTCCACTGAGGATGCCATCTCCATAACACTTCACACCACCCTGTCTCATCTGGAGAACAACAACTGTTATGCAAAGGCTGCTGTTTGTGGACTACAGCTCTGCATTTAACACCGTCATTCCATCCCAGCTGATCGCTAAACTCCTGGATTTGTGGCTTGGCTCTTCACTGTGCAACTGGGTACTGGACTTCCTCACCGACAGACCTCAGCAAGTGCATATTGGTGGAAAAACCTCCTCCATGATCACCATCAACACTGGCACCCCGCAGGGCAGCGTGCTGAGCCCCATGCTTTACTCTCCCTACACCCATGACTGCATAGCTAAGTACAGCTCTAACACCATCCTCAAGTTTGCTGATGATACCACTGTAATAGGTCTGATCAGCGAGGACGATGAGACGGCCTACAGGGAGGAGGTCAGACTCCTGTCAGAATGGTGTCAGGACAACAACCTCACCCTCAATGTAAGCAAAACTAAGGAGATGATTCTGGATTTCAGTAACAGGCAACAGAGCACAGCCCCATCTACATCGGAAGTGAGAGTGTGGAGCAGGTCAGCAGCTTTAGGTTCCTCAGAGTCACCCTTACTGATGACCTTAAATGGTCAAGTCACACTGCGGCAGTAGTCAAGAAAGCCCAACAATGCCTCTACTTCCTCAGGAGACTGAGTAAAGCCTGGATGTCCCCCACAACCCTGTACAGATTCTACAGGTGTACTGTGGAATCCATCCTGACAGGATGCATCACATCCTGGTACAGCAACTGCTCAGTTCAGGACTGCAGAGCTCTGCAGCGCGTGGTGAACACAGCACAGCAGATCACGGGCACACAGCTCCCTGCAATCCATGACGTCCACACTACGCTGTCTCAGGAAAGTGAACCATATCATGCGGGACCCCAGTCACCCTGCACTGTCACTTTTCACCATCCTCCCATCTGGGAAGTGACTAAAGTTCATTCAGACACGCACATCCAGGTTCAGGAACAGTTTCTACCCAACTGCAATCAGACTCATGAACAATCAGTAACCTTCTGTCACCTCCACTGCTACCTGCACATATACTTCTGCCGCCATTGTCTCTATTCATAGGATTCTGGTTTTATTTATTTACTTATTTATATTAATTTATTTATTGTGTGTGGGTTTTTTTTGTCTATGTTCACTGTCTGCAGGGGCACATGCAAGCAAGCATTTCATTGTACATGGTACTTGTACAAATGACAATAAAGAATTGAAATTGAAACCAAGACTTAGTGGAGCCCTGATCTGGCTTTTGTTAATTTTGAGGCCAGCGCACCCTTTTCCTATTTGTGTGTTGCTGGAACACAACACTCACTAAATATTAAATATAATATAGTAGAGAATTAACGTTCAGGAGATTTTGATAAATTGCTTACGACATCTAATTGTTCTGTAAGTCTGGTTCCTTTTTTGTGGAAAAATAAATGTTTCTTTCATTCCTTTTTGATCATAAAGATTGTACAAAATCACTACTGAGAACAGCTGTGCACTTACTCATATTTCATCCTTATGAAGCCAAATCATTAACTGTACCATTTTCACCAAGCTCAGTGTTCACATGGCCTTTAACTTTATTAAAATTAGGAAAGGGGATGAGTATAAACCTGCATTTAATACATCATCTGATCATTATGAGATCTAGTTATGCCATTTGGATTGGCAAAAGGCCCAGCAGTCTTTCAGTTCTTTTAATATTTTTAATGATCTTTGAATTTACAGTATGTTTACATTTACATGGATTGTTTATTATTATTATAATTAAGATTTTCTTTTGGTTTAGACTCCCATGTAATACATGTTTGAGAAGTGTTGCAAATTTGAAAAGAAATTAGACTATTTTTTCATGCTTGAATTTTGTGACTTCCATCTTGTTTTTTTTAGAATATGAAATGTCAAAATTAATGTTACATATGAACTCCACTAAAGTAACAGAAATTATTAATTAACCAGTTTGCATGTCTAAAAAAAAATCAGTATTTTATAGTTTTCAAAAAAACATTACAGATATTTTATTAATAATTTAGTTGTTTCACTAAGTACTACTTTAACAAAGAAGACACAAAATAAATTTGTTTGGACTAGTTTTGATTCCCATATCCTACCATTCACTTCTGCTTTCTTTCTACATTGTCCAATAATCTTTATAAAATGTAAAGCCAAAATTGATGCATCCAGTGTTGGGGCAAGTGTAATTTTTATCTTGAAGCTTTTTAAAATTGGAAAATTATACTCTTGCATATTTTAGTAGGGCAAAATATTTGTCCATTAGTTTTAGCTTTTTTTAAAAATTGTAAAAACTTTAAATGTTAGAGATAATTTAGTATGTTCAAATTGTGATTTGTTACAGACCAATTCAGTGAAATAGAGCAAAGAAAATACCATAACATTAAAAAAGCTTTCCCTTTCATACCGACCTAATTTCTCCAAACTAACATCAAGTGAATGTTTCAAATGTCCCTAAGGTCCTGCTCTCCATCACACTACTTGTTAATTTATTCCATGTGTCTATGGTTCTCTTTGTGAAGAAAAACTTGCTAACATTTGATGAGAAATTTACCCTTAAGAAATTTCCAACTGTGTCTCCATTCTTGTTGAGTTCATATTAAAGAGAGCTTGAATCCACTGCACTAATTCCTTTTAATTGATTTAGCACCTTCAATCATGTCACCTCTTAATCTTTGTTTGCTTTAACTGATAAGATTCCATCTCTTTATTTTTTACTCATAATTCATACTTGTCATTAGTTGCTCTTGTCTAGAGAGCCGCTATGTCTTTTTTGTGGCCTGGAGACCAAAATTGCATGCAGTTGTCGAGGAGAGGACTCACCAGTGTGTTAGAAAGCTTAAGCATACCCTCCTTTGACTTGTTCTCTACAAACTGTGTTATATAACCTAACATTCTGCTAGCCTTTTTAATTGCTTTTGAACACTGTCTAGATGTTGATCGTGAAGGCCCACTATGAGTCCTAGGCCCATCCCATTAGTGGTGCTTTCAAGTTTTAGAACTTGAATACTTGTGTATTCAAATCTACCATTTCTACTTCTTAAATGTTGTATCTTAGATTTTATTTACATTAAACTATTAGTCTCAAATCTGTCCATACCTATATTCTACTCTAATTACCTTTGTAGTAATTCAGCTGAATCTAGATTATCTGCCATTTCACTTAGGTTGGTATCATCTGCAGATTTAACCAGCTGGTTGCTTATACAGTGGTGTGAAAAACTATTTGCCCCCTTCCTGATTTCTTATTCTTTTGCATGTTTGTCACACACAATGTTTCTGATCATCAAACACATTTAACAATTAGTCAAATATAACACAAGTAAACACAAAATGCAGCTTTTAAATGATGGTTTTTATTATTTAGGGAGAAAAAAAATCCAAACCTACATGGCCCTGTGTGAAAAAGTAATTGCCCCTAGAACCTAATAACTGGTTGGGCCACCCTTAGCAGCAATAACTGCAATCAAGCATTTGCGATAACTTGCAATGAGTCTTTTACAGCGCTCTGGAGGAATTTTGGCCCACTCATCTTTGCAGAATTGTTGTAATTCAGCTTTATTTGAGGGTTTTCTAACTTGAACCGTCTTTTTAAGGTCATGCCATAGCATCTCAATTGGATTCGTCAGGACTTTGACTAGGCCACTCCAAAGTCTTCATTTTGTTTTTCTTCAGCCATTCAGAGGTGGATTTGCTGGTGTGTTTTGGGTCATTGTCCTGTTGCAGCACCCAAGATCGCTTCAGCTTGAGTTGACGATCAGATGGCCGGACATTCTCCTTCAGGATTTTTTGGTAGAAAGTAGAATTCATGGTTCCATCTATCACAGCAAGCCTTCCAGGTCCTGAAGCAGCAAAACAACCCCAGACCATCACACTACCACCACCATATTTTACTGTTGGTATGATGTTCTTTTTCTGAAATGCTGTGTTCCTTTTACGCCAGATGTAATGGGACATTTGCCTTCCAAAAAGTTCAACTTTCTTGTCTTGGCAATCATTGAGATGTTTCTTAGCAAAATTGAGACGAGCCCTAATGTTCTTTTTGCTTAACAGTGGTTTTCGTCTTGGAAATCTGCCATGCAGGCCGTTTTTGCCCAGTCTCTTTCTTATGGTGGAGTCGTGAACACTGACCTTAATTGAGGCAATTGAGGCCTGCAGTTCTTTAGACATTGTCCTGGGGTCTTTTGTGACCTCTCGGATGAGTCGTCTCTGCGCTCTTGGGGTAATTTTGGTCGGCCAGCCACTCCTGGGAAGGTTCACCACTGTTCCATGTTTTTGCCATTTGTGGATAATGGCTCTCACTGTGGTTCGCTGGAGTCCCAAAGCTTTAGAAATGGCTTTATAACCTTTACCAGACTGATAGATCTCAATTACTTCTGTTCTCATTTGTTCCTGAATTTCTTTGGATCTTGGCATGATGTCTAGCTTTTGAGGTGCTTTTGGTCTACTTCTCTGTGTCAGGCAGTTCCTATTTAAGTGATTTCTTGATTGAAACAGGTGTGGCAGTAATCAGGCCTGGGGGTGGCTACGGAAATTGAACTCAGGTGTGATACACCACAGTTAGGTTATTTATTAACAAGGGGGCAATTACTTTTTCACACAGGGCCATGTAGGTTTGGATTTTTTTTCTCCCTAAATAATAAAAGCCATCATTTAAAAACTGCATTTTGTGTTTACTTGTGTTATATTTGACTAATGGTTAAATGTGTTTGATGATCAGAAACATTTTGTGTGACAAACATGCAAAAGAATAAGAAATCAGGAAGGGGGCAAATAGTTTTTCACACCACTTGTATAGTATACCCATCTGTATTATTTATATGGTGTATATTAAGAATATCAGTGGCCCTAGCACTAACCCTTGGGGGATACCACATTTATCATTGCTTAATCCTGAAAGTCACCCTGCAGTGTAAACCTTTGCTTCCTGCATTTTAAACAATTTTGCACCCATCAACATACTACACACTGTACTCCATCTATGTGGGACCTTAACAAATGCCTTTTGAAAATCATATCCATTTCACTGATTTTATCACTTTGATGCTTCATCATAGAATTCCAACCTCCACAACCTCCCTTGGCTGAACCCATGTTGACTACTCACTTGTGTACCTACTCTTGCCATGTGATGATCACTGGTTTCCTTCGTAATTACTTCCATTAATTTGCCCATGTCAAATATAAAGTTTAAAAGCCTATAGTTACTTTGATCTTGCCCAATTTCCCTTTTTATATAATGGGACAACGTTTGTTATTTTTCATTTTTTTGGCATTCCCCCAGTGTGTAGTGACTTGTGAAAAATATATGTCAAGGGTTTATATATGCGCCCATTAATCTCCTTAAGCATGTTATCTGGTCCAGGTGGGTTGTTGGATTTCAAACTAATCTAAGCAGCTCTTCCCCTTGTACAATTTTCAAACCACTAAGCTCCTCCTTAGTAGTAGTAGTGTCTTCTTACTACTGGAAGGTTATCCACATTTTCACATTTGAAAAAACTCAGAAAAGTGCAAGTTTAGAGTATTAGCTGTTACACTGTTTGTATATTAAAAGCCACCCTTCGTGTTTCTGATATGCTTCCCCTCTTCCTTGACTTTTCCCTTACATCTAAAATACTAAAGGAGTCT